>NW_006921794.1:3284067-3285553 GCF_000298275.1 Orycteropus afer afer
TGACTGCTAACCAGAAGGCTGGCAGTTCAAACCCACCAGCCACTCCTCGGAAGGAAGGTTGGGCAATCTACTTCCATAGTGATACTGCCTCGGAATCCCAAGGAGGGGTCGCTGTGAGTCAGGTCTGACTCGAAGGCACATAACAACAACAACAACACACACGTACGATGGAATACTCCCCAGCCAGTAGGAGAAATGAAACCTTGATATGTGCTACAATATGGATGGAGCTTGGAGCCATTAAGCTTGAAGAAATGAATCAATCACAAAAGGACAAATAGTATTCGACCGCACTCATATAAAAAGACAAGAAAAGACAAATGTATAGAGACCAAAGTTTATTAGTGGTTACCAGGGACAGAAGGGAGGAGGAAAGAGGGAGTTCCTGTTTAAGGAGTACTGAGTTTTGGTTTATGGTGATGAAAAAATCACATTGATGAAGGGTATTGTTAATTACTGTAAGCAAGCACCTCTAAAAAGTTGAACTGACAAAAGTTGTATGATTGACAGAACAGTTGTTGTTATTATTTGCCGTTGAATCAGACCTGACTCATAGGACCCCTCCTTGGATTTCCGAGGTGGTATCACTACAGAAGTAGATTGCCCCACCTTCCTTCCAAGGAGTGGCTGGTGGGTTTGAACTGCAGTAACAACAATAAAACAGTAGCTGCTGAGGTTGCTTTTGTGCAACCAAATACTTCATGGGATTTGGTTCCTTGGTTTTGGATGTTTCATGAGACATGCAGTTACCTAGCCTAATCGTGATTGGTGCTTCTATTCTACCTCTTACTTTGTTGCATAGTGCCTGAGGTCTTAAAAGCTTGCAAGCAGCCATCTAAGGCAGAACAGTTGGTTTCAATTCATCTGTCGCACACAGGAAGATGGAGAGAATCAGGAACAGGAGGAGGAAATAGAATGTATCACTAATAACCTCCATGAAAATTGCCTCCTTTGCCACAATATGAGAAGACTGGATGGTGCCTGGCTACCATTACTAATATACTAAACATGTTGATCAAAGATGCTATAGAAGAATCCTTATCAAATGGGGACAATGCAGAACAAAATTTTAAATTCCCAAGTACTCCATATCTTCCGGAGCCATGCAGAATGGATGAACCCCTGAAACTATTGCTCTGAGATAATTTTAAAACTTAAAGCAAAAATATCTCCTAAGTCTTCTTAAGACTGCACAATAGTTAGCTTAACTAGAAAAGAACGTCTTTGTTGAGTGTTGTACTCTTTTAAGATCTATCTGTATAGAATCAAATTGACAAGAGCAATTGGAAAGACTACATAAGGACCTGAGGTGCAGTGTGTTTATGTTAATGGAGAGAAACGACTCAGCAAAGGAGAGAACTTTATGGTATACGAATTATATCATAATAAAACTATTATTTTAAAAAATAATTTCCTTTGTATCGCTATCTAGTATATACTGCTATATATATATATATATATATATATATATATATATATACACACA
>NW_006921794.1:3285653-3296229 GCF_000298275.1 Orycteropus afer afer
CAGCCACTCCTTGGAAGGAAGGTTGGGCAATCTACTTCCATAGTGATACTACCTCGGAAACCCAAGGAAGGGGTCGCTATGAGTCAGAACTGACTCCACAGCAGTGGTTGAGTTTTTTTTTTTTTTTTTTAAAGTTTCATCATGGTTTAATATAATTTAATTCAGCAGTGGTTGAGTTTTGCGTTTATAATATGTATATATACGTATATCCTGTGGAATAAGGGTATATAATGGTGTTCTGGTTACCTAGTGCCACTCTGACAGAAATATACCACAAATGGGTTGGCTTGAACAAACAGGAGTTTATTCTTACAATTTGGAGGCTTTAAGTCCAAGTTCAAAGTGCCAGGCGCTAGGGGCTATGTGAAAGCCCCTCAGCCTTGGACTTCAGCTCTGCCTCCAGCTCCCAGACCACTGAAGCTAGAGTCTTTCTTCACTCAGACAGCTGCTGGCTGCTGAGGCTGAGAAGTCCCAGGGTTGACAAGTAAAAAGGCACAGTCCCGATGTCACCAAACCACACGGCAGGCCATTAACTTAAGTCCATTGTAAATCCCAAGGTTGGCAGAGTACAGCAGGCTGCTGAACAATGACATGGCTACACGCAGGGTCCAACGTGCCATATGCTAGAGACCATTCTCAAAGCTTCTCCTTATATACAGGAAGCAGACCACATCCCAAAGGCAGCTACATAGCTGCTTGTGGTAGATCCCACCATGGAGTTGATTGCCAGTCTCATCATGGGGATTAACTACCACCAGCTGTCCAGCCACTCAACCAGGCCCAGCCAAGTTGACATACAAACATAACCATCACACATTGTGTGTTTAACCATTCACCGACGGGAAGACATTTGGGTTGTTTCCAGTTTTTGCTATTACAAATAAAGTTGCTATGAAACAATATTAATTTTTAAAACACACAACTTACTTGCATATGGAGTTCGTGTCAAGAAAACTGTATATGTTATACACTGTGAGCTAAAACATAAAATGCTTCAGTTAGCAGTTGTGTATCTTTTCTTAAATTATTTTAATAAAGACTTTCACTCTTCAATTCTTCACTTTATTAAAAGCTTATTATGTCCTTAAAGATAAGATGTATGATGTATGCAGTAAACACGTTCTCCTTCATATTCTAAAGTGGAGCAGCTCTCCTCTGCTAGTTCAGTATCATGGCCCGTTTATTTCCAGTAGAGGCCCTTCTCAGAGTCCTTAGATGGTGCTAATGGTTAGGTGCTTGACTATTAGCCGAAAGACTGGTGATTTGAATCTACCCAGAGGTGCCTTGGAAGTCAGGCCTGGCAATCTGCTTCTGAAAGGTCACAGCCTTGAAAACCCTATGGAGCAATTTCACTCTCCACACATGGAGTCGGGAGTCGCCATGAGTCAGGATCGACTCAACAGCAACTGACAACCAAGGGCCTGTGGTAGTTATGTTTGTGTGTCAACTTGGCTGGGCCTGGTTAAGTGGCTGGGCAGCTGGTGGTAGTTATTCCCCATGATGAGACTGGTAATCAACTCCATGGTGGGATCTACCATAAGCAGCTGAGTAGCTGCCTTTGTGTATGGTCTGCTTCCTGTATTTAAGGGGAAGGCTTGAGAATGGTCTCTAGCCTATGGCATGCTTGGACCCTGCATGTAGCCGTGTCATTGCTCAGCAGCCTGCTACACTCTGCCGACCTTGGGACTTACAATGGACTTAAGTTAATGGCCTGCCATGTGGTTTGATAACACTGGGACTGTGCCTTTTCATTTGTCATCCTTGGGGCTTCTCAGCCTCAGCAGCCAGCAGCTGTCTGAGTGAAGAAAGACTCTAGCTCCAGTGGGCCTGGAGCAGGAGGCAGAGCTGGACCCCAAGGTTAAGGGGCTTTTACCCAGCCCCTAGAGCCTGGCACTTTGAACTTGGACTTAAAACCTCCAAATTGTAAGAATAAACTCCTGTTTGTGGTATATTCTTGTCAGAGCAGCACTAGGTAACCAGAACAGGGCCCTTCTCACCTGCTGGAATTACTCAGTTTAGTGATTTTACACTTTAGTATCTCTCTCTTTCACTAGAAAGTACACTCCATCATGGGAGGATCCACACCAGTCTTTTTCACTAGTTCATATCATAGTGCCAGAATGCCCAGTGAATGAAGAAATAACGAATGTGTTTGGTGCTTTTACCACTTATATGACAAACATCTGCATTTATAACTCTCATCGTTTAGTGAGTTCTCCAGCTTTGAGGAAGAGATGCTATTACATCCTTTTTTTCTGGTTGTTATAGCAACCACTGACCTCCAGAGCAACAAGTTAATTCTGATGCACACGTTTTCCCAGAAGACCAACCATAATTTCAACTATGGACTAATGATGCCATTATAAATCACATTTCTCACAGTTAAGAAGGAGCATTGAGAGAAATTTTCAGTTATCTTTTATGAAGGTGGCAGCGATTAGAAAGAAAATACAAATCTGTTTAAGCCAACAACATTGGGGGTGGTGGGGGAGCCAAAGCAGTATGACATACATCACTGCAAAGCCTTTCATATTTCCTCCAAGTTTCTTCACCATTCTACAGCACCCATAAATTCAGTTCAGTTTGTTGGCCACATTGGCAAGGAGGTTTTGAAAGATAATTGCTACAAAACAAGATTGCAGAGCCTAAATATTTCCTCTTTTTTTTTTTTCTTCCTTACCTGTTGCTTAAATTTCATGTTAAATTGGCAAATGATGACAGTCTTGCAAAAATTGAGATTAGCTCTGAAAAAATCCAAAATCAGGTACTTCCTCACTCCCCTACCCCAACTCATATTTTAGGAGCAGGAAATAAGAAGGATTTTATTCAACTGGATTTAAAACATACTGCTATCAATTCAATTCTCTTAGCAACCATATAGGACAAAGTAGAATTTCCTCATAGGGTTTCCAAGGCTATAAATCTTTAAGGGAGCACACTGCCCCCATCTTTCTCCCATGGAGTGGCTGGTGGATTCAAACCACCAGTCTTTCAGTTAGCAGCTAAGTGCTTTAACCACTGTGCCACCAGGGCTCCAAACTGAATTAATCATTAAAAAAAAAAAAAAACTGAGGCATCATAGATAACTCTTTGAGTTCAGTAAGAAAGGGTTTGCCTAGGTCATCCACCTAGCCATGAATCTAGCTTAAGAAAAGGCTGTATCTACTGAATAATTGTAGATAGTCAAAGAGGATTTTACTTGTAGATTACACTGCATTTTCTCTTCTGTAGTTTTGGTCATGTATACTGAGGAGAGTCAGTTACCACCATACAAGATCCCACTTCCAATTCTAGCCTATCATGAATACTTCACTACAGCCTTTCTTTGTGCAGTTCTAGATGCTTTTCTCATACATGTATTTGCAGTACCCACTAGCAAACAGTCCCACCACTTTATTTAAAGGAAATTAGCTCACTTCCTGGGCTTTGTTTGGCATTATAAAAGCAGTAACTGCTTCAATTCTCCTAGCACTCTTCAGATAGTATACAATGGAGGTGATGCCAAGAAGACAAAGACAAAGATAAAAGGGGCATCATAGAGGGTAGTGGCAAGATTGAAAATGTTGATACCAGAACCCATGAGGTATTTTGACTTCTACAGTTGCAAGAACTTCGCTTTAGTCTTTTACAAATCTTCAGACTTTTTTCTTCTTTTATGTAAGCATAGAATGATATACAACAATAGACAGATGTTAAGCTTTTGAGACAACTAAACCTAGATATCTGCCTATTATAAAAAAAATTGAAGATGGCCCAATGAAGTGGAAGTTTTTGCCAGGGGAGGATCAGTGTCCAGTGACACAGATCTTGCAAGAAATTCTTGATAGAGTCACCATGTTCCAGGTCTAGCTCTCTGCTTTAGCAGTTTGCATGTTTAGTTATTACCATATCTTGATGTGGTCAGGCTTGAGGATACTGAATCAGATTAACTAAACCATCATGAATTAAATGTATAAAAGCCAGAATACTTGGTGAGACCCGCAAGACTATGCCCCCTGGTTACCTTCCAGATCTAGAATGGAACTCACTCCCATGGCTTCCAGCCAAACAAGAAACAGGCATATAGGGTGAACAGTTACATTAGGTAGATATACTCCTTAGAATGATCAATCATGGGAGAACAGAATGGCAGTATTTGCACAGGGAGATAGCTCTGGGGCATGAATGCATAGGAAAGAAGGACACAGGGAAGAAGTAACTACAGGGAGGAAGTGGGAAGAGAGCTGTTACATTATGGGAAATTGCAGTCAGTGTCATGAAACAAAATGTGTATGAATTGCTGTATGGAAAATGAATTTGCTCTGTAAACTTTCACCCAAATCACAATAAACATTAAAAAAAAATTCAAAATTAAATAAATGAAATACACAATTCAGTATTTTTAGTATATTCACAAAGTTGGACAGCCATCACCAAAATCAGTTTTAAAATATTTTTGTCACCCAAAATGAAACCATGTACCCATGAGCAGTCACTCCTCATTTCCCCCAAGGAATTCATTTTTCCCAGTGCCCCAGTCCTAGACTAATCCTCTGATTAGTCCCCACTAATCCTCTGTCTCTGTGGACATTACGTATAAATGGAATCATTCAACATATGTTCTTTTGTGTCTGACTCAATGGCAGTGACTTTGGTTTTTAGTTGTATTTCACTCAGCATAATTTTTTCAAGGTTCATCTGTGTTATGGCATGTATCAGTATGTCATTCATTTTTATGGCTGAATAATATTCTGATGTTAAGATATGCTACACTTCATTTACCCATTCAACAGCTAATGACATATGGTTTTGTTTTATTTTCCTACTTTTTGGCTATCCTGAACTATGCTGCTATGAACATTCATGCACTAGTTTCTTTACACCAATACCATTCCAATTTCTTTATACCAATACTTGTTTTATCTGTTTTTTACATTATAGCCCGCTTAAACCAAACCAAACACACTGCCATCTAATCAATCACCATCTACTCATAGTGACTGACCCCCACTGGATTTCCAAGGCTGTAAATTTTTACAGAAACAGACTGACTCATTTTTCTTCTATGGAGCAGCTGGTAGTTTGGAACCACCGACCTTTTTGTTAGCAGCCAAATGCCTTAATCATTACACCACCAGAGCTCTTATAGCCTGATTAATAGGTATGAAGGAGCTTTTTTAGTGATTTTTAAAATATATTTTTTATATTTTTGCAACTATCATCACTATGTATTTTCTAAACTTTTTCCTCACCCCAAATAGAAACTCTGTAGCCATTAAGCAATAACTCTCCAGTCCCTAATAATCACTAATCTAGTGTCTTTAGGTATTCATCTAATTTACATATTTCATATAAGTGGGATCGTATAATATTTGTCTTTTTGTGTCCGGCTTATTTCATTTAGCACAATATTTTTAAGCATCATCAACATTGTAGCATGTATCAGAACTTCGGTTCTCTTTGTGGCTGAGTAATATTCTATTGTGTGTGTGCGCGCGCACGCGCGTGCCACATTTTATTTATCCATTTATTTGTTAATGTAAATTTAGGTACTTTTCACCTTTTGGATATTGTGAATAATATTGTGACTAATGTGCTGCAATGAACACTGATGTACAAATAGCTGTTTATGTCCTTGTCTTCAAGTCTTCTGGGTGTATACTTAGGAGTGGAGTTACTGGGATGTACGGTAATTCTTTGTTTAACTTTTTCTGGAACTGCCAAACTGTTTTCCTTAACAGCTGCACTGTTTTGCATTCCCAACAGCAATGAATGAGGGTTCAAATTTCTGCACATCATTGCCAACACTTGTTTTCTGTTTTCCTGACCATACCCGTCCTAGTGGGTGTGAAGTGGTGTCTCACTGTGGTTTTGATTACATTTCCCTAATGACTAATATGTTGAACGATTTTTCATGTCATTATTGATGATTTGTATAACTTTGGAAAAATGTCTATTCAAGTACTTTGCCCATTTACTGATTGAACTGTTTATATTTTTATTGTTGAGTTATAGGAGATATTTATATATTCTGTATATTAAATCCTTGTCAAATACTTGCAAATATTTTCTCCCATTCTGTAGGTTTCTTTTCACTTTCTTGATAATGCCCTTTATTCACATAGTCTTTCATTTTGAGATATTCCAGTTTCTCTGTTTTATTTTTTCCTCATTGCTCATGCTTTTGGTATATCTTAGAATCTATCATCAAATCCAAAGTCATGAAGAATGTTTACTTCTAAGGATTTTATGGCTTAGTTCTTATATTTAGGTTGTTGATTCATTTTTAATTAATTTTCATATAGTGTGAGATAGGGGTCCAACTTCACATGGAAATACAGTTATCCCAGCACCATTTGTTCAAGAGACTATTCTTTCTCCCACTGAATGGACTTGGCAGGCTTATCAAAAATCAATTGATAGGGCCCAAAATACCTAAAGCAATTTGGAAAAAAACAAAGCTGAAGGACTCACCCAAAAGTATATACCCAACTTCGAAACATATTATAAAGTTACAGTAGTTTGATACAATGGTAGATGTACAGACCAATGGAATGGAATTGAGAGTCTAGAAATAAACTTGTACATCTATGGTCAATTGCTTGTCAATAATGGATAGAACCTCTAGACAAAAGATCAATAAATACATAGAAGGTGTGAATACTGTAAATCAACTAAACATAACAGATAAATTTACAGCAGTCCATCCAACCGCAGAACACACATATTTTTCTCCAATGTACATTCTCCAAAAGACAATATATTGTTGTTACTGTTAGGTGCCATTGAGTTGGCTTCAACTCATAGTGACCCCACGCACAACAGAACAAAACACTGCCTGGTCTTATACTATCCTCACAATCCTTGCTATGCTTGCACCCATTGTTGCAGACACTGTGTCAATCCATCTCATTAAGAGTCTTCCCCTTTCTCTCTGACCTCTACTTTACCAAGCATGATATCCTCCTCCAGGGAATGGTCTCTTCTGACAGCATGATCAAAGTAGGTGAGACAAAGTCTGGCCATTCTCAGTTCCAAGGAACATTCCTCACTGCACTTCTTCCAGGACAGATGTGTTTGTTCTTCTGGCAGTCCATGGTATTTTCAATATTCTTCGCCAACACCAAAATTCAAAGGATCAACTCTTCCTTCTTCCTTAGTGATTGTCCTGCTTTTATATGCATATGAGGTGATTGAAAATACCTTGGCCTGGGTCAGGCACACCTTAGTCTTCAAAGTGACATCTTAGCTCTTTAAAACTTTAAAAAGATCTTTTGCAGCCAATTTGCCCAGTGTAGTATGAAGTCTTATTTCTTGACTGCTGCTTCCAAGTGTGTTGATTGTGGATCCAAGTAAAATGAAATTCCTAACAACTTCAATCTTTTATCCATTTATCATGATATTGCTTATTGGTCCAGTTGTGAGGATTTCATTTTCTTTATGTTGAGGTGTAATCCATATTGAAGACTGGAGTCTTTGATCTTCCTCAGTAATTGCTTCAAGTCATACACACTTTCAGCAAGCAAGGTTGTGTCATCTGCATATTGCAGGTTGTTATTGAGTCTTCCTTCAATCCTGATGCTGCAATCTTCTTCATATAGTTCAGCTTCTCGGATTATTTGCTCAGTGTACATACAGATTGAGTAAGTGTGGTGAAATGATACAACCCTGATGCACACACTTCCTGATTTTAAGTATCCCTTTTTCTGTTCAAACAACAGCCTCTAGTTCTGTGTGCAGGTTCCTTATGAGCACAATTGAGTATTCTGAAATTTCTGTTCTCTGCAATGATATCCATAATTTGTTATGATCCACACAGTTGAATACCTATGCATAACCAATAAAACACAGGTGAACATCTTTCTGGTATTCTTTGCTTTCAGCCAAGATCCATCTGACATCAGCATTGATATCCCTTGTTCCACATCCTCTTCTAAATCAAGTTTGAATTTCTGGAAGTTCCCTGTCAATATAGTGTAGCAACCATTTTTAAATTATCTTTAGCAAAATTTTACTTGCATGTGATATTAATGATATTGTTTGATAATTTCCACATTCTGTTGGATCACTTTTCTTTGGAATGGGCATAAATATCAGTCTCTTCCAGTCAGTTGGTCAGGTAGCTATCTTCCAAATTTCTTGGGGTAAATGAGTAAGCACCTCCAGTGCTTCATCTGTTTATTGAAACAACTCAATGGGTATTCTGTCAATTCCTGGAGTCTTGTCTTTCACCAATTCCTTCAGTGCAGCATGGAGTTCTTTCTTCAGTACCATTGGTTCTTGATCTTATGCTACCTCCTGAAATAGTTGTGTCAACCAGTTCTTTCCGGTACACTAATTCTGTGTATTCCTTTTATCTTCTTTTGATGCTTCCAATATTGTTCACTATTTTGCCCACACCAAACTCACTGCCATTGAGTTGACTCCAACTCATAGAGACTCCCCCACTGGGTTTCTGAGGCTATAAATCTTTACAGAAGCAGAGTGCCTCATCTTTCTTGCACAGAGCAGCTGGTGGATTCGAACCACCAATCTTATCGTTTGTAGCCAAATGCTTTAACCATTATACCACCAGAGGCCATAGAATCCTTCAATGTTGCAACTCGACACTTGATTTTTTTGTTCGGTTCTTTCAGCTTGAGAAATGCTGAATGTGTTTTTCCCTTTTGGTTTTCTAACTCCAGATCTTTGGACATTTTGTTATAATACTTTAATTAGTCTTCTTGAGCCACCCTTTGAAATCTTCTATTCAGCTCTTTTATTTTATTGTTTCTTCCATTTGCTTTAGCTACTCTACGATCAAGAGCAAGTTTCAGAGTCTTTTCTGACATCCATTTTGGTCTTTTCTTCCTTTCCTGTTTTTTTAATGATCTTTTGCTTTCTTAATGGATGTTGTCCTTTATGTCATCCTATAACTCATCTGGTCTTCAGTCACTGGTGTTCAGTACCTCAAGTCTATCCTTGAGATGGTCTCTAAATTCAGGTGGGATATAATCAAGGTCATAAAAAAATTTAGCTCCTTGGACTTGTTTTAATTTTTGTCAGCTTCAAGTTGAACTTGCATATATGAGCAGTTGATGGTCTGTTCCACAGTCAGCTCCTGGCCTTGTTTTGACTGATGATATTGAGCTTCTCCATTGCCTCTTGCCACAGATGTAGTAGATCTGATTCCTGTGTATTCCATCTAGTGAGGGCCACTTATATAGCTGCTGTTTATGTTGTTGAAAAAAAAGTATTTGCAAAGAATATGTCCTTGGTCTTGTAAAATTCTATCATCTGATCTCCAGGGTCATTTCTATCACTAAGGCCATATTTTCCAGCTATGGATGATTCTTCTTTGTTTCCAACTTTCACATTCCTACTCTACCTGAATAAACCAAACTCCAAATCAGACTCATGGCAGTGGGCTCAAATCCAACTCTTAGCAACTCTTCTTAGCACAATGTGGTACTGAGTCCTGGGGTTTTGGGACTTTTGGACCTTTATGGAGGAAGGCTGTCCTTTCTCCCATGGAGTAGGGGGTGGAGCGCTGGTAGATTTTAAATGCAGGGCTTTCATGGCCCACTGCCACCATCAGCAGACTGCTCCAGACAGACCCAGGTGTTGCAGCTATCCTCCCACGCCTGCATTACTAGCTGATCTACCTCACAATAAGAACAAAAGATAAGTTTTAACCATCTCTCTCTCCTGGAGGTCACATCCTGCACCATTCTCCTTTCTCCTACATGGGTGCATACTCCAGTGAATGAGCAGATTCTGTCTCAACTCCCAGATCCTGAGGTTGCTGGCTGAACATAACTAGAAAAATCCCTCTTCAATTACCTTATCCTCCCTTTGTTTTTCTACTTTCCTCTTACCCAATTTTTGTTCCTTTCTATCTGATCATTTACTCCTCTATCTCTACATTTTCTTTCATTTTTACCAAACCTTCATCCCTCTCACCTTCCACTTTTCTTTTCTCTCTTTTTCTTAGTTTCATTTTCTTTCTCCCCTATAGCCTATCATCTATTTTTATTTTATCTTTTCATCTCTCCTTCTTCTCCTTGGCCTTCCTGTTTCTCTCTCTCTCTGTTTTTTTTTTTTATTCCTGCCTCATCCAATGGGAAGAACATATCAGACATATCTACTACACCAACCATCTCACCCAACAGACAAGTAAAACTAATAGCTCCTGCACCAGGGGATCAATAACAGACATTGAATAACACCTGCTCATCCCAACTGCAACTCTTCTTCATGACAAAGAGAAACCAGCACCCACTTCCCACAGTTACTCCCCCAACACACAGAAAGCTGGGGACTGACCCAGTACAGTCAAGCTAACAACCAAATAAATACACCTGCTCCACATTTCCAGATATAGTAAAACACAAAACTAGGGTGAAACAAATCAGCACATAACCAACAAAGACAACAACTTCAAAATGTCTAGGAGACAACAGACAACTTCAACTCAAACAAACAAACAAACAAAAAAAAAAAATGGAAAAGACAGTAGAAACAACTGTTCAAACTTAAGAACTGGGAAATCTTCCCAAGGAAGAACAGGTAATAGAACTATCTGATGAAGAATTCAAAAGATTTATATATATATATA
>NW_006921794.1:3296404-3300070 GCF_000298275.1 Orycteropus afer afer
CAACCTTCCTTCCGAGGAGTGGCTGGTGGGTTTGAACCGCCAGTCTTCTAGTTAGCAGTCAAGTGCCTTAGGCACTACACTACCAGAGCTCCATAAATATATAGCAAGGAGAAGACAGATAATACTTGTGAAGAATTCAGGAAAATCATTCAAGAGCAAAATGACAAAATAAATACACAATTAGAAATTACACAGAAACAGCAATTAGAAATCCAGAAGATGAAAACTAAAATTATGAAGATAGATAAACATTTTGGAAGGACAAAAGAGTAGATTAGAAGTGACTGAAGAATGCTATTTTGGTTACTTTGTGCCATTCTAACAGAAGATCCACTGGTGGGAAGCCTTCAGTAAACAGGAATTTATTCTTTTACAGGTTAGGAGGCTAGAAGTCCAAGTTCAAAATACCAGCTCTAGGGGCTGGGTGAAGGCACCTTGACCTTGGGCTTCAGCTCTGCTTCTTGCTCCCGGCCCATGGGAGCTGGAGGTGTCTCTTCACTCAGGCAGCTGCTAACTGCTGAGGCTGGCAAACCAAAGGTTAACAAGTAAAATGGCACAATCCCAAAATTATCAAACCACATGGCAGGCCACTGATTCAAGTCCATTAATAGTCCCAAGATCAATAGGCAACATGGCAGGCAGCTGAGCAACAACTCAGCTACATGCAGAATTCAAGTGTGCCAAAAGCTGCAGAGACTGTTCTCAAAAGTTCTCCTTATATACTGAAAGCAGACCATATCCCTGAACAGCTACTCAGCTGCTCCAGCAGATTCCACCATGGAGCTGATTACCAATCTCATCATGGGGAATAAATACATCCAGCTGCCCAGCCTCTCAAAACCAGGCCCAGCCAAGCTGACACATAACCTTAATTACCACAAATGCATTTCCCAACTAAAAGACAAATCCTTTGGCACTAGCTTGTATGAGGAAAAATTGTTGTTGTTATGTGCCATTGAGTCGAACTCGACTCATAGTGATCCCTCCTTGGGTTTCCGAGGCAGTATCACTACAGAAGTAGATTGCCCAACCTTCCTTCCAAGGACTGGCTGGTGAGTTTGAACCTCCAACCTTCTGGTTAGTAGTCAAATGCCTTAGGCACTATGCTACCAGAGCTCCTTGAGGAAAAAACAGAAGAAAAAAAAAATTAAGAGAAATGCAGAAAACCTAAGAGCTATATGAGATGACATGAAAAGAAATAACATATGCCCAATTGGAATTCCAGAACAAGAGAAGGCAAAACAATCCAACACTGAAAAAATTGTTGAAAACTTGCTAACAGAAAACTACCCCTATATCATGAAAGATGAAAAGATATCCATCCAAGAAGCTCAACAAACCCCATACAGGATAGACTCCAAGAGAAAGTCACCAATATATATTAAAATCAAACTTTCCAAAACCAAAGACAAAGAAAGATTCTTGAGAGCAGCTTGGGAAAAACCAAATGTTACCTACAACAGGCAACCAATAAGACTAAGCTCTAATTTCTCAGCAGAAACCATTTAGGCAAGAAAGCAATAGGATGGCATATACAAAACCTTGAAGGAAAAGAATTGCCAACCAAGAATTATATATCCAGCCAAACTGACCCTCAAATATGAGGGTGAAATAAAGACATTCCCAGACAAAGAGAAATTAAAAGAATTTGTGAAAAGCAGACCACCCTACAAGAAATGCTAAAGGGAGTCCTTCCAACAGAAAACAATAAATTAAAATCAAGACACTTGACACCACCACCAAGAAACCAATCCAGAGAAAGAATCTCAAAATTAGTTTACAAAAGACAAAAATAGAGAAATAGAGGTGTCAGTCTATAAATAACACCAACAAAAAAGAAAAGGAAAACCAAACCAAACTCAGTGCTTTGGAGTTGGATCTTACTCATAGTGACCCCTCCTTGGGCTTCCAAGGCAGTATCACTTCAGAAGTCGATTGCCCAATCTTCCTTCTGAGGAAAGCCTGGTGGATTTGAACCTCCAGGCTTCAGGTTAGCAGTAAAATGCCTTAGGCACTACACCACCAGAGCTCCTAACAAAGAAAATAGTGGGAATAAATGTTATAAGTACAAAACTTCCCAATGGAGAGGAAGTCACAACAATATCTATTTAGAATAGACTGTTCCAAACTTAGGGAGATAAGAATTTACTACAGGGTAACCAGGAAATTGCTGAAAGTGAGGATGACTTGAAGCACTTACTGATGAAGATTAAAGACTACAGTCTATAGTATGGATTACACCTCAACATAAAAAAAAACAAAAATCCTCACAACTGGCCCAATAAACAGCTTCATGGTGGATGGAGAAAAGATTGAAGCTGTCAAGGATTTCTTATTACTTGGTTCTACAATCAGCACCAATGGAAGCAGTAGTTAAAACATCACACAACATATTGCATTGGGCAAATCTGCTGCAAAAGACCTCTTTCAAGGGATGAAGAGCAAAGATGTCTCTGTGAAGTCTAAGATGTGCCTAACCCAAGTCATGGTATTTTCAATTACCTCGTATGTGTGTGAGAGGTGGACAATGAATGAGGAAGACTGAAGAAGAGATGATGCTTTTGAATTGTGGTGTTGGAGAAGAATGCTAAGAGTACCAAGGTCTACTAAAAGGACTAACAAATCTGTCCTGGAATAAGTGCAGCCAGAATGTTCCTTCAAAGTGAGAATGGCCAGACTTCGTCTCACCTATTTTGGTCATGCTGTCAGAAGGAACCATTCCCTGGAAAAGGATATCATGCTTGGTAAAGTGGAGGGTCAACAAAGAAGGGGAAGGCCTTCAACAAGATGGATAGACAGGAGTTGGGGTAAGATGGCGGAATAGGCAGAAAGACTGCACAGACCCTCTTCAACAAAGAAAAGGGAACCAATTAACACAGACACATAAGATAATCCTGGAGCCCTGAGCCTTGAAGAGAAGGATATAGAAGTGGACTAAACGCCAACTAGCAGAAGAATTTGCAAGAAAATACCAAAAAAGGAGACATACGGAGCTGAGGTCTGGCAGCGATCCTGAGTGATCCTGATGGCACAGATAGCTTGGAGATTGCCAAGTGGTGGTAGGACCTAAGAATTAACCTAAAAATAAGCCTTGCTAGCCAGGGACTGCATGGAAAACTGCGCTGGTGGTTGGGGAATAAAAGGTGAAGCAGCAGCAAAGAGGAAGGCGAGCTGAGCTATGGAGGCGTAGCCATTTTGAATGTTTACAAGCAGCTTGACAATTTTGGATATTTAAAGCAATGGTGTTCTCCCAGATTCCAGGGGCTTAAGAACAGGTTCCACTTGCCAGTAAGCCCAAGGACATCCTGGACCTGGATGGCTGGAAAGGTGCGACATTCCCCTTGTTACTCTTATACTCCACACCTGCATGGCAAATGGAGGTGCGGCCATCCCCTACTCCCACCCAACTTCTGGGCCCACAGGAAATCCATCCCAGTCTGTGTGCTTCGAAAGAGCCTGGGTGCCCTGCTCTGCCCTTCCACGATTTCTTTTTCTTTCTTTCTTTTTTCTGTTTTTCAGTTTGCTTGTTTTTGTCTGTTTTAAAACTACTATTATTATTACTGCTTTTCTCCTTTTTACTATTATTCTTTACTCTTCCCCTCCCAGGTCCTAGTTTTCAGCTTTTTTTCTTTTCCCTGTTCCTGGTTCCAATTTTTTTTTTTTTTT
>NW_006921794.1:3309645-3313761 GCF_000298275.1 Orycteropus afer afer
AAACAAAAGGACACTTAGTTGTGGTCATTTCTTTGCAGAAAACAAAAGCAGAGAACCATAGCAAATCAGTTAGGCCTCCTTGCTCTACTGATCAGCTGTCCAGAAAAGGCCCAGGTAAGAGATGGCATAGTGCCTAGCCTGGCTTGGCTAATCTAGTCCCTCAATGGCTACTAAGGCCTCTTCCAGCCCTAACAGCCCACAGAGCTATCAGGTATCAGCCAGGACTCAGTGCCTCTCCTTCTTCCGTACCCCAAGCCAGAGGGACCTCAGAGATGTGGAGAAAGCAGCCCCAGTCCAGATGTAGGGAGCCCTGGCTTCACATCCCAGCCCACCTCCTCTTGGCAAACGAAAAGAATGGCCTGCTTACCTCTGTGGCAGTGTGAGGGTTAAGTTTTCTCAGCAAAGAGCTCTACAGACACAAAAGTTACAGCTTGTCATTATTTGTTTAATCCTTAGTATGTTTAATATGTTAGGGCAGTCACAAAAGACATTCCTGCTAATGCTTGCAGGCGATAGAGCTATTTGGTTGGTTTCCTCTTCTGTGGGCTGGGGCTCATCATGATGCTCGACTCTCAGGGTGATGGAGGGGCTGCACAGCATGGTGGTTATGAGCTTAGCCTTTGGGGCCAGGTGCCTGGGTTGGAGTCCTGGCTCTGCTCCTAATGCTGGGCAACTTACTTATTCTCTGTGCCTCCATTTCCACATCTGTAAACTGGATTAAGGCATTGGTGGGTTAGAGGCACAATTCTCACCGTCCAGGTAGGAGACCCAGGTTTGCTTCCTGGCCAGTGCATCTCATGTGTATCTGTTACTACTTAACTGTCAGTGGAGGCTTGGGTGTTGCTATGATGCTGAATAGGTTTCAACAGAGCTTCCAGGCTAACATGGGCCAGGAAGAAAGGCCTGGTGATCTGCTTCTGAAAATCAGTCAGTGAAAACCCTGTGGGATCTATGCAGGAGACCCTGGATAGAGAGGGAGAACAATGTGGGACAAAACTCAATTGCAAAAAAAAAAAAAGAAAGGCGGCAGGGGGGGCGGTTGACCAGGTTTGCTGGTCTGATAGAGCCTGGTAGAACCACTGAGACTGTGGTCCCTAGCTGCCCTTCAGGTCTGGAATTGAACCCACACCTGTGGCTTCCAGCCAAACAAAACACAGGCATAGGAGCTGAACATTTACCTGAGATAGATACACTCCTTGGAGAGAACAATCATGAGAGAAAGAAGCGCTGCTTATGCACAGGGAGACAGCTCAGGGGCCAGGAGTGCATGGAGGGATGGACACAGGGAAGAGGTAACTATTGGGAGAAAGTGGGAGGGGAACTGTTGCATTGTGGGAAATTGTGGTCAATGTCATGAGACAAAGTGTATGTGAACTGCTGTATGGAAAGTGAATTTGCTCTGTAAAATTTCCCAAATCATCAAAAAAAAAAAAAAGATGGATAGACACAGTGGCTGCAACATGGACTCAGGTATAGCAAAGATTGTGCGGCTGGCACAAGACTGGACAGTGTTTCGTTCTGCTGTGCACACGGTAGCTATGAGTCAGAGACAACTTGATGGCACCTAACAACAACAACCAGAAAGAAAACTAACAATCTTTCTAACCAAACTAAGAAAGAAGAAAATCACAAGGACTCAGTAAATACAAATCCAACAATAATGAAGAAAAGAGAAGAAATATTTGATAACAAAATGAACCCCATACAAAAAATATTTGGAAAAAAGAAACCACCACCAACACAAGAAAAAACACAATAGAATGACAATAAATTCATACCTATCATTTATTACATTGAATGTGAATGGACTAATTGTACTAGTCAGGAGAAAGAGAGTGGTAGATTGGATAAGAAAAGACCCATCAATATGCTGCTTACAAGAGACCCGGTGTGATAGTTGGAGCTGTGTGTCAACTTGCCTGAACCACAATTCTGTGTGGTTTAAGCCTTGGTGATGTGGTTATTCCCATGATGGGATCAGATGAATATGTTTTGAGCAGCCAATCCATTGAAAGGGAATCTCCCTAGGGGTGTGGGCTGCTTCCAGTATATTTGTGGACATCCTGGGACAAGAGACACTCTTCTGTGGATTGGGATTCTGCTGTGCTGCCTACAACTGTCCCTGAGCGAACAATCCACCATTCGGTCTGGAGATGTTGGATTCATCATTCATTGGCGTCAACAGCCAGTGTACTCCCTGCCAGCCTTGAGCTCCTCAGCCCCTGCAGCTACAAGAGTCAGGAAAACCCTCCAGCTTGACGTTTGATCCAAGAACTTTGGACTTACCAGCTTCTATAAGTGTGTGAGCCATTTTCCTAAGATAAATTTCTCTGTCTCTCTATACATAAGCTTTACTGGTTTTGTTTCTCTAGAGAACCCAGTCTAACACATTTGGTACCGAGAGTGGTTCTAGAGCAACAAAATCATAAGGATAGGTTTCCTATATTGGTTCTCTAATATGATTAATTGTGAGGACACTTGTGACCATGCCTCTGTTAGTAAAGAGGGCCCTGCTAATCTGTGGTGTGAGGTGGCAACATTAATATGCAAAATAGTACCACCAATAAATAGATCAAATACTTATGAGAAGTGAGGCTCTGGGTGATCGCATATTTGATACTTTTCTGCAATTTTGTCAGCATGAGGAGTATAAGGAAGCTGGTTGGTTGGTCCTACTTACACTAGACAAAGTGGTGAAAGAGCGAGATGAGCTCAGGGCTGCTGAGTCATGGTTTCAGCACCGCATAAAAGACCTGTGTTTCCTGTTAGTTGTGCTCTGAAAGAATGGCTTATTTCTTCCAGTAACAGAGCTGATATTGCTGAAAAAGAATCCCAGAGTGTTATTGTAAGAGTGCTGAATACAACACCAATTAAATTGCCAACCCAGAATCGTGTCTGAAGTTAGAGTGAAGGCATTGATTGGGAAAAAATGGGATCCTGAAAGCTGGAATGGGGACATATGGGCAGATAGTCAGGATGATCTGAAGAGACTGTAAATTCTGTTGAATCCCTCCTATCTGAAGGGATTACTGTAAACCCATTATCCCCTCCATCTCGGTTTGATGGGATTAGCCCAGCTGTTTCTGCTAGGTCATTGCCTGAGGCAGAGGCCATGGAAGACATTCCTGAATGTTCTCAGAAACTGCCCCAACCACCCATTGTTCCTGCTAGACCTATAACTAAAATTAAGTCCAAGCAAGCAAAGGTGAAATAGAAAGTGTGACTGAGGAGGTGGTATGCTACACCCAAAAAGACCTACTTGATTTTGCTAAATGTACAGACAGAAACCTGGAGAATATGTATGAGAATGGCTACTGAGGGTGAGGGATAATGGTGCAAGGAATGTAACATTGGATCAGTCTGAGTTTATTGATTTAGGCCCTCTAAGTACAGATTCTTCATTCAATGTTTCAGCTTGAGAGGTTAGGGAAGGATCTAATAGTTTATTTGGTTGGCTTACTGAAGCATGGATTATGCAGTGGCCTACCTTAAGTCAAGTTGAAGTACCAGACCTGCCTTGATATAATGTAGAAGAAGGTATCCAGAGGCTTAGGGAAATTGGCCTGTTAGAATGGATTTATCAGATTAGACCCCTAGAGCCAGAAATGGGGAGTCCAGAAGACACACCTTTCACCAGTACAGTGAGGAATAAATTTGTGAAGGGAGCCCCAGCATCCTTGAAGACTGCTGTGATTGCTATTTTATGCAAACCTGATTTGACAGTGGGAACTACCCTAATTGAACAATTCACTTAACTGTGATGGGGCTGATTGGACCCCGTGGTAGTAGGGGCCAAGTGACAGCAGTTAATCGACAAAGGCAAAGTGGGCGTGGTTACCATAATGGACAGCAGAGTCAGAACGATAGTCGGAATAGTCTGACTCGTGTGAAATTATGGCATTGGCTACTTGCTCATGGTGTTCCTAGTAGTGAAATACACGGCAAGCCTACGAAATATTTACTTGATCTGTATAGACAGAAGAATTCTAGGTCACATGAACAGCAACCTAGATTGAATCGTCAGGATACAGAGTCACGACCTCTCAATCAATTCCCAGACTTGAGTCAGTTTACAGACCCACAACCCCTTGAATGAAGGGGAGGCCAGGTCCCTTT
>NW_006921794.1:3317234-3320653 GCF_000298275.1 Orycteropus afer afer
AGGGAGTGCATCAGGGTTGTATCTTTTCCCATACTCATTCAATCTATATGCTGAGCAAATAATCTGAGAAGCTGGACTATATGAAGAAAAATATGGCATCAGGATTGGAAGAAGAATCATTAACAACCTGAGATACACTGATGATACAGCTTTGCTTCCTGAAAGTGAGGATGACTTGAGGCACTTACTGAATAAGACTGAAGAACATAGTCTGCAGTATGGATTACATCTCAATATAAAGAAAACAAAAATCCTCACAACTGGACCAATGAGCAGCATTATGATAAATGGAGAAAAGATTGAGGTTGTAAAAGAATTCACGTTGCTTGGGTCTACATTCGATGCCAAGGGAAGTAGCAGTCAGGGCATTAGATGACGTGTAGCACTGGGCAGGTCAGCTGTGAAGGAACCGTTTCAAGTGCTGAGAAGCAAGGATGTCTCCTTAACAACTAAGGTGTGCCTGACACAGGCCATGATATTTCCAATCGTCTCATATGCATATGAGAGCTGGACAATGAATAAGGAAGACCGAAGAAGAGTTGATGCTTTTGAGTTGTGGTGCTTGTGAAGAATGCTGAATTTATCATGGACTGCTAAAAGAACTAACAGATCTGTCCTGGAGGAAGAGCAGCCTGAATGCTCCTTGGAAGTGAGAATAGCCAGACTTCTTCTCACCTACTTTGGTCATGTTGTCAGAAGGGACCATTCCCTGGAGAAGGATGTCATGCTTGGTAAGGTGGAGGGTTGATGAAAGAGGAGAAAGCCTTCGAGGAGATGGATTGACACAGTGGTTGCAACGATGGGCTCAAGTATAGCAAGGATCATGGAGCTGGCGTGGGATCGGGCGGTGTTTCATTTTGCTCTGCATGGGGTCACTATGAGTTGGAAATGATTTGACGGCACCTAACAACAACAACAACACAACAACATTTGGCCTGTGCAAAAAACAGATGGATCTTGGAGAATGACAGTAGATTATCATAAACTTAATCAGGTGGTGACTCCAATTGCAGCTGCTTTTACTGATGTGGTTTCATTGCATGAATAAATTAGTACATCTCCTGGTACTTGGTATGCAGCTATTGATCTAGCAATGCCTTTTTCTCAATACCAATTTCAAAAGACCATCAGAAGCAGTTTGCCTTCAGCTGGCAAGGCCAACAGTATACTTTCACAGTGCTTCTTCAGGGGTATATCAACTCCCCAGCACTATGTCATAATTTAGTATGTAGGGATCTTGATTGCCTTTCCCTTCCACAAGACATTACACTGGTCCATTATATTGATGGCATTATGCTGATTGGACCTAGTAAGGAAGAAGTATCGATGACTCTAGACTTATTGGTGACACATATGCATGCTAGAGGTTGGGAAATTAACCCAACAAAAATTCAGGTAACATCCACCTCATTGAAATTTCTAGGGGTCCAATGGTGTGGGGCATGTCGAGATATTCCTACTAAAGTGAAGGATAAGTTATTGTATCTGGCTTCCCCCACAACTAAAAAGGAGGCACAATGTCTGGTGGGCCTCTTTGGATTTTGGAGGCAACATATCCCTCATTTGGGTGTGTTGCTGCGGCCTATTTATCAAGTGACTCAGAAAGCTGCTAGTTTTGAGAGGGGCCCTGAACAACAGAAGGCTCTTCAACAGGTTCAGGCTGCCGTGCAGGCTACTCTGCCACTTGGGCCATATGATCTGGCTGATGCAATGGTGCTTAAAGTGTCTGTAGTAGATAGAGATGCTGTTTGGAGTCTTTGGCAGGTCCCTATTGTTGAATTGTAATGCAGACCCTTGGGATTTTGGAGCAAAGCCCTGCCATCCTCTGCAGATAACTACTCTCCTTTTGAGAAACAGCTTTTAGCTTGTTAGTAGAGACTGAATGCCTAATCATGGGCCACCAAGTGACCATGAGGCCTGAGCTGCCCATCGTGAACTGGGTGTTGTCTGACCCACAGAGTCATAAAGTTGGACGTGCACAGCAGCACTCCATCATTAAATGGAAGTGGTATATCAGAGATCAGGCTTGAGCAGGACCTGAAGGCACCAGTAATGTGCATGAGGAAGTGGCCCAAATGCCTATGGTCTTCACTCCAGTCATATTACCTTCCCTCTCCCATTCTGCACCTACAGCCTCATTGGGTGTTCCTTATGATCAGTTGACTGAGGAAGAGAAAACTTGTGCCTGCTTTACAGATGGTTCTGGGCGATATGCAGGCACCACTCAAAAGTGGACAGCAGCAGCACTGCAGCCCCTTTCTGGGACTTCTTTAAAGGAAAGTGGTGAAGGGAAATCCTCCCAATGGGCAGAACTTTGAGCCATGCATATGGCTGTTCACTTTGCATGGAATAAGAAATGGCTAGATGTGCAATTATATTCGGATTCATGTGCTGTGGCTAGTGGCTTAGCTGGTTGGTCTGGGACTTGGAAGGAGGATGATTGGAAGATTGGTGATAAGGATGTATGGTGAAGAGGTATGTGGATAGATCTCTCTGAAAGGGCCAAAGGAGTAAAGGTATTTGTGTCTCATGTGAATGCCAACCAAAAGGTGACCTCAGTGGAGGAAGACTTTAACAATCAGATGGACAGGATGACACCTTCAGTGGAAAACAGCCATCCTTTTTCCCCAGCTACTCCTGTCATTGCTCAATGGGCTTATGAACAAAGTGGTCATGGTGGCAGTGATGGAGGTTATGCATAGGCTCAGGAACATGGACTCTCACTTACCTAAGCTGATTTGGCTACTGCCACTGCTGAGTGCCCAATCTGCCAGCAGCAGAGACCAATACTGTGTCCACAATATGGAACCATTTCTTGGGATGATCAGCCAGCAACGTGGTGGCAGATTGCTTACACTGGACCACTTCCATCATGGAAAGGACAGTGTTTTATTCCTACTGGAGTAGATACTTATTCTGGATATGGATTCGCCTTCCTTGCACACAATGCTTCTGCCAAACCTACCATCTGTGGACTTATGGAATGCCTTATCCACCATCCTGGTATCCCCCACAGCATTACTTCGTATCAAGGGACTCACTTCACAGCAAATGAGGTGCAGCAATGGGCCTACGCTCATGGAATTCACTGGTCTTACCATGTTCCCCATCATCCTGAAGTAGCTGGCTTGATAGAACAATGGAATGGCCTACTGAAAATACAATTATGGTGCCAGGTAGGTGGCAGTACCTTGAAGGGTTGTGGCAGTGTTCTCCAGGAGGCTATATACACGCTAAACCAGCATCCAATATATGGTTCTGTTTCTCCAATAGCCAGGATTCATGGGTCCAGGAACCAAGGGGTGGAAACGGGAGTGGTACCACTCACTATTACCCCTAGTGACCCGCTCAAAAAATTTTTACTTCCTGTCCCTGCTACCCTATGCTCTGCAGGTCTGGAGATCTTAGTTCTAAAGGGA
>NW_006921794.1:3320753-3327962 GCF_000298275.1 Orycteropus afer afer
ATTTTTACTTCCTGTCCCTGCTACCCTATGCTCTGCAGGTCTGGAGATCTTAGTTCTAAAGGGAGAAACACTCCCACTTGGAGACACAATACTGATTGCATTGAACTGGAAATTAAGAATGCCACCTGGCCATTTTGGCTTCCTCATGCCTCTGGATCAACAGATAAAGAAGGGCATTACTGTACTATCTGGTGTGATATATCCTGATTACGAAGGGGAAATTGGGTTGACATTACATAATGGAAGTAAAGAAGAATATGTCTGGAATACAGGAGATTCTTTAGGACGTCTCTTAGTATGACCATGCCCTGTGATTAAAGTCAATGGAAAATTACAGCAACCCAATTCTGATATGACTGCTAACGGCCCAGACCCTTCAGGAATGAAGGTCTGAGTCACCCCACCAGGCAAAGAACCATTACCAGCTGAGGTGCTTGCTGAGAGCAAGGGAAATACAGAATGGTGGTGGAAGAAGGTAGTTCTGAATATCAGCTACCACCACGTGACCAGTTGCAGAAACGAGGACTGTGATTGTTATATTTCTTCACTGTGTATTTGCATCAAATATTTTTGTTTCCTTCTGTTACGAACTGTGAAATGTAAATAAGGTTAATGCATTTCGGTTGGACATGTGTTAGGGTATTATGTTAGGTGCAAGTATGACTTTATAATTGTCATTATTTAGAGATTATATATGGTTAAGAAGATGTACACAACTGCCAAGTTGACAAGGGGTAGACTGTGATAGTTGGAGCTGTGTGTCAATTTGGCTGGACCACAATTCTGTGTGGTTTCAGTAATTGTGACGTGGTTATTCCCATAATGGGATCAGATGAATATGTTTTGAGGTGCCAATCTATTGAAAGGGAGTCTCCCCAGGGGTGTTGCCTGCTTCCAGTATATTTATGGACATCCTGGGACAAGAGACACTCTTCTGTGGATTGGGATTCTGTTGTGCTGCCAACAACTGTCTGTGAGCAAACAATCCACCATTCAGCCTGGAGATCTTGGATTAATCATTCATTGGGGTCAACAGCCAGTATACTGCCTGCCAATCTTGAGCTCCTTGGCCCCTGCAGCTGCTAGAGTTGGGAAAACCCTCCAGCTTAATATTTGATCAAAGGACTTTGGACTTGCCACCTTCTATAAGTGTGTGAGCCATTTTCCTAAGATAAATTTCTCTATCTCTCTCTATATAAGCTTTACTGGTTTTGTTCCTCTACAGAACCCAGTCTAACACACTCGGCTTAGATACAAAAATAACAATAAATTAAAAATCAAGGGATGGGAAAAAATATATCAAACTAATGGCAACCAAAAGAGCAGGATTAACAATATTAATTTCTGATAAAATAGATTTCAAGGTGAAAATCAGTATAAGGGGCAAAGAAGGGCACACTATATGATGTTAAAAGAGTCAACTGACCAAGAAGCCATTACCATAATAAATATCTATACACCAAATGAAAGGGCTCCTAAATACATAAACATTAGCTGAATTGAAAGGAAAAATAGACAGTTCTACAATAGTAGTAGGAGACTTTAACACATCACTTTTGATGAAGGACAGAACAACTAGAAAAAAATTCAACGAAGATACCAAAAACCCAACTCACTACCATTGAATCAATTCTGACTAATAGTGACTCCCTTTAGGTTTCTGAGGTGGTAAATCTTTACAAAAGTAGATTGCCCAGTCTTCCTTCCAAGGAGTAGCTGGTGGGTTTGAAGCACCAACCTTCTGGTTATCAGTCAAATTCCTTAGGCACTATGCCACCAGAGCCCCTTTAACAAAGGTACAGGAGATCTCAACAACTGAATCAACCAACATGACATCACAGACATATATAGAACACTACACCCAACAAAAACACAATACACATTCTTCTCTAGTAAACATGGATCACTCTCCAGAATAGACTATATATTAGGCCACAAAACAAGCCTCAATAAATTTAAAAACATTGAAATACTACAAAGCAACTTCTTGGATCACAATGCTATAAAATTAGAAATCAATAATAGGAAGACCAAGGGAAAAAAAATCAAATACATGGAAACTGAATAATATGCTGCTCAAAAACTCCCCACCGCCATAAAGTTGATTCCAACTCATAGCAACCCCCATTAAGTTTCCAAGGCGGTAAATCTTTATGGAAGTAGATTGCCCCATCTTTCTTCACAGTGTGGCTGGTGGATTTGAACCACCAACCTTCTGCTTAGCAGTCAAATGCCTTAGGCACTGCATCACCAGAGTTCTTTGCTCACAAACCACTGGGTAACAAAAGAAATAAAGCATGAAATAAATAAATAAATAAATAAAATCCTAGAAACAAATGTGAAAGGAAATACAACTTACCAAAATCTTTGGGACACAGTGAAAGCAGTACTCAGAGGTCAATTTATAGCAATAAATGCACACATCAAAAAAGAAGAATCAAAATCAACACCTTACCTCAACAACTCCAACTATTAGAAAAAGAACAATGAAAGAAACATCCAGCATGGAGAAGAAAGGAAATAATAAAGATCAGAGCAGAACTAAATGAAGCAGAAAAGAAAAAACAATAGAATAAACAAGAAGCTGGTTCTTCAAAAAGATTGACAAAATCGACAAACCACTGGCAAATTTAACAAAGGAAAAGAAAGGGAAGATGCAAATAACATGAATAATAAATGAAATGGGTGACATCACAACAGAACCAACTGAAATAAAAAATATAAGGTAATAACAGAATATTATGAAGAATTGTACTCCAACAGATTTGGAAACCTAGAAGAGTTAGACATATTTCTAGAAACACAGGACTTATCTAAACTAACACAGTCTGAGATAGAATACTTGAACAGACCCATAACAGAAGAAGAAATTGAGCAGGTCATAAACAACTCCCCACAAAAAGAAAAGAAAAAGAAAACCTGGTCCAGAAAGCTTCAATGGAGAATTCTATCAAATATTCAGAGAAGAGCTGATACCTATACTACTCAAACTATTATAGAACATAGAAAATGATGGCATACTCCCAAATTCATTCTATGAAGCAAGCATAACCCTGATACCAAAACCAGGTAAAGACACCAATGAAAAGGAAAACTACAGAATGTAGATGCAAAAATCTTCAACAAAATCCTAGCCAATAGACTCCAATAACATATTAAAAAAATAATACACCATGACTAAGTGGGATTCATACCAGTTATGCAAGGATGGTTCAACATCAGAGAAACAATCGATGTAATCCATCACATAAATAAAACAAAGGAAAATAACCACATGATCATATCAATTGATGCAGAAAAGGCATTTGATAAAATCCAACACCCATTCCTGATCAAAACTCTCAGCAAAATAGTAATAGAAGGGAAACTCCTCAACATAATAAAGGGAAAATATGCAAAGCCAACAGCCAACATTATTCTCAATGGAGAAAGATTCAAAGCATTCTGCTTGAGAATGGGAACCAGACAAGGATGCCCTCTATCACCACTTCTATTTAATATTGTATTAGAAGTCCTAGCCAGGACAATAAGGCAAGAAAGAGAAATATATGCATCCAAATTGGCAAAGCAGTAAAACTATCTCTATTTGCAGATGGCATGATCCTATACATAGAAAACCTGAGAGACTCAGCAGGAAAATTACTGGAACTAAAGAAAGGTTCAGCAAAGTGGCAGGATATAAGATAAACATACCAAAATCAGTTGGATTCCTCTACATCAACAAAGAGACCTCTAAAAGTTATACTTTGAACTCGGACTTCTATCCTCCCAAACTGTAAGACAATAAAATCCTGTTTGTTAAGTCCATCCCATTTGAGTTATATTCTTGTCAGAGTGGCACTGGGTAACCAGAATACCCCTAAACCTTGGCCTTCTGCTCTACCTCCTGCTCATGGCCCACGGGAGCTAGAGGCTTTTCTTCACTCAGACAACTGCTGGCTGCTAGACTGACAAGCCCAAGGATAACAATTGAAAAGGCACAGTCCCGCTCTTACCAAACCACACAGCATGCTATTAGTTTAAGTCTATTGAAAATTCCAAGGTCAGCAGAGCATGGCAGGCTGCTGAACAACGACACAGCTACATGCAGAGGTCAAGCGTACCACAATCTGGAGACCATTCCCAAAGCTGCTGCTTATATACGGGAAGCAGACCGCATCTCTAAAGCAGCTACTCAGCTGCTTGTGGTAGATCCCTCCATGGAGCTGATTGCCAGTCTCATCATGGGGAATAACTACCACCAGCTGCCCAGCCACTCAACCAGGCCCAGCCAAGTTGACACACAACCTTAACTACCACACTAATCTATACATTGCTATAGTGAATTGTGCTGCGATGAACATGACTGTACATATATCTATTAGTAGAAGTAATCTATATATTTAATGTAATCCTGATCCAGATCCTACTAACATTCCTTAAGGACATGGAAAACCCAGTTACTGACTTCACATGGAATGGCAAGAGACCTCAGATAAGCAAAGCACTGCTGAAGAAGAAAAACAAAGTAGCAGGTCTCACACTCCCCAAACTCATAACCTACTATATAGCCACAGTAGTCAAAATAGCATGGTATTGGTACAAGAGACAAATGGATCAGTGCAACAGAATTGAGGATCCAGAGATAGACTTATCCATCTGTAGACAACTGGTCTTTGACAAAGGGCCAAGACAGATAGCCTCTTTAACAAATGGTGCTGGCAAAACTGGATATCCATTTGCAGAAAAAATGAAACAAGATCTATACCTCACACCATATACAAAAATGAACTCAAAATGGATCAAAGACTTAAATGTAAAACTCAAAACCATAAATTTCATCAAAGATAAAATAGGGACAAATCTAGGGTCCCTAAATTATTGCATAGATAGACTATTAAGCATAACCCAAAATGCTCAAGCAGTGGAAAAGAAACTAGATGACTGGGACTTTTTAAAAATGAAATTCTTAATGTGCATTGAAAGACTTCTCCAAAAGAGTAAAAAGGGAATCTACAGACTGGGAAAAAATATTTGGCTATGACATATCTGAAATATGTCTAAAATCTATAGAAAATTCCAACACCTCAATATCAAAAAGACAATCCAATTAAAAAATGGGCAAAGGACATGAACAGATACTCCACTGAAGAAGATATACAAGTGGCCAACAAACACATGAGGAAATGCTTATGATATTTAGCCATTGTTATTGTTGTTATGTGCCGTCAGGTCAGACCTGACTCATAGTGACCCCTCTTTGGGTTTCCGAAGCAGCATCACTACGGAAGTAGATTGCCCAACCATCCTTCCGAGGAGTGGTTGGTGGGTTTGAACGGCCAGCCTCTGGTTAGCAGTCAAGTAAGTGCCTTAGGCACTATGCTACCAGAGCTCCATTGTTGTTGTTGTTATGTGCCGTTGAGTCAGACCCAACTCATAGCGACCACTCCTTCGGTTTCCAAGGCAGTATCACTACAGAAGTAGATCGCCCCATCTTCCTTCCAAGGAGTGGCTGGTGGGTTTGAACTACCAGCCTTCTGGTTAGCAGAGCTCCATTAGAGAGATGCAAATAAAACAACAATGAGATATCATCTCACACCAGCAATAATAGCAAAGTTCAACAAGCAGAGAAGAACAAATGCTGGCAAAGGTGTAGAAAGATTCAGACTCTCATACACTGCTGGTGGGACAGTAAAATGGTACAGCCATTTTGGAAACTGGTATGGCATTTGCATAAAAAATTGGAAATAGAAATACCATTTGGTGCAGCAATTCCATTACTAGGAATATATCTTAAGAGGTGAGATCCAGGATATGAATAGATCTATGCACACTCATGGTCATCGCAGCACAATTCACTATAGCAAAGAGATGGAAACAACCTAAGTGTCCATCAACAGATGAATGGATAACCAGACTATGGTACATTCACACAATGGAATACAATGTGACATTAAAGAATAATGAAGAATTCATGAATCACCCTTAACGTAGATGAATTTGGAGGAGACTATGCTGAGTGAAATAAGTCAACACAGAAGGACAAATATTGTTTGTTGTTGTTGTTAGGTGTCATTGAGTCATTTCCGACTCATAGTGACCTGATGCACAGCAGAATTAAACACCGCCTGATCCCGCACCAGCTCCATTATCCCTGCTATACTTGAATCCATTGTCGCAGCCACCATGTCAATTCATTTAATTGAAGGCCTTCGCCTCTTTTGTTGACCCTCCACCTTACTAAGCATGACAACCTTCTCCAGGGAATGGTCCTTCTGACAAGACCAAAGAAGGTGAGACAAAGTCTGGCCATTCTCACTTCTAAGGAGCATTTCGGCTGCACTTCCTCCAGGACAGATCTGTTAATTCTTTCAGCAGCCCATGATACTTTCAGCATTCTTCGCCAGCACCACAACTCAAAAGCATCAGCTCTTCTTAGGTCTTCCTTATTCATTGTCCAGCTCTCACATGCATACGATGCGATTGAAAATATCATGGCTTGTGCCAGGCGCACCTTAGTCATCAAGGAGACATCCTTGCTCCACAGCACATGAAAGAGTTCCTTCGTGGCCAACCTGCCCAGTGCTACACGTCGTCTAATATCCTGACTGCTGCTTCCACTGGCATCAGCTGTAGAACCAAGCAATGTGAATTCTTTGACAAGCTCCATTTATTATTTGCACCTCCATTTATCATGATGCTGCCTATTGTTCCAGTTGTGAGGGTTTTTGTTTTCTTTATATTGAGATGTAATCCATACTGCGGATCATATTCTTCAATCTTTATCAGTAAGTACTTCAAGTCATCCTCACTTTCAGCAAGCAAAGTTGTATCATCTGCATATCTCAGGGTTGTTAATGATTCTTTCTCCAATCCTGATGCCACGTTTTTCTTCATATAGTCCAGCTTTTCGGATTCTTTGCTCAGTATATAGACTGAATAAGTATGGGGAAAGGATACAACCCTGACACACACCCTTCTTGATTTTAAACCATGTAATGTCCCCTTGTTCCGTTTAAATGACAGCCTCCTGTCTATGTACAGGTTCCTCATGAGTACAATCAAGTGCTATAGAATTCCCATTCTTCTCAATGTTATCCATAATTTGTAATGACCCACACAATGAAATGCCTTAGCATAGTCAATAAAACACAAGTAAACATCTTTCTGGTATTCTTTGCCTTGAGCCAAGATCCATCTGACAGCAGCTATGATATCCCTTGTTCCACG
>NW_006921794.1:3329272-3339879 GCF_000298275.1 Orycteropus afer afer
GCCTCCATTTGTGTTGTTGAAAAAAGGTGTTTGCAATGAATAAGTCATTGGTCTTGCAAAATTCTACCATGCAAGTTCCAGCATTATTTCTGTCACCAAGGCCAAATTTTTCAACTACCAGTGATTCTTCTTTGTTTCCAACTTTTGCATTCCAGTCACCAGTGATAATTAACACATCCTGATTGCATGTTCGGTCAATTTGAAATTGCAGAAGTTGATAAAAATCTTCAATTTCCTCATCTTTGGCTTTGGTGGTTGGTGCATAAATTTGAATAATAGTCATATTAACAGGTCTTCTTCGTAGGCATATGGATATTATCCTATCACTGACAGCATTGTGCTTCAGAACAGATCTTGAAACTCCTTTGTGATGATGAATGCCATGCCATTCCTTTTCAAACTGACATTCCCGGCATAGTAGATCATATGGTTGTCTGATTCAAAATGGCCAAAACCAGTCCATTTCAGCTCACTAGTGCTTAGAATATCAATCTTTATGCGTTCCATTTCATTTTTGACAACTTCCAATTTTCCTAGATTCATACTTCATACATTCCATGTTCCAATGATTAATGGATGTTTGCAGGTATTTGTCCTCAATTTGAGCAGTGCCATGTCAGCAAATGGAGGTCTCGAAAGCTCATACAAATATTATGTGAGTCCATTATTATAAAAAGTCAAGGAAATGTTTACTCTGGAAAGCAAATTTACTTTGTTGATTACCTGGGATGGAAGGGAAGGAGAGGGAAAATTTCACTAGTTGAGTCATGTGTTGATTTGGGTGAAGGAAAGGCAGTATTACAAAAGTGTGTGACTAGCACAATGACAATAGGGAAAAGGAGAACACAGAATGATGCACAAAAGATACAGACAACAGAGGCAAATAGTATCCCATGCACATTACTCCATTACCAGTGGCAGCAAACACTAGTCTATAGGTAAATTCATAGATAGGTGAAAAGGTCAGGTAAGGGTAGGTGAATATGAATATACCGGTGACCATGCATAATTTTGGCTGAAGATATTCTTACACATGTATTTGTCCTACAAAAATATCCGTATCCATTATAGAAGCAACAGGAGGCAGGGTTGGAGTAGCTTCTCAGCAACAACCAAGCACTTGAGGGAGAGAGTCATTGGGCCTTTGGGGTTGGGACCATGGTCTTGGGGGGATATCAAGGTCAATTGGCACAACATAGTACATAAAAATCTTGTGTTGTTGTTGTTGTTATGTGCCGTCGAGTCGGACCTGACTAATAGCGACCCCTCCTTGGGTTTCCGAGGCAGTATCACTATGGAAGTAGATTGCCTCATCTTCCTTCTGAGAAGTGGCTGGTGGGTTTGAACCACCAGCCTTCTGGTTAGCAGTCAAGTGCCTTAGCCACTGTGCTACATGACTGGGGTCTTAAAAGCTTTCAAGTGGCCATCTAAGATGCAACTATTGGTCTCCTTTCATCTGGAGCAAAGAACAGTGAAGAAAATAAAAATCATATAGAAACAATTAGTCCAAGTATGTAATGGACCACAGGGACCTCAGCCTTCACAAACCTGAGACCAGAAGACTAGATGGGTTCTGGCTACCAATGCCAACCACTCAGAAAAGGATCAAAACTGTAGACCCTACATAAAATGGAAGAGAAAAATGTAGAACAAAATTCAGAAATACAAAAAATGACCAGAATTACTGGTCAGATAGAGGCTGGTGGAACCCCCAAGACTATGGCCCTGGGTTATCTTTCTGGCCTGGAACTCAACTCAGCCAAACAATAGAAAAGCCTATAATCAGAACACTACCCCAGGGAAATGCACCCACCTATCCTAGGGAGATGCACCCCTTGGATTAATCAACCATAAGACATCAGAAGTACAGCATATAGGGAAACTTGGACAGACAGGAACAAACAGATAAAAGATGCATGGGGAAGGGATAGTAGATGGGAGGAAAGCTTTTTTTTGTTGTTGTTGGAATTGTAATCCGGGCCGTGAAACCAAATGTGCATGAACAATTGAAAGTAAAATGAATCTACTTTATAAATTTTCACCCAAACCACAATAATTTTTTTTAATTGTTAGAGGAACCTAATTTGCTGTATAAACTTTCACCTAGAACACAATAACATATTGTTAAATTTTATTGGAAACCCTAAGGGGCAGATCCACTCTGTCCTATAGGGTCATTATGAGTCAGAATCGACTTGAAGGCAATGAGATTTTTTTTCATAAATGCTGAAAGCTAATACTTACTGAAACTTAACATTCCAAGTATTGTGTAAGCAAATGTTAATTATTCTAATAATCAACAATTCTTTACTGATAGTATCCTATGTACAAAGTAAGCTATCTCATTCAACTCTGACACCAAACTCGGCAACCAAACTCACTAACATCAAGTAGATTCCAACTCATAGCGACTCCGATTGGGTTTCCAAGGCTGTACATCCTTAAGGAAGCAGATCACTCCATCTTTTTTCCCTGAAGGGGCTAGTGAGCTCCAACCACCCACCTTCTGGTTATCAACCAAATGCCTGAACCACTACACCACCAAAGCTCCTTTAATTCTGACACAGGCTTATGAAATTTAACCTCCATTTCATTATCTTCATTTTACAGAAGACGAAACCATTCTGAGAGGCTAGTGAAGCTATTAATGAAGACAAGTAATCCCTGATTTACTGATTGTGTTCAGATGATTTCATCCTAAATTAGTTATGAGTAAATTGAATGAATACCTATTTTTTTTATTTTTTCATATTATGGACTTTTATTATCTCTATCCTTACAAATCATAACATTGAATATCTGAGATTGGCAACATCATTAAATTATGCTGTGCAACATTTTATGTAGTATATATTACTAACGATAAGGGAAGAAAGGAAAAAGATAATTGTGAGTGCACTTCGTTGGAACTCCAATACATCATTAATCCGGGACTACTTGAACTGGTATGGCACTTCCAATCTGGATTGCAAACTTGATGTTCTTAAAAATTAAATCAAATGGGGAGAGTTACCACTAATTCCTTCAGCTAAAATTATCGTGATATTACTCAAACTACTACTCCTTCTCTTCCTCATCCTCCTCCTAACAAGCAAGGCAGTTTCTGTCCCTTAAGCACTCCTCGAAAGACGATGGGGCAATCTACTTCCGTAGTGATACTGCCTCAGAAACCCAAGGTGGGGTCGCTGTGAATCGGGTCTGACTCCACGGCACATAACAACAGCAACAGGCTCTTCCCTTAGATCTGAAGAGACCCAGCATGCCTGTGACACGAGGTGCACCCTGGGAGTGGTAGTTCTTCTAGGTGCCCACCGGTGTTGCGCGCGCGCCAGAGGAGGCGCGCTCGCTCTATCCCGTGGGTCCTGTGAGGCGTCTGAGGCGGAGGAAGGGTGAGTCAGACGCTGTTTCAGTGACAAACTGATGAGGCGCCATAGCTAATGATAAATTAAGTAAATGCGGCCCCGGCCTCAGTCTGTTTAGGGGCGCGAAGATCGTAAACGTAATCCAAGGGAGAACTGATACGAAGACTGAGCCTGGTGGCTGCAGTCATTCTCTGCCTCAGCGCGCCGCCATTTCCACCATGCAATCCCAGGGGGAAGCCCCGGGCTCTAGCCGCCTTGCCAGCCCCCGCGGCGGGAAACAGCCTAAGAGGGTTCACAAATCTACAGTTTCAGACTTTTTCACCGGCCCAGAGGAGATGAAGGACACGGCCCATTCTGCAACCGTGATGAAACAACTCAAGTCTTTCTACGATGCGCGGTTGCTATGTGATGTGACCATCGAGGTGGTGACACCTGGTAATGGGCCTGGTACTGGTCGCCTCTTTCCCTGCAACCGCAATGTGCTCGCTGCCGCTTGTCCCTATTTCAAAAGCATGTTCACGAGCGGCATGTACGAGAGCCATCAGGCCAGTGTGACGATGCACGATGTGGACGCTGAGTCCTTCGAGGTGTTGGTTGACTATTGCTACACGGGTCGTGTGTCGCTGAGTGAATCCAATGTGGAACACCTCTATGCGGCCTCTGACATGCTACAGCTTGAATTTGTAAGGGAAACCTGTGCTTCCTTCTTAGCTCGTCGCCTTGACCTGACCAACTGCATCGCCATCTTCAAGTTCGCAGATGCCTTTGACAATCACAAGCTGCGGTCTCAGGCCCAGTCCTTTATAGCTTACAACTTCAAGCAGCTAAGTCAGATGGGTTCGATTAGGGAGGAGACGCTGGCAGATCTGACCCTGGCCCAGCTACTGGCTGTTCTGCGATTGGATAGTCTGGACATAGAAAGTGAGCAAACTGTGTGCCGTGTGGCCATGCAGTGGCTGGAGGCTGCACCCAAAGAGCGAGGTCCTAGCGCAGCAGAAGTCTTCAAGTGTGTCCGGTGGACACACTTCACTGAAAAGGATCAGGACTACCTGGAAGGCCTGCTCGCAGAGCCCGTTGTAAAGAAGTACTGCCCAGATGTTATTGAAGGGGCCTGGCAGATGTGCTATGGTGACATGATGTACAAGACTGTGGTGCCAGAACCAAACAGCAGCACCAGCTCAACTGTATCCTTTGCAGAAAATACCCCCCAGAGGTTGGGCATGTGTGCCAAGGAGATGGTGATCTTCTTTGGACACCCCAGAGATCCCTTTCTGTGCTGTGACCCATACTCAGGGGATCTTTACACAGTGCCATCACCTTTGACCAGCCTGGCTCACACTCGAACTGTCACCTCCTTAGCTGTCTGTGTCTCTCCAGACCATGACATCTATCTAGCTGCCCAGCCCAGGAAAGACCTATGGGTATATAAACCTGCCCAAAATAGATGGCAGGAACTTGCAGACCGCTTGCTATGTCGTGTGGGCATGAATGTGGCTTACCTGGATGGCTATGTTTATGTTGTGGGTGGGCGAGATCCTGTTACTGGTATTAAAGTGAGAGAAGTAGAATGCTATAGTGTTCAGAGGAACCAGTGGGCACTGGTTGATCCACTACCCCGTTCTTTTCTATGCTTTGACCTAGTTGTAATTCGAAACTATCTTTATGCTATTAGTAGTAAGCGCGTATACTGCTATGATCCTAGCCACAATATGTGGCTGAGGTGTAGTTCTCTTAAACGCAACGACTTTCAGACTGCTTGTGTCTTCAATGATGAGATCTATTGTGTCTGTGATGTTCCAGTTGTGAAGGTCTTCAACTGTTTCAGAGGAGAGTGGAGGCAGATTAGAAGTACTCCCTTGGTGTTAGAGAATAGCAACTACCGGCTTATCAATCATGGCCAAAAGTTGATGCTCTTCACCTCACGAATCCCACAATGGAGAAAGAACCAGGTGACTGTATATGAATATAACATCAGGGAAGACCAGTGGATTAACATAGGTACCAAGGTAGGCCTCTTGCAGTTTGACTCTAGGTTTTTTTGCCTCTCTGTTCGTGTTTTTCCTTCTTGCCTTGAACCTGGTGAGGGTTTCCTCACTGAGGAAGAGGAGATACGGGCTCGATCTAGGACTGAATGGGATGTAGGTAGATTCAGTGAGTTGGGCTCTGACTCAGCAAGTTCAAGTTCTTTATCTGATGATAGTATCTGGATGGGACTAGGGCCTCACTAAAATGGACAGGATCATCAGGGTTCCTTATAAATAAGTTGAAACCCTAATGTGCTTCTGGTATGGAAAGTATTTTTAAAAGACATGTTTTCCTTTTCCTCAACTAAGGGGTTGATCAATTGCAGGTTTGGTTTAGAAGGGGTATTGTTTTGAAATACTAATATTATAATTTAAATACTCCAAGAAATCAACCTATTTAATAATTTACTATGCTAAAAGTCTGAGTTGATTTAATTGGTTAGTATGTTTATTTTTCATTATTGCAATTTGTCTTTCCATTTTTGCATTCATTTAGTGCCACAACCAATGTAATTTGTGAAACTTAATTTTTATACAATAACCGGAAACTAATTGGAATAGGAATTGCTGGTAGGGTTTTGAAAGTGCGTATTTTCCTTCAGAACAATATGGTAGATTTCAAACTTAAACTGGTGTGTTTTTTACAAAACATACTCTATGTTAAATATAGTTTGTTAAGTTCTAGTTTGGTTTTCTCTTCTTACACACACACAGAAAGAAAATGCATACTACATATGTCTTAATTGTGAAAATTGGAGAAAAAAAAGGATCCTATTATTTGAAAAGATATTTCCATTTCATTTTGGAATATAAAATGTTTTCCTGCTAAAAGTGACCAACTTTACATGTGAAAGAATTATACCCTAGTAGTGTCATTAATCTTTTAAGAACCTTTCTAAAAACAGAAAAAGTAACTTGCTTTGTAAGTTCATATTTTTGATCTATACCTGATAATACTTCATTGAATCAGAGAAAAAGTTCTTTTTTTTTTCATTGGATGTATGATTGTGTAAAATTTTATTCATTGCCTTGTCTTAAAAAGTTTATATGATTGCTAAAATATATTGGCTGTATAGTTCTGGTGTTCAACTTAGAGGACTCTTCATCAGAAAGTGATTTATTCTTTACTGTTTGTGAGATTATACTGGTTTTGTAAATATGGACAAACTAAAAACAGTATTTTATTGAGCTTGTTAGTTATTGTGCCCATCAACTGTAAAATCAAAGGCCAGAACTTTATAACTTGAAGCTGTGTATAAATTTGTGTAGCACTGAAATCATCCTTGTCACTGTAAATGCTGTTAATTACCAGCTTTAAGGTATTTTTATGCCAAAAGTTGACAGTTAGAGAACATAAATTAGTAGTAACATTTGGGACCAATAGTTAAAATATATTTCCTTTAAAATATTTCCCTAAACAGTGATATTGCATCATTATTTTGTTATGGTACTTGTATCTGTTCTGCATTTCTCTGTGAACCATGTTCCAGTCTTGTTTTTGTTGTCTTATCACCAAAATGTAAGGGAAAGCCCAGGAATAAAGACTAAATTGCACAAAACTGATATTGTTAGACAAGAAAATATAGGTGCTTTCCTTTTAAAACTTTGTTAATAATATATTGTTGTCATGATACATATCTATGATAAATGGCCAGATGCTTATGCTTTATTTTTTAATATCCAGTTAGAATGATATCCCTGAATCTTTCCTTTCAGTAACACTTTAAGCCCTCTTCTGTGTTTATTTTCTGATGACGGAATGCTAGCATTTCTTTCACCATGGCAGAGTACAGAAGCAGATGCTCTGGTGTGGGAAACTGTTTTTGAATGAAATGTCATAGAAAGGAAAAAAAGAGAGGGAGTGAGGAAAGGGTAAAGAAAAACAAATAATGTTTTCTTAGCCATTTTGACTGGCCATTTGAAGAGTCTATAGGACATTCCTGTTTAACATTATTTTTAGTGAAATGAGGTGCTTGCCCTAGCAGTAAGTATTCCCTCAAAAGGGCAAATATGTTTTAGTGGCCGAAAGCTAAATTTTGTTCCATTTAATATCAGGGATGTTATAAGCACTGATCTTTACATATATAGCTATTCCTAGTGGCATTTTTTTTTTTTCTTGGCCAACTTTTTCTTCACTAGTAACTTCTTGGTGATACAGGTTTTTGTTTGTAAGGTTGCAATATATGACAATGCTTATCTCAACCAGATTATTCATTTGCAGAGTTAAAATGTATTGTAACCAATCTATAAAAGACACATGCTCTTTTTTTGGTCATTGTAAACCTTTGAGTTAAATAGCTAAATAGTAGTATTATCTTTATTTATAATGAGGTTTTCTTGGGAAAAATTTTGACTGTGAATTAGGGAGTAGATGTTAACCATTATTTTATAGGTAAGTGATTTGTATGTGGTTAGCTGCAAATAAAATTGGCATTAGAACCCAGGCTTCCTGACTTCCTAATTCATTGCTTACTTCCACACTGACTGACACGGACAGTAATTTTGAATTCCTTTATTGACAGGAAAGCAGCCTTGTCTCAGTTTTCAAATTAATAAACACATTTGTTAGCAAATGCTCACTATAATACAGATTTCAGGACTAATATTTGTAAGATTTAGAGTATATTGTAATTATCCTATGTGTATCTTATTCCTATAGTCTGAAAAACTCACAGAACCTAAATTGTTGCAAATACTTTTAAAATCAAGGGATAAGTGTCATTTTTGTTCTAAAAGGATAAAATAGAAATCAAGACCAAGGTTTTCCTGTCTTCTTGTTCTGCTATTCTTAGGGTGTTACCCTGGTCCACATGATCCAAGCTGGCTCATCATCATGTCCACATTCCAGGTATCTGGAAGGAAGTAAGGGGAAGGTTTGCATATTGCTCCTGGTCACATAAAATTGGTCAGGTCTTAACCCTTTGGCCACATCTAGCCACAAGGGTAGCTGGAGAAGTAGTCTCTATTCTGCGTCACTATGTACTCAGTTAAAATTCAGGGGTTTATTCTAGCAGAAAAGGGGGAAAATTAAGTTTTAAATAGCAATCTCTGCCATGCCATCTGTCAGGCTAAATTTTGTCACACTGCAGCCAGAATGATTGCCAGAACTCTCAGGACCCACATCCTTCCAGCTTAGAAACCTCAGTGAAAAGAGGCAATATTTTCTGATGCAAGAATAGACAATTACTCAGGTACCTGGGCCTGGGGCCACTTCCTGGACTACCTGGGCTGCAGCCATTCAGAAGCACAGTAAGGCAAAGTGTTCCAATAGAAGAAAGCAACTGAGGAGAAAGTGACCAGGCTGCAGATGAGCTATTTCACAAGTAGTATAGCATCAACTTGAATCTAAGCAAGAGTATTGACTAGAGGTGAAGGTCCTGTAAGGCCGGAACTCTGGCAGAGTGCCACATGAGGTCTTGCCTTGCCTCCAGTGGTGCCCTTCATTCTAGACTAGTACTTGGCTTACTCAGGCTGGCCTGGTGTCCTGAGTTGCCTGTAATCCTGGCCCCGTTGACAATAGGTGTGTGGTATGAGAGCACCCAAAGTGTGGAGCTCTCCAGGACACGCACTGCTAAATGGCTGGGCAGCCTGAGAAGCATGAAAGTGAGGATACAGTGGAGGGCAAACAGATAATCTGCTTGAGGCCCAAGCCTGGGTCAATGGGAAGACACTCATCCTAGGGATTACTGCAAATGACACAAATCAGCTAGGTCTACCACCCCAAAAAAAGACTGCCTCAACCTCCTCCTACTCAAAACAGTGAAGGAAGACACTTACATCTTGTCTTGATTTAAATAAAGTGTCAAAGACTGTGTACTTGTATCCTAAGTCATGAGCCAAAATCTTGTCCCAACATTATGTTGACTGTTCCAGTTTCTTCAGTGGAAAGAAAAGAACTCTGAGAAATAGCTTAGTATAATCGATGGCTGTACTAATTATCTTAAAAAATAAAAGTCACTTCTGAGGGGGCAGGGGAGACACCAGAATTATAGGTTAATGAAGAGAACTAAAAATTTCCTAGGGTAAACTAGATTATGTACCAATAGTCCAACATTTTCTGTGCCTGGATTATCTTTAAGGACCTCTGGTGGTGTAGTGGGTAAGGCATTTATTTGGCTGCTAACAAGAAGCTCAACAGTTCAAAGCCACTAGCTGTTCTACAGCTAAAGATTTACAGCCTTGGAAACCAAAAGGGGTAACTATGAGTTGGAATCGAATCAATGGCAGTGAGTTTGGTTTTCTTTTGTTTAATTATTATTATTATTGGATTATCTTTGTGGTACTGTGATGTATTTATTAATCTCCCTCTCAGTTGAAATCCCACCCATTAGCCACAATAGTTATTCAGAATTTAAATTTTTTCCTGGTTCTTTAAGGATGGCAGGGACATATGGAAGACTGACAACAGGAAAGGAGACAGGTGGTGAGTGTGTAAGTGCTACCAACTAGTGAACAGAAGAGCACAGTACCCTGCTTACATAGAACAGCCAAAGAAAACAAAAATCGTGGACAAGTCACTCCAACATACAATCACCAATTAAATATAAACACAAAAACATCACAATGTCTCAAAGACAATAGACCATCACAGTTCACACAAAGAAGCAAGATAAAGCAGGAGAAACAAGGCACAAGGTTACAGACCCAAAACACATCTCCAAGGAAGAAGCAGCATTAGAACTCCCTGATAAGGAATTCAAAAGAATTATATTTAGGTACCTTCAATAGATTGAGAGAGATAAGGAAAACACTGAAAAAATCGAGGAAAACACAGAGAAAACCCTAGAACAATTTCAAAAGCCAATACAAGAACAAAATGACAAAATAAAAATTAGAAATGATACAGAATCTACAGACAAAAATCCAGAAGATTAATACTAGATTTTCAGAAATAGATAACACATTGAATGGGCAACAGAGTAGAATTGAATCAACGGAATACAGAGTTACTGAGATTGAAGACAAATATCCCATTACTTCTTTGGAAAAGGATCAGTCACAAAAAAGAATGAAGAAAGTGTAAGGTTCATGTGGGATACCATCAAAAAGAATAACCCAGAGTCTCTGGCAAGATGGCGGACTAGGCAGAAAGACTTCACAGACCCTCTTCAACAAAGAAAAGGGAAACAAATTAACACAGACACAGAAGATAATCCTGGACCCCTGAGCCTTGAAGGGAAGGATATAGAAGTGGACTAAACCCCAACTAGCAGAAGAATTT
>NW_006921794.1:3348719-3351978 GCF_000298275.1 Orycteropus afer afer
ATTTGCCTCAAGTAGGTACTCTCCTTGGAGACAACAATCATGGGAGAAAGAAGGGCTGCTTATGCACAGGGAGACAGCTCAGGGGGCAGGAGTCCATGGAGGGATGGACACAGGGAAGAGGTAACTATGGGGAGGAACTGGGAGGGGAGCTGTTGTTTTGTGGTAAATTGTGGTCAATGTTATGAGACAAAGTATATGTGAACTGCTCTCTGAGAAGTGAATTTGCTCCATAAATCTTCACCCAAATCACAATTTAAGAAAAAAGAAAAGAAAGAATAACCTATGTGTAACTGTAATTCCAGAACAGGAAGAGACAAATAAAACCACAGAGAAAATTGTCAAAGATTTGTTGGAAGACAATTTCCCTGGTATGAAGAAAGATGAGAATATATCCATTCAAGATATCCAGTGAACTCCAAACAGGATGTTGTTGTTGTTGTTGTTATTGTTAGGTGCCATTGAGTCACCTCCAATTCATAGTGACTTTGTGTACAGCAGAATGAAACACCGCCCAGTCTTGCACCAGCTCTACAATCCCTTCTATACTTGACCCCATTGCGGCAGCCACTGTGTCAATCCCTCTCATTGAGGGCCTGTCCCTCCTTCATTAACCCTCCACCTTACCAAGCATGACATCCTTCTCCAGGGAATGGTCTATTCTGATAACATGACCAAAGTATGTGAGATGAAGTCTGGCCATTCCCACTTCCAAGGAGCATTCCAGCTGTACTTCCTCCAGGACAGATTTGTTAGTTCTTTTATCAGTTCATGATACTTTCAACATTCTTTGCTAGCACCACATCTCAAAAGCATCAATTCTTCTTTGGGCTTCTTTATTCGTTGTCCAGCTCTCACATGCATATGAGGCTATTGAAAATAATATCATGGCTGGTGTCAGGGGCACCTTAGTCTTCAAGGAGACATCATTGCTCCTCAGCACTTGAAAGAGGTCCCTTGCAGCCAACTTGCACAATACTATACGTCATCTGATGTCCTGACTGCTGCTTCCATTGGCGTCGACTGTAGCACCAAGCAATGTAAACTCTTTGACAACTTCAATCTTTTTTCCATTTATTTAGAAGTTCTCTAACTACACATTTGCTACTTATAGGTCCAGTTGTGAGAAACTTTGTTTTCTTTATATTGAGATGTAATCCATACTGTAGACTGTATTCTTCAATCTTCATCAGTAAGTGCTTCAAGTCATCCTCACGTTCAGCAAGCAAAGTTGAATCATCAGCATATCACAAATTCCTCTAATCTTGTTGCTACATTCTTCATATAGTCCAGCTTCTCGGATTATTTGCTCAGCATATAGATTGAATAAGTATGGTGAAAGGATACAACCCTGACGCACTCCCTTCTTGATTTAGGGATTTTTCTAAACAGGATAGACCCCCCCCAAAAAAAAAAAAAAAAAATCACCAACACATATCATCATCAAGCTCACCAAAACCAAAGACAAAGAAATAATTCTGATAGCAGTATGGGAAAAATGAAGTTACCTACAAGGGGCAACAAATAAGAGTAAGCTCAGATTTCTCAACAGTAACCATGCAGGTGAGAAGACAATGGGATGGTACATATAAAACCCTCAAGGAGAAAATATCCAACCAAGAATTATATACCCAGAAAAATTGTTCCTAAAATATGATGGTGAAATTAGGACACTTCCAGATAAGCAGAAATTAAAGGAATTTGTTAAAACCAGACCAACCTTACAAGAGATGCTAATGAGAGTCCTTTGGACAGAGAACCAACAATAACAAACAAAAACTGACTGTTTACAACATGATGACATAACCCAGAAACCGACCCAGTTATGGAAGTATCCAAAGTAAATAAGCCTACAAGATTGTAAACAGGGAACCAGAGACATCAATTGACAAATGAGGATAACTAAAAACCAAAGAAAGGGAAAAAAAAATGTGTAGTTAGAGAACTTCTAAATGGTAGGGATGTCAAGATAACTGCAAGATAGAATGGACTGTTTTAACTTTGGAATAAAATTGTAAATCACAAGGAAAAATGATAAACCTCAAGGAAAAATGATAAACCTTCATATCAAAATAAGAAAGAGGACCAGCACAAATATTTAGCAAATACTAGAAAAATAGCAATGAAAGAAGTGATAACACGATTCATAAACAAAACAAGCTTAGTACAGAAAATTATATGGAACAAAGAAATCAGGAACGCCACAAAACACATTAAAAATGACAGCAACAAATTCATACTTGTGGATAATTACATATCTGACAATGGACTTATCTCTCAAATTTATAGAAAACTCCACCTCAACAACAAAAAGATTAACAATCCAATTTATAAAATGGGCAGAAGACATGAATAGACACTTCACCAAAGAGGATATTCAGGCTGCCAGCAAATACATGAAAAGATGCTCATGATCATTAGCTGTCAGAGAGAGACAAATCAAAACAACAATGAGATACTATCTCACCACAGCACTAATGGCAAAGTTCAACAAGACAGAAAATAACAAATGCTGGCAAGGATATGGAGAGATTGGACTCTCACACACTGTTGGTGGGACTGGAAAATGATACAATCATTGTGGAAAACAGTATGATGATTCCTTAAAAAACTAGAATTAGATATACCATTTGACCCAGCAGTCCCATTACTAGGTATATATCCTAAAGAAGTGAGAGCCAGGACAAGAACAGATATGTGCACACCCATGTTCATTGCAGCACTATTTACAATAGCAAAAAGATGGAAACAACCTATGTGCCTGTGTTAGACTGGGTTATCTGGAGAAACAAAAAACAGCAAAGCTTATAGAGGGAGAGAGAGAGAAATAAAAAATTTATCTTAGGAAAATGGCTCACAAATGTGTAGAAGCTGGCAAGTCCAAAGTCCCTGGATCAAATATCAAGCTGGAGGCTTTTCCTGGCTCCCACAACCACAAGGGCCAAGAAGCTCAACTGGCAGGCAGTACACCGGCTGTTGGCTCCAATGAATGATGAATCCAAGGTCTCCAGGCCAAACGGTGGACTGTTCACTCACAGACAGTTGTAGGCAGCACAACAGAATCCCAGTCCACGAAGACTGTCTCTCTTCCCAGGATGTCCCTGGATATAGTGGAAGCAGGCCACACCCCTGGGGAAACTCGCCTTCAACAGATTGACCACTCAGAACACAGTCATCCAATCCCATCATGGGAACAACCACACAGAACTGGGGTCCAGCCAAGTTGACACACAGCTCCAACTATCACAGTCCACCCCTTGTC
>NW_006921794.1:3352538-3354304 GCF_000298275.1 Orycteropus afer afer
ATGGGAGTGTTCCTCCCTTTGGAACTAAGATCTCCAGACCCACAGAGCATAGGGTAGCAGGGACAGGAAGCAAAACTTTTTTGAGCGGGTCACTAGGAGTAATAGTGAGTGGTACCACTCCTGTTTCCACCCCTTGGTTCCTCAACCCATGAATCCTGGCTATTGGAGAAACAGAACCATATATTGGATGCTGGTTTAGCATGTATACAGCCTCCTGGAGAACATTGCCCCAACCCTTCAGGGTACTGCCACCTGCCTGGCACCATAATTGTGTTTTCAGTAGGCCATTCCATCATTCTATCAAGCCAGCTGCTTCAGGATGATGGGGAACGTGGTAAGACCAGTGAATTCCATGAGCATAAGCCCATTGGAGGATTTCCCTTCACCACTGTCCTTTATGGAAGTCCCAGAAAGGGGCTGCAGTGCCGCTGCTGTCCACTTTCGAGTGGTGCCTGCGTATCGCCCAGAACCATCTGTAAACCAGGCACAAATTTTCCTCAGTCAACTGGTCATAAGGAACTCCCCATGAGGCCATAGGTGCAGAGTGGGACAGGAAAGGTAATGTGACTGGAGTGGAGACCATAGGCATTTGGGCCACTTCCTCATGCAACTTACTTGTGCCTTCAGGTCCTGCTCGAGCCTGATCTCTGATATACCACTTTCATTTAGAGATGGAGTGCTGCTGTGCACATCCAACTATATGACTGTGGGTCAGACTACACCCAGTTCATGATGGGCAGCTCAGGCCTCATGGTGACTTGGTGGCCCATGGTTAGGCGTTTAGTCTCTACTAAAGCCCAGTAACAAGCCAAAAGCTGTTTCTCAAAAGGAGAGTAGTTATCTGCAGAGGATGGCAGGGCTTTGCTCCAAAATCTAAAGGGTCTGCATTGCAATTCACCAATAGGGACCTGCCAAAGGCTCCAAACAGCATCTGTATCTACTACAGACACTTCAAGCACCATTGCATCAGCCGGATTATATGGCCCAAGTGGCAGAGCAGCCTGCAGGGCAGCCTGAACCTGTTGAAGAGCCTTCTGTTGTTTTGGGCCCCACTCAAAACTAGCAGCTTTCCAAGTCACTTGATAAATAGGCCACAGCAAAACACCCAAATGAGGGATATGTTGCCTCCAAAATCCAAAGAGACCCACCAGATGTTGTGCCTCCTTTTTAGTTGTGGGGGTAGCCAGATACAATAACTGATCCTTCACTTTAGTAGGAATATCTTGACATGCCCCACACTATCGGACCCCTAGAAATTTCACTGAGGTGGAAGGTGCCTGAATTTTTGTTGGGTTAATTTCCCAACCTCTAGCGCACATATGTCTCACCTATAAGTGACCTAGAGTCATCGATACTTCTTTACTAGGTCCAATCAGCATAATGTCATCAATATAATGGACTAGTGTGAACTCTTGTGGAAGGGAAAGGTGATCAAGATCCCTATGGACTAAATTATGACATAGTGCCAGGGAGTTGATATGCCCCTGAGGAAGGACTGTAGAAGTATACTGTTGGCCTTGCCAGCTGAAGGCAAACTGCTTCTGATGGTATCGAGAAAAAGGCATTGGCGAGGTCAATAGCTGCATACCAAGTACCAGGAGATGTACTAATTTGCTCAAGCAATGAAACCACATCAGGAACAGCAGCTGCAATTGGAGTCACCACCTGATTAAGTTTACAATAATCTACTGTCATTCTCCAAGATCCATCTGTTTTTTGCACAGGCCAAATAGGTGAATTAAATGGGATGTGGTGGGAATCACCAC
>NW_006921794.1:3354504-3371608 GCF_000298275.1 Orycteropus afer afer
TTCCTCACGGTACTGGGGAAAAGCGTGTCTTTTGGACTCTCCATTTCTGGCTCTAGGGGTCTAATCTGATAAATCCATTTGAGCCCATCTCACTCTTTCACCAATTTATCCAGTGTAAGTAGGACCAACCAACCAGCTTCCTTATACTCCTCATTCTGACAAAATTGCATAAAAGTATCAAATATCCAATCACCCAGAGAGTCACTTCTCACAAGTACTTGATCTATCGGGGGTGCTATTTCACATATTAATTTTGCCACTTCATGCCATGGATTAGTAGGGCTCTCTTTACTAGCAGACACAGAGTCTCTAGTGTCATCAAAATTAATCAAACTGGAGAACCAATCGAGGAAGCCCATCCTTATGATTTTGTCTCTCTAGAACCACTCCTGGTACCAAATGTATTAGACTGGATTCTCTAGAGAAACAAAAACCAGCAAAGCTTATATATATATATATAGAGAGAGAGAGAGAGAGAGAGAGAGAGAAATTTATCTTAGGAAAATGGCTCACAAATGTGTGGAAGCCAGCAAGTCCAAAGTCCCTGGATCAAACGTCAAGCTGGAGGCTTTTCCTGGCTCCCACAACCACAGGGGCCAAGAAGCTCAAGGCTAGCAGACAGTACACCGGCTGTTGACTCCAACGAATGATGAATCCAAGATCTCCAGGCCAAATGGTGGACTGCTCACTCACAGACAGTTGTAGGCAGCACAACAGAATCCCAATCCACAGAAGACTATCTCTCTTCCCAGGATGTCCCTGGATATACTAGAAGCAGGCCACAACCCTAGGTAAATGCCCCTTCAACAGATTGGCCACTCAGAACACAGGCATCCAATCCCATCATGGGAACAACCACATAGAACTGGGGTCCAGCCAAGTTGACACACAGCTCCAACTATCACAGTGCCCATCAACAGAAAAATGGATAACCAAACTACAGTACATATATACAATGGAATATTATGGAACCCTAAAGAATAACATAGAATCTGCAAAACACTACATAATGTGGATGTACTTAGAGGACATTATGCTGAGTGAAATAAGTCAATCACAGAAAGACAAATATCGTATTAGTTCATTATTGTAAGAAGTCAAGGAAAGGTTTATATATGGAAGGAAACTTTGTTGGTTATCAGGGTGGAAGGGGAGGAGAGGAAACACTGAACAAAAAAAGCACGGACCCATGTCACTTTAGTTTTGTGTATTTCACTGTTTGTAAATTATATTTCAATACAATGTATTTTAAAAAAATGCTCAAAATATATATATATTTTTTTTAATTAACTAATGAAAACCCTATAGATCACAACAATCTGAGCCACAACTGGTTATGGGGATGGCACAGGACTGGCAATGTTTCCTTCCATCGTGCATGGGGTCACCATGAGTCAGGCCTGACTCCACAGCTACTAACAACAACAAATATTAAAAGACAAAATTTTTAATATATGCTGTGACTCGGTTCTCCATATTCTAAATTGGAACAGCTTTTCTATGCTTGTTTTGTATCATGGCCCACTGTTTTATTTTTTATAGCTCCTTCTCACATGTTGAAATTATCTAGAACATCTATCTGTTTCAACAGTTCCTAATCTAATGCTAGGGTACCACTGGTGTTTATGAATATTTCTTGAACTAAGAACTAAATGGATGTGTCTGGTGGTTTTGCATTTAAAACACAAATACTTGCATTTATAGCTACCATCATTTTGTCAATTTTGAGGGAGAGCTATTATTAAACTATTTTGTCTTGCTGCCATAGCAACCTCTAGAGCTATCGTAATTCTGATGTATATATTCTGTCTAGCAACTAAACACAAAATTTTTTAAGTATAGAATATTGATTCTATTATAAATCATATTTCTCACATGATAGAAGGAGAATTAAGAGAGATGTTCTTGGTATCTTTTATAAAGTTGGCAGGAAATTAGAAAGAAAACACAAGTCTGTGCAAGCCAATAAAAGTTGGGGAATTAAAGCAACAAAGCAGTTTTACTCACATCTCCACTTCCAAGGCCTTCATATTTTTTCCAAGTTTCTCCACCTTTCCACAGCACCTATGAATTCAGTGAATTTTCTGCCCCAAGTTTGTAAGGAGATTTTGAAAAGTAAGGACGTTTTTGAAAAGTAATTGCTGCAAAACAAAGAACTCTGAAGAGCTCTATTACAACCTAAGTATATCCTCATTTTCTTCTCCTTGCCTGTTGCTTAAATTTCATGTTAATTTAGCAAATGGTGATAGTCTTACAGAAATTGAAATTTACTTTGAAAAGATCCAACATCAGCTACTTCTCTACTTCCTCAAACACACCTCTTCCATATTTTGTTGTTGTTGTTGTTGTTATGTGCCGTCAAGTTGGACCTGACTCGTAGCGACCCCTCCTTGGGTTTCTGAGGCAGTGTCACTACCGAAGTAGATTGCCCCATCTTCCTTCCAAGGAGTGGCTGGTGGGTTTGAACCGCCAGACTTTTGGTTAGCAATCAGGTGCCTTAGGCACTACACTACCAGAGCTCCCTCCATATTTTAGGGACAGGAACTAAGAAAGATTTTATCAGACTGCATGGGTCATCATATTGTTGTTAGGTACTGTGGAGTTGGTTCTGACTCATAGTGACTCTATGTACAAGATCCCTCCAAGTGGTTGACAGTGGTAGCTGGGCACCATCTAGTTCTTCTGGTCTCTAGTCATATAGTCTGAGGATCACATGGTCTACCAGTCCCTAGGACTAATTGTTTTCATGCATCTTTGGTTTTCTTCATTCTTCTTTGCTCTGAATGAGGAGAGGCCCCTCATTGCATCTAGAGGGCCACTTGAAAGCTTTTAAGATCCCAGTCATTACTCACCAAAGCACAACATAGAACAATGTTTTTGTGTACTATGTTATGGCAATTGAGCTTGATGTCCCTGCGACCATGGTCCCTAGCCCACAGGTCCAACAACTCGGTGCATCAGTGTGGTTGACTATGCCTAAGAAGATATCAACTTTGCCCCCTGTTAGTTCTAGTTATATGGCAAGTCCTCTTTGCTTTTTAGTAAGCAAGATTGTGTCATCTGCTTATTGCAGTTTGTTAATGAGTCTTTCTCCAATCCTGATGCTGCATTCTTCTTCATATAGTCCAGTTTTTTGGATTATTTTCTCAGTATATAGATTGAATAAATACAGTGAAAGAATACATTTACTGATTTTAAACAACTTAATATCCCCTTGTTCTGTTTGAAAGACTGCCTCTGGTCTATGTACATGTTCCTCATGAGCACAAGTAAGCATTGTGGAATACCATTCTTCACAAGTTATTCATAGTGTGTCCTGATCTGCACAGTTGAATATTTGTATAGTGTGGTAGTTAAATTTGTATGTCAACTTGGCTGGGCCTAGTTGAGTGGCTGGGAAGCTGGTGGTAGTTATTCCCCATGAGGAGACTGGCAATCAACTCCACGGTGGGATCTACCACAAGCAGCTGAGTAGCTGCCTTCAGGATGTGGTCTTCTTCCTGTATACAAGAAGAGGCCTTGGGGATAGTCTCTAGCTTATGGCACGCTTGGACCCTGCATGTAGCTGTGTTGTTGTTCAGCAGCGTGCCATGCTTTGCCCATCTTGGGGTTTACAATGGACTTGAATTAATGGCCTGCCGTGTGGTTTGTGGTAACATCAGGACTGTGCCATTTTATTTGTTGACCTTGGGCTTGTTAGCCTCAGCAGCCAGTTGCTTCCTGAGTGAAGAGATGCCTCTAGCTTCAGTGGGCTGGGAGCAAGAGGCAGAGCTGACGCCCCAGGTCGAGGGGCTTTCACCCAGCCTCTAGATCCTGCCACTTTGAACTCAGACTTCTAGCCTCCTGAACTGTAAGAGAATAAACTCCTGTTTGTTCAAGCCATTCCATTTGTGGTATATTCTTGTTAGAGCAGCACTAGGTAACCAGAATATATGGTCAATAAAACACAGGTAAACATCTTTCGGGTATTCTCTACTTTCAGCCAAGATCCATCTGACACCAGCAATGACATCCTTCATTTCACATCCTCTTCTGAATCCAGCTTGAATTTCTGGCAGTTCCCTGTTGATGTATTGCTGCAACCATTTTGAGTTATCTTTAGGAAAATCTTTCTTGTGTGTGATATTAATGATATTGTTTGATAATTTCCACATTCTGTTGGATCACCTTTCTTTGAAATGGACACAAATACAGAGCCCTTTCAGTTGGTTGGCCAGGTAACTGTCTTCAAAATTTCTTGACATAGACAACCGAATGCTTCAAACATTCATTTGTTTGTTGAAACACCTCCATTGATATTCCATCAATTCTGGGATCCTTGTTTTTCACCAATTCCTTCAGTGCATCTTGTACTTCTTCCTTCAATACAGTGAGCTCTTGAGCCTATGCTATCTCTGAAATGGCTGAATGGGATTTTACTTGTAGAATATGCTACGTTTTCTCTTCTGTAGTTTTGGTCACATGTACTAGGAAGATCCAGTCACCACCATACAAGATCTGAGTTCAAAAGTGTAGCCTGTCATAAGTACACCCTTCCTTTGTGTAGTTCTGAATAAACTCTTTTTGGTACAATTACTCTGTGTATTCCTTCCATCTTCTACTGATGATTCCTGCAGTGTTCAATATTTTGCCCATAGAATCCTTCAATATTGCAACTGGAGGCTTGACTTTTTTCTTGAGTTCTTTCAGCTTGAGAAATGCCAAGCATGTTCTTCCCTTTTGATTTTCTAACTTGAAGTCTTTTTCATACTATTTATAAAACTTTATGTTCTCAAGCCACCCTTTGAAATCTGTTCAGCTCTTTTCCTTTAACATTTCTTCCATTTGCTTTCACCAGTCTGAGTTCAATACAATTTTCAAAGTCTCTTCTGATACTCATTTTAGTCTGTCTTTCTTGTCTTATTTTAATGACTTTTTGCTTTCTTCATGTATGATGTCCTTGATGTCATCCCACAACTCATCTAGTCTTTGGTCATTACTATTCAATGCATCAAATCTATTCTTGAGATGGTTTCTAAATTTGGGTGAAATACACTCAAGGTCCTACTTTGGCTCTAATGGATTTGTTTTGGTCATCATAGAAGACTCATTATTATGAGTTGAATAAGACATGGTTTATCTAGGCCTTTTTTAGCCATGAATGTAGCTTTAAAAAGACAGTGTCTATACTGTGTAATGGTAGATAGCTTAAGAGGATTTTACTTGTAGAATATGCTATATTTTCTCTTCTGTAGTTTTGGTCACATATACTAAGGAGATTCAGTCACCACCATACAAGATCCAATTCAAAAGTGTAGCCTGTCATAAGTACACCCTTCTTTCATGTAGTTCCGAATCTTTTTCTTATATATATGGTTGCAATTTAAAAAAGAGAGAGAGAGAGAGAGTTGCTTTTAAATCAATTCTGATTTGTGGTGATCCCATGGGTTGCAAAGTATAGTGTTTAAACCTTTCTGAAGCAGATTGCCATATCCTTCTCCTTCTGCATGGGTTTGAACCACTAACATTTTGGTTAGCAGACAAGTGCTTTAACCACTTTGCCATCCGAGCTCTGTAATGGTTGCAATACCCACCAATAAACAGTCACGTGACCTTATCAACAAGAAGTTCTATGGCAATTAGCTCACTTCCTTGGCTTTGTTTGGCATAATAAAAACTGTTAATTCTTCAGTACCTTCTGCAATCTTCAGATAATAAACACTGGAGGCTCTCTCAAGAGAACAAAGATAATAATAAGGAGGATACACAGGGTAGGGTCAAGGTTGCAGATTTTGGTATCAGAACCCCTGAGTTTCTATATTTAATTTCTGTATTTCTAAGTACTTCATTTTAGTCTGCTACAAATCTCTATGCTTCTCAAAATTATTTTAAATAAACACTGAATGCTATTGCCCTAGAGCTTAAATTCTAAAGAACTTGGTTTGTGGAAGTCTAAGGTCTACAGCTGGAGCCCTAACTCCATTTTGAGTCTTGACATAAATTCAGATGCCATTTGAATTACCATTAGATCAGAAATATGCCTATGCTTAGACAAGTCTGGAACAAGTCCAAGAAAGGGCTTGCCCTCAGGAAGAATGTAGTTGAAAGTAGATTAATGTAAGATGCTTACACAAAGAACTAGGGAACTTGCCTGAGTGTGTCCTTAATATTTTACTGAAAATAGCTATTATGTCTTCTAATTGTTAATAGGAGCTCTGGTGGCATAGTGCCTATGTCTTTTTTTTTTTAATTTAAGTTTAAAGGTGGAGTCCTGGTGAAAATTGCTTTGGGTTGCATGATCATGAGTCATATAGTGACCACCACACAGGCAGGTGGTCGAAGCCCCATAACCAATTTCTGCAAAAAAATGTTGTTGGAATTTTGATAAGGATTTCATTGAAACTATGTATAATCTTTTTAACATGTTACTGAATTTGGTTTATAAGTATTTTGTTGAAGATTTTTACATCTACTTTTACAAAGGACTTGTCCTCTAGTTTTCTTGTGATGCCTTTGGCTTTGGTGTGAGAATAATGTTGGCCTCATAGAATCACTTACGAAGTGTTACTTTCTCTTCTATCTTTTGGAAGAATTTGAGAGGTTTGGTATTAATTTCTCTTTAAATATTTGGTAGAATTCACCAGTGAAACTAACCAATTCTAGACTTTTCTTTGCTTGAAGGCTTTTGATTACTGATTCAATCTCCTAATTTATTGTAGGTCTTTTCAGATTTTCTCTTTCTTCTTGAACCAGTTTTGGTAGTCTGTGTATTTCTTGGAATTTGTCCATTTCTTCTTGTTTATCCAATTTTCTGGTATATTATAGTTCATAGTATTCTCTTATAACCCTTATTTCTGTAAAATTAGTAGTAATGTTCCCACTTTCCCTCTGATTTTATAATTTGATTCTTCTTTTACTATAGGCAATGTAGCTAAAGTTTTGTTAGTTTTGTTATTTCTTTCAGAGAGCCAACTTTTTTGATTGTTGATTTTCTCTATTTTGTTTATCTCCACTCTGTTTGTTATTTCTTTATTTCTACTAGTTTTGGATTTATTTTGCTCTTCTTTTTCCAATTCCTTAAGGTATACCACCAGTTACAACTTGCCATTGATTTGACTCTGATTTATGGCAAACCCAGGTATGTCAGAGTAAAACTGCACTCCAGACGGTTTTCAATGGCTGTGCATTTTGGAAGTAGGTTGCCAGCCCTTTCTTTTGAAGTACATGGGGATCAATTTGAACCACCAATCTTTTGGTTAGTAGCTGAGTGCTTAGCTGATTGCACCTCCCAAAATTTCCATCCTTAAACTGAACTGTTTAATTGTTGATTTGAGATCTTTCTTTTTGTTTAATGTAGGTGTTAACAGTTATAAATTTCTCACTTAGCACTGCTTTCGTGAGTCCAATAAATTTTGATATCCTGTGCTTTTGTTTTCCTTTATCTTACAGTATTTCCTGTTTTCTCTCTTAAAAAAGAAATTATTGTGATTTGGGTGAAAGTGTACAGAGCAAATTGGTTTTCAATTCAACCATTCATACACATTTTGTATTGTGACATTGATTACAGTTCCCACAATGTTGCAGCACTCTTCCAACTTCCTCCCATTTCCATTTCCCGTCTTACCCTCTGAGCTTTGTCCTTGGGCAAATAATTGCTACTGTTTTCCTTGATATGACTGATTTGTTCTTTGACTAATTTGTTGTTGCTTAGTAAAGAATAACATGAATTAAATCCCCAAAATATATGTTACCTTGGGGGACTGAATCATCAGGCTTGGGGACTGTTTGGGTTCTCTACTGCTGCTATAACAGATATACCACAAATATATGGCTTTGAAAAACAGATTTATTTTCTTACAGTTTAGGAGGCTAGCAGTCCAAGTTCACAGTGGGTGAACACTCTAGGGACTGGGTGAAGGCCCCTCGACCTTGTGCTTTAGCTCTGCCTCTTGCTCCTGGCCCACTGGAGCTGGAGGCATCTCTTAACTCAAGCAGCTGTTGGCTACTGAGGCCGACAAACCCAAGGTCAACAAGTAAAATGGCACAGTGCCGCCAAGATCATCAAGTAACACAGCAGGCCACTAGTTCAAGTCCAGAAACAGTTTCAAGATTGGCAGGCAATGTGGCAAGTTGCTGAATGAAGACTCAACTAAATGCAGGATCTGAGCATGCCAAAAAGCTAGAGACCTTTCTCAAAGCTTCTTATATACTGGAAGAAGACCACATCCCTAAGGCAGGTACTCAGCTGCTCACAGCAGATTCTTCCATGGAGTTGATTACCAGTCTCATCATGGCGAATGACTACATCCAGCTGTCCAGCCACTCAAAACCAGGCCCAGCCAAGTTGTCATACAAACTTAACTACAACCTTCAAACCTGGAACTGAATCCAACCCTAGGGATCCACTTTCAGCCAAACAATAGACAGCTGAATTTTTGTAGTGTACCATTTTTATTCCCTTCTTCTTTTCTTTTCTGTATATATTTTTAAATTTTCTTAATAGTTACTTGGGGACTACAAAGATCTTAAACTTGTAACAATCTAGTTTGAACAATACCAACTTAGTTACAATACTATACAGTCTGTCCTTACATGTCGCTCAATGCCCTTTATTTTGTTATTGTAATAGATTACATCTTTATACATTGTGTTCACATTAATATAGATTTATAATTTTGTTTATGTAGGAAAATCATATGGGAAAAACAAGCTACAAACCAAAAGTACAGTAATACTGGCTAAGAAAGGGTGAATGTGTTTTTGCATGTTAATGATTTCATTTTACTTGGATCCACAGTTTACACCCATGGAAGCAGCAGTCAGGAAATGAGGAGTCGTATTATGCTGGGCAAATAAGCTGCAAAAGACCTCGTTAAAGTTTTGTTCTGGTTACCTAGTGCCGCTCTGACGAGAAATATACCACAAATGGGAAGGCCTTAACAAACGGGAGTTTATTCTTACAATTTGGAGGCTTTAAATCCAAGTTCAAGGTGCCAGGCTCTAGGGGCTGGGTGAAAGCCCCTCAACCTTGGGGTCCAGCTCTGCCTCCTGCTCCCTGCCCACTGGAGCTAGAGGCATTTCTTCACTCAGATAGCTGCTGGCTGCTGAGGCTGAGAAGCCCAAGGTTGACCAAGTAAAAGGGCACAGTCCCAATGTTACCAAACCACACGGCAGGCCATTAATTTAAGTCCATTGTAAGTCCCAAGGTCGGCAGAGCATAGCAGGCTGCTTAACAAAGACACAGCTACATGCAGGGTCCAAGCATGCCATAGGCTAGAGACCTTTCTCAAAGCTTCTCCTTATATACAGGAAGCAGGCTACATACCCAAAGGCAGCTACTCAGCTGCTCATAGTAGATTCCACCATGGAGTTGATTGCCAGTCTCATCATGGGGAATACTACATCCAGCTGCCCAGCCACTCAACCAGACCCAGCCAGGTGTTAAGAACCAAAGATGTCACTTTGAAGACTAAGGTGCATCTGACCCAAGCCAAGATATTTTTAATCACCTCACATGCATGTGAAAGCTGGACAATGACTAAGGAAAACCAAAGAGGTCTTTGAATTTTGGTGTTGGCAAAAAATACTGAAAATACCATAAGAAGAAGAACCAACAAATCTGTCCTGGAAGAAGTGCAGAAAGAACATTCCTTGGAAGCGAGAATGACCAGACTTTGTCTCACCTGCTTTGGTCATGTTGTCTGAAGGGACCATTCGCTGGAGTAGGATATCATGTTTGGTAAAGTAGAGGGTCAGCTAAGAAGGGGAAGACCCTCAATGAGATGGATTGACAGAGTGGCTGCAATGATAGCCTCAAGCATAGCAAGCATTGTGAGGATGGCACTGAACCAGACTGTGTTTCATTCTGCTGTACACAGGATGGTTAGGATTTGGAGCCGACTCAATGGCACCTAACAACAAATACCACATGTTGAGGTGTAATCCATACTAAAGAATGTAGTTTTTGATCTTCATTAGTAAGTGCTTCAAGTCTTCTTCACTTTCTGCAAGCAAGGTTGTGTCATTTGCTTATCTCAGGTTGTTAATGAGCCTTCTTCCACTCCTAATGCTGCATTCTCAGTCCCACTTTTCGGATTATTGGCTCAGCATACATATTGAATAAGTATGGTGAAAGAATGCAGCCTTGTTGCATACCTTTACTGGTCTTAAACCATGCAGTATCCCCTTGTTCATTTTGAATGACTACCTCTTGGTCTATGTATAGGTTCCTCATGAGCACAATTAGGTGTTTTGGAATTCCCGTTCTCTACAATAGTTTCCATCATTTGTTATGATCCACATAATCGAATGCCTTTGCATAGTCAATGAAACACAGGTAAACATCTTTCTGGCATTCTTTGCTTTCAGCCAAGATCCATCTGACATCAGCAATGATATCCCTTGTTCCTCATCCTCTTCTGAATCTGGCTTAAATTTCTGGCAGTTCTCTGTTGATTTAATGCTGCAACCATTTTTAATCATTTTCAGCAGAATTTGACTTGTGTGCAACATTAATGGTATTATTAGATAATTTCTGCATTCTGTTGGATCACCTTCCTTTGAAATGGACAAAAATATCTAACTCTTCTAGTCGGTTGGCCAGGTTTATGCCAGATTTCTTGGCATAAACAAACGAGCACTTCCAGCATTGTATCCATTTGTTGAAACATCTTAATCGGTAGTCCATCATTTTCTGGAGTCTTGTTTTTCACCAATTCCTGCAGCGCATCTTGGACTACTTCTTTCAATACCATCGGTTCTTGGTTATATGCTGCTTCCTAAAATGATTGAACGTTGACCAATTCTTTTGGTACAGTGACTCTGTAGTCTTTCCATCTACTTTTTTGTTGTTGTTCTTTTCTTTAGGACTGATTGCTTCTAAATGCCTTTTTTTTTTTTTTTCACATTCTTCTTCACTTCTGACTCTAGGAGACCATTATCTGCATTTTATATGGCTGCTTGAAAGCTTTTAAGACCCTAGTCACTACTCACCAGTTGTGCTCTCTCTCTTTCCAACTACTTTTGATGCTTCTTGCATCATTCAATATTCTGCCCATATAATCCTTCAATATTATAGCTCAAGGAGGTCTCATTTATTTAGTTTTTTGCTGTTTGTGCTTTTGTTTTGATGTTAGATAATCCATTGTTAAAGATAGGCCTGATGGCATTGCCCTTGCTTTTTCTTCTAAAAATTTTGTGCATTTTAAAGCATATTTCTACATATGTATTTATATGTTGCCAAAAGGGCAAGGAGGCCGCATCTTCTGACCTTCTCTAACCCCACAAGAGGAAGACAGAATCACCATCAATAGCCCAAGGCCTATTACTGCAAGGCCAGACATGCTGCCTCCCTCCAGCCCTTTCACCAACCGTTCCTCCCAAAGCACCCACCACCTCTCTCCTGGATTTGATAATTCACTGTAGTGGCCACACAGAACTCATAAATTATGGGGTTTATTAGGGAAGCACCAGGCTACAATTCAACTTCAGGAAAAAATGCTCAGTCTCTCTCCCAGCCCACCATCTCTCCACCAACAGTCTCTCACAGTCTCTTTCCCAGATGTGTGTGTCCCTCAGTGTCTCACTCAGCAATGCATGTCTCTTGCGTCTCTTTCCCAGCAGCACGTGTCTCTCTCAGAAGTGCATGTCTCTTTCAGCAGCACATCTTCCTCAACCAGCAGTCAGAGAGAGACTTCTTCTGCCTCTAGGAGGCCTCCTTTTGAGCCTGGCAGAGTGGCCAAACTAACCAATCATAACATCAGAAGTCTAAGCACCTGAGAGAGAGATCAGGAACCTCCCAGAACATTGCTTTGTGTTGCGCCAATAGAAATACCCCAGGTGGATAACTTTTACAATCAGGAGCTCCTCAGTTGCTCACAGCAAATTCCACCACAGAGTTTACAAAGACTTATGGCTACAAAAGCCATACCAGGTAATTTACTATGGCGCATATGTGCTGCAAATACATCTATGAATATATGAGAGCATACAGGGGGCAAAATTATGAAAATTTCTTAACCATAATCAAACACCTTGAAGGAGTGAATCACTAGGTCTGGAGGCTCAGAATCATAGTCTTGGGGTACACCAAGGTCAACTGGCATAACTTAGTCCACAAAGACAATGTTCTACATCCTACTTTGGTGAGTAGTGACTCTCTAAGGTATAACTATTGGCCTCTCCCCATCTGGGACAAAGAAGAATTAAAAAAAAAAAAAATCAAAGATATAAGGAAAATGTCAAAGGACCAAAGGACATGTGAACCCCAGCATCAATGAACCTGAGACTAGAACTAGATGGTGTCCAGCTACCACTAGTGACCACTCTGAAAGGGATCATAATAGGACTTCATGGATACAGTGAGAGAAAAATGTGGAACAAAGCTCAAAATCATAAAGATCGTGCTTACTGATATGATAGAGACTGGTGGAACTCTCAAGACTATGGCTTTAGATACTTTTCAAGCCTGGAACTGAACTCACACCTGTAGCTCAACTTTAAGCCAAACTATAGACAGGCCTATAAGGTGAACAATAACACCATGGAGGCATGTACTCCTTAGAACAATAAACCTTATAAGATCAAAAGGACACCATTTGCCATGGTATAAAACTGAGCAGTCAGGAAGGGTTAGGACAGAAGGTCGAACCAAAATGGTAATCACAGGAAGGAAGTGGGAAGATTAGGACATTGTGGGGATTGTAATCAATGTCACAAAACAAAATGTGCATGGATTTTTGAATAGAAAACCAACTTACTCTTTAAATATTTACCAAAATCACAATTTTAAAAATTGTTTTTCAATAAAAATTTCATGATTTTTGTTTGAACATTTAGATTCCTAATCCATTTTGAATTTGTTTTTGTATAGGGTGTGAGACATGGATCATGTTTCATTTTTCTAATGTGGAAATCCAGTTTTCTCAGTACCATTCATTGAAGAGATTCTTCTATCCCCATTGAATGGACTTAGCACCTTTGTCAAAAATCAATTGACCATATAAATGTGTGGGTTTATTTTTTGACTCTCAGTTCTATTCCACTGGTCTATGTGTCTACTGTAATCCAAGTACCAAGCTGTTTTGATTACTGTAGTTGCACAATACATTTTAAAATCAAGAAGTGTGAGTCCTTTTACTTTATTCTTCTCTTTCAACATTGTTGAAATACAACTACTTGGGACCTATTGCCATTCCATATAAAGTTGAGGATTGGTTTTTTACTTTTGTGAAGAAGAATGTTAGAATTTTTATCAGAATTGCCTTGAATCTGTAGATCGATGTAGGTAGTACTACATCTTAACAATATTTGTCTTCCAATCCATGAACATAGAACATCTTTCTATTTATTTTAGTTTTTGTTAATCTCTTTCAGCAGTATTTTATAGTTTTCATTGTATAAGTTCTTCTTGTCCCTAGTTAGATTTATTCCTAGGCATTTTGTTCTCTTATTGTCAATGGAATCGTTTCCTTAATTTCCCTTTCAGATTTCTCATTGCTGGTGTATAGAAACTCAACTGATTTTTTTTTTTTTTTTGACATTGTATCCTGCAACTTTGCTAAATTCTTCTATTAGCTCTGGAAGTTTTCTTATGGACTCTTGGGGAATTTTCTCTATATAGGATCATATCATCCACAAATAGAGATAATTTTACTTTTTTTCCATCTGGATACCTTTTATTTCTTTTTCTTGTCTTATTGCTCTAGCTAGGACTTCTAATACAATATTGAATATAAGTGAAAGAGAAGACATCCTTGTCTTGTTCCTAATTTCAAGGGGGAAAACTCTCACTCCTTCTACATTAAGTATAATTTTGGCTATTGACTTTTCATTTGTACCCTGAAACATATTGAAGAATTTCTCTTTTATAACAATCTTCTTTATGATTTTCATCAATAAAAGGTGTTGGATTTTATTAAATGCTTTTTTTGCATTCATAGAGATGATCATATTGTTATTTTCCTTTGTTCTATTTATGTAGTGTATTGTGTTGATTGTTTTTCTAATACTGAGCCATCCCTGCATTCCCAGAAGAAATCCCATTTGGTCTTGGTGTATGACTCTTTTAATATTCTGTTGGATTCTATTTAATAGTATTTTGCTGAGGAGCTCTGGTAGCTTAGTGCCTAAGGCACTTGACTGCTAACCAGAAGCCTGGCAGTTCAAACCCACCAAGCCACTCCTCAGAAGGAAGGTTGGGCAATCTACTTCCATAGTGATACTGCCTTGGAAACCCAAGGATGGGTCACTATGAATCAGGTAAGGCTCAACGGCAAATAACAACAACAGTATTTTGCTGAGGAGTTTTTCATCTATATTCATAAGCGATATTGGCCTGAAGTTTTCTTTTCTTGTAGTGTTTTTGTCTGGTTTGGATATCAGGGTTATATTTGCTTCATAGAATGAGTTAGAGAGTATTTCTTCCTTCTCTATCTTCTGGAAGAGTTTTAACAGTATTGGTATCAGTTCTTATCTAAATGTTTCATAAAATTCCCAAGTGATGTCATCTGTTCCAGGACTTTTTGTTGGGAAGTTTTTGATCTCTTCACTTGCTATGGATATATTGAGAATGTTTCCTCTTGAGTTTGTTTGGGTAGGCTGTGTGTTTCTAAGGATTTGTCCATTTTATCTAGGTTATCCAGTTTGTTTCCACACAGTTTTTCATACTATTCTGTCTTAACTATCGTTATTTCTATTGAGCCAGTTGTAATGTTCCATCTCTCTCTCTCTCCTTTTTTTGGGGGATGGGGAACAATTTGCACCTTTTCTCTGATAGTGTAGCTAAAGATTTGTCAATTATATTGACCTTTTTAAAGAACCAACTTCTTTTTTTTTTATTGATTCTATTATTTTTCATTTTCAATTTTATTTATTTTTGCTGTGATCTTTGTTATGTCTTTTTGTCTGGTAGGTTTATGCTTAGTTTGCTATTCTTTTTCTAGTTCCTGGAGTTGTTGAGTTAGGCAGTTGATTTGAGATCTTTCTTCCTTCCTTATATAGGCATTTCATTGCTGTTAGTTTCCCTCTGAGTACTGCCTTTGCTGGATCCCATAGGTTTTGGTATGTTATGCATTCATTTTCACTTGATTCTATGAAATTTTTTTATTTCTTCTTGACCCATTAGTAGTTTAATACTGTATTATTTAATTTCCATATGTTTATGTATTTTATAGAGTTTTTCTATTATTGATTTTAGCTACACTCTATTTGTGGTCAGAGAAAATACTTCGTATGATTTCAATTTTTTATTTATCAAGATTTGATTTGTGACTTAACATGGTGTCTATCCTGAGGAATAATCCATGTGCACTGGAGTAGAATATATATTTTGCTGTTTTGGGGTGGGCATTTGACTGCTAACCAGAAGGCTGGTGGTTCAAACCCACCAGCCACTCCTCAGAAGGAAGCTTGGGCAGTCTCCTTCCATAGTGATACTGCCTTGGAAACCCAAGGAGGGGTTGCTATGAGTCGATCCAAATTGATAGCAGTGCATTGCATTATTTTTGTGTTCTTTTGGGGTGGACAGTTCTACATATGTCTGTTAAGCCTAAATGATTTATAGTGTCCTGTTTCCTTGTTGATCTTCTTTCTGGATGTTCTGTCCAATATTTAAAATGGTGTATTGAAATCTCCCACTATTATTGTATAACAATCTATTTCTTCTTTAATTCTATCATTGTTTACTTTATATATTTAGATACCATGATGTTGGATGGATATTATTTATGATTGCTAAATCCCCTTGATTAACTGATCCTTCTATCACTATACAATTAGGATTTTTATCTCTTCGAACAGATTTTGTCTTAAGGCTTACTTTGTCTAACATTAAGTTTGCCACTACAGCTCTCTTTTGGTTATTATTTGCGTGTTGTTGCTAGGCACCAGCGAGTTGTCTCCGACACATAGTGACCCTGTGTACAGCAGAATGAAACACTGCCCAGTCCTGTGCCAGGCACACGATCCTATACCTGAGCCCATCGTCGCAGCCCCCATGTCAATCCAGCTCATTGAGGGCCTTCCCCTTTTTCATTGATGCACCACTTCACCAAGCATGATATCCTTCTCCAGGGAATGGTCCTTTCTTACAACATGACCAAAGTCTGGCCATTTTCGCTTCCAAGGAGCATTCTGGCTGCACTTGTTCCAGGACAGATTTGTTAGTTCTCTTAGCAGTCCATGGTACTTTCAGTAGTGTCTGCCAACACCACAACTCAAAAGCAGCTCTCTTTTGGTTATTATATGCTTGGAATATTTTTTTCCATCTTTTCACTTTCAACCTATTTGTGTCCCAGGGCTTAAGATGTGTCTCTTGTAAACAGTATATTGTTGTATCATGTTTTTATTTTTTCCATTCTGCCACTCTCTGTCTATTGATTAGAGCATTTACTCAGTTTACATTCATTGTAATTACTAATTAGAAGTGACTTATTGTTGCCATTTTGTTATTATTGTGTGTGTGTGTGTGTGTCTTAAGCCTTCTTTCTCCTCAGAAGGAAGATTGGGCAATCTACTTCCATAGTGATATCGCCTCGGAAACTCAAGGAGGGGTCGCTATGAGTCAGATTTGACTCAATAGCAGTAAGTTTGTTTTTTTGGTTTAAAGCCTTCTTTACCTTTGTCCTTTACTACTGCTTGCTTTTGCATTTTGTTAATTTACCAGTGTGAGCCTTTTCATTCCCTTATTTCCTTTTGTGTATGTTTTATATGTGCTTAGTGGTAACTGTGCACATTACATTTAATGGATTGTATATATTACATTCTAGGGTAAGTTGATACCAACTTATCTTCAGTAACATGCAAGAAATTCTGTATCTATACCATTCCTCTCTCTCCTTTTGTTGTGATCACTAACTATGCCTATATATTTCATGTGTCCGAAAACAAAATTTTATCCTTGCTTTTAATATATTTGTTATTAAAAAAGGTAATGTTTTAATTTCACCCTCACTCTTTTTTTAAAAGCATTTTATTGAAATATAATTTATGTACAGTGAAATACACAAAACTAAAGTGACATGAGTCAATGCATTTTTTTTTTTTTTTTGCAGTGTTCCCTCCCCTCCTCTCCTACCCCTGGCAACCAACAAAGAAATTTTCCCTCCATATATAAACCATTCCCTGA
>NW_006921794.1:3371708-3373095 GCF_000298275.1 Orycteropus afer afer
TTTTTTTTTTTTGCAGTGTTCCCTCCCCTCCTCTCCTACCCCTGGCAACCAACAAAGAAATTTTCCCTCCATATATAAACCATTCCCTGACCATCCACAGCAATGAACTAATATTGTATTTGCCCTTCTGTGATTGACTTATTTCACTCTGCATAATGTGCTCCATGTTCATCCATATTATGTGGTGTTTTGCAGACTCTACATTATTCTTTAGTGCCACATGGCATTCCATTATGTGTATGTACCATAGCTTGGTCATCCACTCTTCCGCTGATGGGCACGTAGGTTGTTTCCATCTTTTTGCTATTGTAAATAGTGCTGTGATGAACATGAGTGTGCGTGTGTCTGTTCCTATCCTGGCTCTCACCTCTCTAGGATATATACCTAGTAATGGGATTGCTGGGTCAAATGGTATCTCCAATTCCAACTTTCTAAGGAATTGCCATATTGCTTTCCACACTGGTTATGTCACTTCACAGTCACACAAGCAGTGTATGAGAGTCCCAATCTCTCCACATCCCCACCAGCATTTGCTATTTTCTGTCTCATTGAACCTTACCATCAGTGCTAGGGTGAGATGGTATATATATCTCATTGTTGTTTTGATTTAGATCTCTCTGATGGCCAACGATTGTGAGCATCTTTTCATATATTAGTTGACCAACTGAATACCCTCCTGGGTGAAGTGTCTATTCATGTCTTCTGCTCATTTTTCAATTGGATTGTTAATTCCTTTGGTGTTGAGGCATTGGAGTTTTCCATCAATCTTAGAGATAAGTCATATGTAATTATCAGCAGATATGAATTTGTTGCTGTCATTTTTGTCATGTGCTTTCTCATTGTGTCGATTTCTTTGTTTCATATAATTTTCTATGCTGAACTTGTTTTGTCTGTGAATCATATTATCACTTCCTTCATTGCTATTGTTTTAGTATTTGCTGAATAGTTATGCTGGTCCTCTTTTTTATTTTGATGTGAAGGTTTATCATTTTTCTTTGAGGTTACCCTGTGATTTATAGTTTTCTTCCCAAGTGTACAACAGTCTGTTCTATCTTGTAATTGTCTCGACTTCCCTACCATCTAGAAGTTCTGTAATGACACAGATTTTTCTCCCTCAGAAGGTTTGTATTTGTCCTCATTTGTTGGTTGGTGTCTCTGGTTCCCTGTTTACAATTTTGTAGGCTTATTTACTCTGGATACTTCCATAGCTGGGTTGGTTTCTGGGTTATATCATCATGTGTATTAATGGTCAGTTGTTGTTGCTTCTCTGTCCAAAGGGCTCTCTTAGCATCTCTTGTAAGGTTGGTCTGGTTTTAACAAATTCCCTTAATTTCTGCTTATCTGGAAATGTCCTAATTTCAGCATCATATTCGAGGGACAATTTTGC
>NW_006921794.1:3373906-3378375 GCF_000298275.1 Orycteropus afer afer
GATTATATGTTAGAGTGAGTTGCCTACAATTTTCGTTTTCTTTGTTTTGTTTGTATGTTATCTATATGGGCAGGGTACTGTGCTGTGCTCCTCTATTCACTAGTTGACAGCACTTATACACTCACCACCTATCTCCTTTCCTTTGTCAGCCTCTCATATGTCCTTGCTGACCCTGGCAAACAGAACCTGTTCTTAAGTTCCTGGAATCCGAATGAGAATGCATCATTTTAAAATCCCAAATGGTTGCCACTTGTAAAAATTCAATATGGCTTCACCTCAGTCACTTTAAATATCCAAAATGGCCACCGCTTATAAACATTCGAAATGGCGCGCCCTTGGTCACTTTAAATATCCAAATGGCTGCCACATGTAAACAATCAAAATGGCTGCACCCTCCAGAGAGCAGAAAGTCCACAGCTCAGGTTGTCTCCCTCGTTGTTGTTCCCTTCCCAGTTATAGACCACCAGAGCAGTTGTCCCTGCAGCCCTTGGTGACCAGGACTGATCTTGAGGTCAATTCTGAGGTCCCAACACAACTTGGAAATATTCAGGCTGTTGGTCTCATTAGAGTAGCTGACAGTCTGCAGCTCTGACTGTCTCTGTACTCACTGTTTTTGTTCAGGTTTTTCCACTAGTTGGTGCCTAATCCACTTCTGTATAGTCCCTTTCAAAGTTCAGGGTTCCAGGATTATCTTCTGTATCTCTGTCAATTGTCTTTTCTTTTCTTTGTTGAAGAGGGTCTGTGTCACATGTCTGCTTATTCCTCCATCTTACCGGAAGTCCCTAATTTCACCCTCATTCTTGAAGGATAATTTTGCTGGGTATTATATTCTTGATCAATAGTTATTTTCTTTTAGCACATTAAGTATATCATTCCATTGCCTTCTGGCATGCAGTGTTTTTTGAGGGATGTTGTTGTTATTATTGCTATGTGCTGTTGAGTCATCTCCGACTCATAGTGACCCCTCATTGGGTTTCCAAGGCAGCATAACTACAGAAGTAGATTGCCCAATCTTCCTTCCAAGGAGTGGCTGGTGGATTTGAACCTCCAACCTTCTGGTTTTCAGTCAAGTGCCTTAGGCACTACGCCACCAGAGCTCTCTTCTGAGGGATATAAGCATTTAATATCATTGGCGATGTTTTGTATATTATTGTTTGCTTCTCTCTCACTGCTTTCAGTATTCTCTGGTGGCATAATGGTTAAAGCAATTGGCTGCCAAACATAAGGTTTATGGTCCAAATCCATCAGCTGCTCTGTGGGAGAAAGACTAGGCTATCTACATTTATAAAAATTTACAGCCGTAGAAACCTTATGGGGGCAGTTCTACTCTGTCCTATAGAGTGACTGTGAATTGGAATCAACTCAGTGATAGTGGGTTTTGGTTGGGGTTAACTGATGTGTCTTGTTTTGCATCTCATTGATGTTATCTTGCTTAGGGTTCTTTGGGATTCTTAAATTTGAAGTTCATATCTTCTGATAGATTGGGCAATTTTTCTGTCATTATTTCTTCAAGTATTCTTTCTGTCTATTTCTTTCCCTCATCTCCTTCTAGGACTCCATCATATGTATATTAGATCTTTTGTTGTTGTCCCACAATTCCATAAAATGATGCTAAGCCTTCTTGAGCCTCCATTCTTGTTACTCTTCAGCTTCTGTCATTTGACTATTTTATCCTCTAATTCTCTAATTCTTTCTTCTGCCTGATGAAATGTATTGGTAAGTCCCTTTATTGTGTTCCTCATTTCAATTACTGTCTGTGATAGTTGAGGTGTTTGTCAACTTGGCTGGGCCACAATTCTTTGTGGTTTAAGCAATTGTGATGTGGGTTGTTCCAATGATGGATCAGATGTGTATGTTTTGAGCAGCCAATCTGTTGAAAGGGAGTTTCCCTAGGGGTGTGGCCTGCTTTCAGTATATTTAAGGATATCCTGAGAAAAGAGACACTCTTCTGTGAATTGGGATTCTGTTGTGCTGCCTACAACTGTCTGTTAGTGAATAACCTACCATTCGGCCTGAAGATCTTGGATTAGTCATTCATTGAAGTCAACAGCCAGTATGTTGCCTGCCAACCTGGATCTCCTCAGCACCTGCAGCTGCATGACTTGGGAAAAGCCTCCAGCTTGAAGTTTGATCCATGAACTTGGGACTTGCTAGCTTCTATAAGTGTGTGAACCATTTTCCTAAGATAAATTTCTCTTTCTCTCTCTTTATATATATAAGCTTTACTGGTTTTGCTTCTCTAGAGAACTCAGTCTAACACACTGTCTCGTTCAGTTGCAATATCTCTTTTTTTGTGGATCTTCATTTTGTTCGTACATTGTTTTCCTCATTGCTTTTAGCTCTTTCTCTATATTTACCCTTCAAAAAAAAAAAAAAACAACTCACTGCCATCAAGTCAGTTCTGACTCATAGCAACCCCCTTTGATTTTCTGAGGCAGTAAATCTTTATGGAAGTAGATTGCCCAGTCTTCCTTCTGTGGAGTGGCTGGTGGATTTGAACCTCCAACCTTCTGGTTAGCAGTCAAATGCCTTAGGCACTATGCCACCAGAACTCCTTATATTTATCCTTAGTTCTTTAATAATGTTTAATGTTGTATTATATTCTTCCATTTTTTTTCACTATTTGGTCATCCTTAGATGTGCTTTCACTTCCTTTGCCAAGTGCATTGGATGGGCTGTTGTTTCTTTGCTCTTCCTATGTCTCAGGAATTTTTGTGAGGCATTGAAATTTTCAAGGGTGTGAACTTTCTCAGTTTTTCCCAGTATTTTGTGTTTTGCCTACACTACTTTCTGCAAAAAGGTCTGAAACTGGTAGACTCTCCGCCACTGTTTACCATTTCCTCTCCCTGTCTGTGATAGCTCCATCTCCCTCCCTCATTTAATTAGGATTTAAAAGTTCCAGGTCTCATTTCCAGTAAGATGGCAGAATAGGCAGACAAGCTACACAAACCCTCTTCAACAAAGAAAAGAGAAACCAACTGACACAGACAAAGAAGATAATCCTGGAGCCCTGAGCTTTGAAAGTAAGGATATAGAAGTGGATTAAACACCAGTAGTAGAAGAACCTGAATGAAAACAGTGAATAAGGAGACAAATGGAGCTGTGGACTGTCAGTTATCCTGATGGCACAACACCCTAAATATTTCCAAGTGGTGTTAGGACCTGAGAATTAATCTGAAAATCAGCCCTGCTCACCAAGGGCTGCATGGATGACTGTGCTGGTGGCTGATGACTAAAAAGGGAAACAGCAAAGAAAGAGACAGACTGAGCTGTGGACTTTCAGCTGCTGGAGAGCACAGCCATTTTAAATGTTCACAAATGGCAGACATTTTGGATATTTAAAGTGACGGCATTCTCCTTCAGATTCCAGGGACCTAAGAATGAGCTCCACTTGGCCAAGGACAGCATGGATATATGGGAGGCTGAGATCTTGTAGCATAGTGGCTAAGGCACTTGACTGCTAACCAGAAGGCTGGCAGTGCAAACCCACCAGCCACTCCTCAGAAGGAAGATGGGGCAATCTACTTCCGTAGTGATACTGCCTAGGAAACCCAAGGAGGGGTCACTATGAGTCAGGTCCAACTTGACAGCACATAACAACAACAAAAAATGACGGGAAAGAGACAGGTGCATAAGTGCTGCCAACTAACAAATATAGGAGCACAGTACCCTACTTACTCAGATAACATCCAAAGAAAACAAAAATTTGGGGCGATTCACTCCAACATATAATCACCAATTAAATATAAACACAAAAAAGTCACAATGTCTCAGAGACAACAGACCATAAAAAGAAGCAAGATAAAGCAGAAGAAACTAGGGACCAGGATACAAACCCAGAACACATCCCTGAGGAAGAAGCAGTATTGGAACTCCCTGATAAGGAATTCAAAAGAATTATATTTAGGTACCTTCAACAAAGTGAGAGACAGATCAAGAAAAATACTGACAAAATTCAGGAAAACAAAGAGAAAACCCTAGAACAATTTTGGAAGACAATACAAGAACAAAATGACAAAATAAATGAAAAATTAGAAATGATATAAAATTTATAGATAGAAATCCAGAACGTTAATATTAAATTCTCAGAAATAGAGAACACATTGAACAGGCAAAGGAGTAGAACTGTATTGATGGAAGACAGAATTAGTGAAAATGAAGACAAATACCTCAATACTTCTTTAGAAAGGGATCAATCAGAAAAAAGATCAAAACAAAATGAAGCAAGCCTAAGGTTCATGTGGGATAGAATCAAAAGGAATAACCTATGTATAATGAGAATTCCAGAATAGGAGGAGACAAATTAAACCACAGAGAAAACTGTTGAAGATTTTATTTATTTATTTATTTATTTTTATTCTTTGTGTGTGTGTGTGTGTGTGTGTGTGTGATTTGGGTGAAGATTTACAGAGCAAATTCCCTTTCCATACAGCAGTTTACATATACTTTGTCTCATGACATTGACCACA
>NW_006921794.1:3380448-3381219 GCF_000298275.1 Orycteropus afer afer
ATATTGGTCACTCACATTTGGTACATTGCCCTTCTCTTCATCCAAATCAATACTTATCTCTATCTATCTAACCACATTTCCTGCCCTCCCCTCCCACCCCTGGTAACCAACAAAGAAAATGTCCTTCTGTAGATAAACCTTTCCTCAACTTTTACAATAACGGACCAATACAGTATTTGTTCTTTTGTGATTGACTTATTTCCTTCAGCGTAATGTCCTCCAAGTTCATCCATGTTATGTAGGGTTTTGCAGATTCTACATTATTCTTTAGTGTTGCATAGTATTCCATTGTGTGTATGTACCATAGTTAGTTATCCATTCCTCAGTTGATGGACACCTAGGTTGTTTCCCCCTTTTGGCTATTTTATAGTCTATTTATGCCATATATTAGGGCCCTTAAATTTGCCCTTAGATTTTCCTGGAGGAACTGTATACTTTTAGGTTTCACATTTAAGTCTTTGATCCATCTGGAGTTTGTTTTTGTGTATGGTGTGAGGTACAGGACTTGTTATAACAGTCCATTCTATCTTGCAACTCTCTTAACGTCCTCACCATTTAGAAGTTCTGTGACTACACAGTCTTTTCCCTCTTTTTTGTTTGTAGTTATCCTCACTTGTCAATTGATGTCTCTGGTTCCCTGTTTACAATCTTATAACTTCATTTTACTTTGGCTATGTCCATAGCTGTGGTTTCTGGGTTATGTCATCTTGTGTATTAATGGTTGGTTGGTATTTGCTATTTTTGGTTCTCTGTTCAAAGGACTCCCTTTAG
>NW_006921794.1:3382469-3383927 GCF_000298275.1 Orycteropus afer afer
CCCCAGCCACTGTGCACAGTCCTCCATGCAGTCTCTGGCTAGCAGGGTGCTTTTTAGGTTAATTCTTAAGTCCTACCACCACAGGAATCTGTGAGAGCACTGTCTCTTTAAATATCCAAAATAGTCAAGCCGCTTTTTAAACCTACAAAATGGGAACACCCTCTGGACTGACAAAAGTCCACAGCTCAGCCCACCTTTCTCTTCACCTTCTCTGTTTGTTCCCCAGCCACCGTGCACAGTCCTCCATGCAGTCCCTGGCTAGCAGTGTTATTTTTAGGTTAATTCTTAAGTCCTACCACAACTCGGGAATCTCCAAGCTGTCTGTGCCATCAGGATTGCTCAGGATCACTGCCAGACCGCAGCTCCCTATGTCTCCTTTTTTGGTATTTTCACGCAAATTCTTCTGCTAGTTGGGGTTTAGTCCACATCTATATACTTCCCTTCAAGGCTCAGGGGTCCAGGATTATCTTCTGTGTCTTTGTTAATTGGTTTCCCTTTTCTTTGTTGAAGAGGGTCTGTGCAGTCTTTTTGCCTAGTCCACCATCTTGCCGGAAACCTCCTGTTGAAGATTTATTGGAAAAGAATTTTCCTGACATGATGAAAGATGAGAATATATACATTCAAGAAGCCCAATGAACCCTATACAGGATAGACCCCAAAAGAAAATCACGAAGAAATATCATCATCACACTCACCAAAACCAAAGACAAACAAGGAATCCTGGAAGCAGCTTGGGAAAAATGAAAATTTACCTACAAGGGGCAACCAATAAGACTAAGTTCTGATTTCTCCACAGAAACCATGCAGGTAAGAAGACAATGGGATAGTATATGTAAAACCCTGAAAGAGAAACATTTCCAACCAAGAATTATATACCTGGCCAAATTGTTCCTCAAATACAATGGTGAAATGAGGACATTTCCAGATAAGTAGAAATTAAAGGAATTTGTTAAAACCAGGCCAACCTTACCAGACTCTTAAAGGGAGTCCTTTGGATAGAGAAACAACCATAGCAAACAACAACCAACCATTAACACACATGATGACATAACCCAGAAACTAACCCAGTTATGGAAGTATTCAAAGTAAATAAGCCTACATGATTGTAAACAGGGAACTAGAGACATAAATTGGTAAATGAGGACAACTACAAACCAAAAAGAGGAGAAAAATTGTGTAGTTACAGAACTTCTAAACAGTGAGGAAGTCAAGGCAATTGCAAGACAGAATGGATTGTTCTAAACTTGGGAAGAAAATTATAAATCACAGGATAACTTCAATGAAAAATGATAAATCTTCACATCAAAATAAAGAAGAGGTCAGGCACTAATATTTAGAAATACTAAAACAATTACAATGAAAGAAGTGATAACATGATTCATAAACAAAACAAGCTCAACACAGAAAATTATATGGAACAAAGAAACCAGGAACACCAAAAAAAAAAAAAAAAATGAC
>NW_006921794.1:3384852-3386409 GCF_000298275.1 Orycteropus afer afer
GAATAACACTGTCCTTGAAATTGACTAGGTAATAGAAGAAATTAAAAATGAAATTAAAAAATTCCTTGAATCAAATGAGAATGAAAACACAACATACTAAAATCTTTGGGACACAGCAAAAGCAGTGATCAGAGGCCAATTTATAGCAATAAATGCACACATCAAAAAAGAAGAGCCAAAAATCAACACTGTGGTGTTTAAGTTTGTGTGTCAACTTGGCTGGGCCTGTTTGAGTGGCTAAATGTAGTTATTCTCCATGGTGAGATTGGTAATTAACTCCATGGTGGAATCTATTGGAGCAGCTGAGTAGCTGCTTTGGATATGTGGTCTGCTTCTCATGTATAAGAAACAGCTTTGGGAATGATCTCTAGCTTATGGTATGCTTGAACCCTGCATGTAGCCATGTCGTTGTTCAGCAGCCTGCCATGCTATGCCAATCTTGGGACTTTCAATGGACTTGAATTAATGACTTGCCATGTGGTTTGGTAACATCGGGACTGTGCCTTTTTACTTGTCAATTTAGGGCTTCTCAGGTTCAAGAGGTAGCAGCTGTCTGAGTGAAGAAAAGCCTCCAGCTTCAGTGGGCTGGAAGCAGGAGGCAAAGCTGAAGCCCAAGATTGAGAGGGTTCCACCCAGCCCCTAGAGCCTGGCACTTTGAACTTGGACTTAAAGCCTCCAAACTGTAAGAGAATAAACTCTTGTTTGTTCAAGCCATCCTATTGGTGGTATATTCTTGTCAGAGCATCACTAGGTAATCAGAACTAAATATGGTATTGGAAGTGGGGTGCTGCTCTGACAGATACCTAAAATGTGGGAACAGGAGTAGACTGTGTCCTTGACCTGAGACACCTGCAGAGAGACCCCAGCATGTGGCATGAGAGATGGCAGGAGCAGAGCCAAGAGACTGGCAGAGAGATACTGGCAGAGAGGCCAGCATGAGAGACAGTAGTAGCAGAGCCCAGAGATTGGCATTAAACGGCAACAGGCTTACCAGCCCATGGAGGAAAAAGCTGGGTGTCATTGTATAGGTAGCTTCCTGGTAGAATGGGTTGCCTTCAGGCATTAATTGGTAGAAGAGACTGGCATGAGATGGAGTAGCAGGTTGGCCAGCCCACGGAGCAAGAAAGCTAAGTGTCCTTTGGGCAGGAAAATTTCCAGTGGAGTGGGTTACCCTAGGGATTAACTGGCAGAAGCAGAGAGACCAAGGAAATGGGAAGCAGAGCTGCCTCAGCATCAAGGGTAGGACCATGGCCTTTGGGGGCAGAACTACCACAGCCCCCTAGGTTTCAAAGAGCCAGACCTTCAACAACCTGATTCTGGTGTGTGGGGCTGCTCCTTCATGTGAGCTAATGGGATGGAGTCATAGCCACTGTCTGAGAGTGAGGGGGCAGGGCTTCCATGCCCAAGGGGGAGAGGAATGGGGCCCACCAAGCCAAGGGGGTATGGTTGCCACTCAGGAACTAGGGAACTGGAGCCACCCAGTGAAGGAGATCTGTACAGACACCACCCATTAAAGATCTGTATAGGTGCCAAGTTGACAAGGGGTAGAATTATGGT
>NW_006921794.1:3388744-3389972 GCF_000298275.1 Orycteropus afer afer
ACTGGAACTAATTGAGAGATTTAGCATAGTGATGGAATACAAGATCAACATACAAAAATCAGTTGGATTCCTCTACACCAGCAAAGAGATTGCTGAAAAGTCAATAAGGAAATCAATACCATTTACAATAGCTACCAACAAAATAAAATACTTGGGAATAAATCTCACTAAGGACACAAAAGACCTGTACAAAGAAAACTACAAAACACTACTTTAAGAAACCATAAGTTAGCTACATAAATGGAAGATCATACCATGCTCATGGATAGGAAAATTAACCATTGTGAAAATCTCAATACTACCCAAAGCAATCTATACATTCAATGCAATCCCAATCCAGATCTCATCAACATTCTTTGAGGATTTGGAATAAAACAATTACTAATTCTATATGGAAAGGAAAGAGGCCTCGGATAAGCAAAACACTATTGAAGAAGAACAACAAAGTAGGAGGTCTCACACTGCTGGACTTCAAACCTACTATACAGCCACAGTAGTCAAAACTGCCTGGAATTGGTACAAGGACAGACACATAGACCAGTTTAACAGAATTGAGAACCAAGAAATAGATCCATCTACCTATTGTCAGCTGATTTTTGACAAAGGGCTGAAATCCATTACATGGGGAAAGAGATGGTCTCTTTAACAAATGGTGCTGGCAAAACTGGATATCCATTTGCAGAAAAATGAAACAAGATCCATATACCACTGTGGTAGTTAAATCTGTATGTCAAGTTGGCTGGGCCTGGTGAGTGGCTGGGATGCTGGTGGTAGTTATTCCCCGTGATGAAACTGGCAATCAACTTCATGGTGGGATCTACCACAAGCAGCTGAGTAGCTGCCTTTAGGTATGTGCTCTGCTACCTGTATGGTCTCTAGCTTATGGCACCTTGAACCCTGCATGTAGTCATGACTTTGTTCAGCAGCCTGCCATGCTCTGCCGACCTTGGGACTTACAATGAACTTGAATTAATGGCCTGCCGTGTGATTTGGTAATATCGAGACTGTGCCTTGTTACTTGTCAACCTTGGGCTTGTCAGCTTCAGCAGCCAGCAGCTTTCTGAGTGAAGAAAAGCCTCTAGCTTCAGTGGGCTGGGAGCTGGAGGCAGAGCTGAAGCACAAAGTTTGGGGGGCTTTCACCCAGCCCCTAGAGCCTGGCACTTTGAACTTGGACTTAAAGCCTCCAAACTGTAAGAGAATAAACTCCTGTTTGTTAAGGCCATCCCAT
>NW_006921794.1:3390072-3391825 GCF_000298275.1 Orycteropus afer afer
ACTTTGAACTTGGACTTAAAGCCTCCAAACTGTAAGAGAATAAACTCCTGTTTGTTAAGGCCATCCCATTTGTGGTATATTCCTGTCAGAGCAGCACTAGGTAAACAGAACCACCACACACAAACACTAACTCCAGATGGATCAAAGACTTAAATGTGAAACCTAAAACTAGAAAGTTCCTCAAGGAAAAACTGGGAACAAATTTAGGGGCCCTAATTTATGGCACAAATAGACTGTCAAGCTTAACCCAAAATACACAAACAGAAGAAGATAAACTAGATGAATGGGACCTTCTTAAAATTAAATTTTTATGTGCTTCAAAAGACTTTGCCAAAAGAGTCAAAAGAGAATCTACAGATTGGGGAAAAATATTCGGCAATATTTTAAATATTGTCTTCTTAGAAAACTCCAACACCTCAACAACAAAAAGACAAACAATCCAATTCAGAAACAGGCAGAAGACATGAATAGACACTTCACCAAAGAGGATATTCAGGCAACCAACAAACACATGAAGAAATACTCACGATCATTAGCTATTAGAGAGATGCAAATCAGAACAACAATGAGATACCATCTGGCCCTAGCACTAATAGCAAAGTTCCATAAGATAGAAAATAACAAATGCTGAGAGGATGTGAAGAGATTGGGACTGTCATACACTGATGGTGGGACTGTCAAATGTTAAAACCACTGTGGAAAGCAGCAGAGCAATTCCTTAAAAAGTTGGAGATAGACATACCATTTGATTCAGCAATCCCATTACTAGGTATATATCCTAAAGAAGTGAGAGCTAGGACAAGAAGAGATATATGCATACCTATGTTCATCATACCACTATTTACAATAGCAAAAAGATGGAAACAATCTATGTGCCCAGCAACAGATGAATGAATAAGCAAACTATGGTACATACACACAGTGGAATACTATGCAGCCCTAAAGAATAATGTAGAATCTGCAAAACACTGTGTAACATGGATGAACTTGGAGGACATTGTGCTGAGGGAAATAAGTCAATCACAGAAGGGCAAATATCGTATTAGTTCATTGTTGTAAAAAGTCAATGAAAGGTTTATATGTGGAAGGAAACTTTCTTTATTGGTTACCAGGGGTGGGAGGGGAGGAGGGAAGAGAACACTGCAAAAATAAAAATATATAATAAATTAATGAAAAGTTCCAGGTCTCCATTTTCAAATTTTAGTCTCTCCCAAACACATCAGAGGACTCACCGTAGTCAGTCTAACCACCAGCAGGCTCAGTCACTCAGATGCTATATTGTGTACTAATCAATCTTTCCACCAGAGGGTGTAGTACTCCTTCTCTGGTTATTGTTTCCTTCCCTTCTCTATTTCTGAAACCACATTTTTAGTTGGAAAATCCACACCTAACAAGCCCCTTTGGTGGCTGGGTGTTGCCATTTGGTTTTGCCTGAGGCTTCATTCCCTTCTCTGTGGGGGCTGCTTATACCTGAGTTTGCATTCCGGGGAAGGACAGTCACTTTCCTCCATTTCATGAGGAGCAGGACCTGGCACTCCCCAGAAGGAACGCCAAGAGATCTTGAAATCCCACCCCACATACTAACCTGCCTGCTAAGCCTGTTCTTCAGCTGACCACCCAGATGTTCCAGCAGATAAAGGATTCCACCAATCATCTTTTTTTTTTTTTTTTAATGTGATTTGGGTGAAGATTTATAGAGCAAATTCACTTTCCATACAGCAGTTCACATATACTTTGTCTCATGTCATTGACC
>NW_006921794.1:3392398-3396020 GCF_000298275.1 Orycteropus afer afer
GATGAGGAGAGACCCATCGTTGCATCTAGATGGCAGTTTGCCAGCTTTTAAGATCCCAGTCGCTACTCGCCAAAGTAGGAGTCCACCAATCATCTTAATGAAAGGACTTCACTTTAACCGCTAACTTCCTTCTTTTGGAGCTGTGGGGATTTCCTGGACTGCTGCTCAAGTACACATATTTCCCTATTAGTACCCTTCCTTTGGAGGCGCTAGAGAGCTTCCAGGCTGGTGCTGGGACTCCAACCAGATAACAGCAAGCACTGAGCATGTGCAACAAGTACTGAGCATGAAGCAGGAGTGACTTCATCTTGGGACCTTGATAGTCATGCAGCAACAGCTCCACCTACATCCTGAGTAGCTCATTACCCCCTCCCAAATCTTCAATGCATATTTATGATTTCCTTATATTCCCCCATAAATACTCTTCTGCCTAACAGCTCCAGAAGCAGGCAGCCTTGCCTTGCTCCCTCTTTGCAAACGGCAAATAAAAGCCTTTTTGTTTTTCAGCCAAGGGGTCTACCTGTTGTCAGTTTGCTCAGCATATGGGCAAGGACTCCCAGTGAATGAAATGGAACATTTCAATCCGCCTTGTTGGTTTCAGAGCCCCTGTGACCCTGTGGTATTTGTGGGAACAGTCTACACTCAGGTGACCCACCTCCTGACTCCATTGTAGAGAACCTTCTGTAGCATTTTACAACAGCCTGACAACCAACCAGGGGAGCAGAGTGTGTCATGCTGTGTTCAGATCCCATGGAGGTCTGGCTTGTTGCTATCAGAGTCCCCTTGGTAGATTGTTGGCTGTGAGTGCAGCCTCCACCCAAGACCCCTGCTTCCTCACACAGCAACCTCTGTCAGCAGTCCTCAGCACCAAAACTAAAAGTGGGGGCAGACTAATAAGCATAATTGAACCCCAAGGAGGTTTTTCCTGTTGGTTTCAGAGGCCAGAGCTATAGGATGTGGGGGAGGCAGGTAGAGTGCTGTCTATGGGAGCAGATTCCACTGCAACAATTCATAGCGGGCTTACAGCCAATAAGTGTCTGGGTAGGGGAGGTGCTGGCACACACCAAACAGATCCTCAGGGAGGTCTACCTTATTCTTATTAGAGCCCACCCCATCGTATGGTGGCTGTGGTGTAGCCTCCACTTCGATACCTGCTTCTTAGCACACAGAAGACTCCCTCTGCCGTAGTCAACAGCATCAATCAGAGAAGGGAGCAAACAGACCTGAGCTAACTCCCCAGAAGATTTGTCCTGTTGGTTTCAGAGGTTTCAGAGGTATGGGGTGCACAAGGAGGCAGGTAGAGTGTTGACTATGAGAGCCGAGTCAACTGCATGGGCCTTCTGTAGCAATTCGCAGTGGGCTTGCAGCCAACAGTTTCTGGGTGTGGGAGGTGCTTGCACACTCCATATGGGCCGCCAGGGAGTCTGCCTTGTTGATTTTTAAGCAGAAGCGTGACATCCTGTAATGGTGCCAATGAATCAAAGCCCCTTATACAGGCAGGGGCTTTGGTAGTCAGAGAAGCAAGCTCACATTCTAGGGCACTTTCCCAGGTCATAGCAGCCAGCACTCTGCCTGGCTGGAAGGAGGGGTGGGAATGGTGAGAGAAACGATTTTCCTACGAATGTGATTTATTGTTGATTCATTGATCCCCTCCCCCACACACCACTACCACCAATTCAGAGGCCCTCAAAGCCAAGCAGAGTTTCCTTGTTGTATTTCTTTTTGTATTTGTGAGGAACATTGGAACAATGGTATGTTTACACCGCCATCTTCACAACATCTCCCCTGTGCCCACAAATTTGATAACTAAATGAAATGTACTATTTCCTTCAAAGGCAAAAATTACCACAACTCACACAGGGAAAATAGATAATATGAATAGGACTATTAAATAAACTGAATCAATAATTACTAATCTTCCAAGAAGGAAAACATCAGGCCCACATGATTTCACTGATGAATTCTACCAAACATTTAAGGAAGAAATGATACCAATTCTCTAGAATCTCTTTTAGAAAATATAAGCAGAGGGAATGCTTTCTCATTCTATGAGGCCAGCACTACCCTAATACTTAAACTAAACGACATTACAAGAAAAGATGCAAAAATCTTCAATAAAATGTTGGCAACTTGAATTTAACAATGTATAAAAATAATTATACACCATGAGCAATTAGGATTTATTCCAAGTATACCAGGTTGATTCCATGTTCAAAAATCCATTAATGCAATACATCCAATCAACAGGCTAAAGACAATTTGTATGATCATATCAGTAGATTCAGAAAAAGCATTTGACAAAATGCAACACTCATTCATGATAAAATCTCTCAGAAAACTAAGAATAGAGGAGAACTTCCTTAATTTGATAAATAACATATCTAGCTATTAAAAAATCTACAGCTAACATCATACTTAATGATGAGAAACTGGCTGTTTTCCCCTCTTGATTGGAAATAAGGCCCCCTCTCACCATAACTGTTAAATATCATATTGGCAGTTTTAGCTACCCCAATAAGAAGGAGCTCTGGTGGCTGTCATATTGTTTGCAAAATTTGGAATGTGTCAGCACTCTCCCTCCTTCCTCCCTGGGTTCCTCATTTCCGTTTACCCGTTCCCTGTCCTTCCATGTCTTCTTATCTTTGGTTTTGGTAAAATGCTGTCCTTTGGGTTTCGTATAGTTAATTGTTCTGCGCATTCTTCTCAGGTGTTGTTTGTTTTACAGTCCCATCTATTATTTGACCAGAAAGTGGCCTCCAAGAGTGTCTTCGGTTCCAAATTAGAAAGTTTTCTCAGGACAATAGTCTTGGGGTTTCCTCTAATCTCTGCAACCAGTAACTGTGGTGTTTTATTTTGGCTTTGAATTTTGTTCTACATCTTTTTTTTTTTTTTTGGACCTTCTATTGTGGTCTTGAGCTCTGTGGCATAGTCCTAAGCCATTTGACTGCTAACCAGAAGGCTGGCAGTTCAAACCCACCAGTCACTCCTTGGGAAGAAGATAGGGCAATCTACTTCCATAGAGATACCACCTCAGAAACTGAAGGAGAGGTCGCTAAGAGTCAGAAATGACTTGACAGCAGTGTTTGGTTTGGTATAGTGGTCTTGGCCAGAGTGGCCAGTAGTGACAGCAGAGTACAATCTAATTCTTCTCATCTCAGGTAGGGGAGTCTATGGTTCATGTGGGTCATTAATAGTCTGGACTAATTGCTTCCTTGAATTTTCATTTTTTTTTCTTTCTCCTATGCTCTAGGCAGGAGGAAACCAATTGTTGCTTCTTAGATGGTGTGGTAGTTAAGTTTTTTTGTCAACTCATCTGGGCCTGCTTGAGTAGCTGGGCAGCTGGTGGTAGTATTCCCCATGATGAGACTGGTAATCAACTCCATGGTGGGATCTACATTGAGCAGTTGAGTAGCTGCCTTAGGGATATGGTCTGCTTCCTGTATATAAGGTGTGATAGTTGAAGATCTGTCAACTTGGCTGGACTTCACTTGTGAGTGTTGTTTCTCATGATGGATCACATGACTATGTCCTAAGCGGCCGGTCAGTCTAGGGGGAGTTTCCCCAGGGGTGTGGCCTACCTGTAATACTATCCGAGGAACAAACTGGAAAAACAGGATTCTAG
>NW_006921794.1:3402265-3403926 GCF_000298275.1 Orycteropus afer afer
CTCTCTCTATAAATATATATATATATATACTTTGCTGGTTTTTGTGTTTCTCTAGAGAACCCCATCCAACACATAAGGAGAACCCTTGGTGAATGGTCTCTAGTTTATGGCACGCTTGAATCCTACATGTAGCTACGTCGTTGTTCAGCAGCCTGCCATGCTCTGCCGATTTTGGGACTTTCAATGGACTTAAATTAATGGCTTGCCATGTGGTTTGGTAACATCAGGACTGTGCCATTTTATTTGTCAACCTTGGGCTTGTTAGCCACGGCAGCCAATAGCTGCCTGAGTGAAGAGATGCCTCTAGCTTCAGTGGGCCAGAATCAAGAGGCAGAGCTCAAGTCCAAGGTCAAGGGGCTTTCACACAGCCCCTAGACCTTGGCACTTGGAACTCGGATTTCTAGCCTCCTGAACAGTGAGAGAATAAACTCCTGTTTGTTAACACCATACCATTTGTGGTATATATTCTTGTCAGAGCAGCACTAGGTAACCAGAACAGATGGCCACTCACAAGCTTAACACTGCTCATCAGGCTAGGATTTAGAACATATTTGTGAACTGTGTTTTACCAATTGATCTACAGGTCCCCTGTGGTAGGTAAGGTTGTGTGTCAAGTTAGCTGGGCCGTGCTTTTCAGTGGATGTAGTTATTCCCCATGAAGATATTAGTTGTGGTATAATCTCCATGGTGGAATCTGCTGTAAGCTGTTAATCAGTTGAAGGGGAGCTGCCTTCAGGGTGTGGCCTACTTCCAGTATATATGGAAAAGACCCTGTGATTGGTTCACGAGTCTTCATCTCTAGTTCCTGGACTTGAACCAGTGACTTACCAGTCTTGGGATTGTTACCTTTACAACTTGTGAGCTGACAATCTGCTGTTTTACCTGCTGATCTTGGATTTGTCAACCTCAGCAGCCAGCGGATGGGTGATTCAGGGGAAGCCTCCATCTTGCTCTGGTGTGCTAGAAGGCAGAGCTGAAGCCCAAAGTCAAGGGTCCCCCACTCAGCCCCTAGAGCTGGCACTTTGAACTCTGACTTCTAGCCTAGTGTTCGCTAGAGCCGACACTCTGAATTCAGACTTCTAGCCTCCTAAACTGTAAGAAAATAAACTTCTGTTTGTTAAAGCCATCCACTTGTGGCAGTTCTATTATAGCAGGAATAGAGAACTAATAGATCCTTAGCCTTCAGGTCCAGTAGTTCAGTCCTGATGTCTAAGTAGTTTCTATAACTGTACCTCCAAAAAACCAAAACCAAGCTCAATGCCACTGAATCGATTCCAACTTATAGCAACCCCATTGGGTTTCCAGGGCTTTCATCTGTGGAGTGGCTGGTGGGTTTAAACCACTGACATTTGGAGAGCAGCCAAATGCCTTAACCACTACACCACCAGAGCTCCTTGTGCCCCCTGTGTTGTTGTTAGATACTATTGAGTCAACTCTGACTCATAGCAACCCTATATATAACAGAATGAAACACTTAAAATTTTGTATCTCCTGTATGCTCTATTATATATATATGTATATATGAGTGTGGGAGCTCTGGTAGCATATTGGCTAAGGCACTTGACTGCTAACCAGTAGGCTGATGGTTCAAACACACCAGCCACTCCTCAGAAGGAAGGTTGGGCAATCTACTTCCGTAGTGATACTGCCTCGGAAACCCA
>NW_006921794.1:3409116-3411619 GCF_000298275.1 Orycteropus afer afer
CTAAAAGAACTAACAGATCTGTCCTGGAGGAAGTGCAGCCAGAATGCTCCTTGGAAGCAAGAATGGCCAGACTTCGTCTCACCTATTTTGGTCATGTTTTAAGAAGGGACCATTCCCTGGAGAAGGATGTCATGCTTGATAGGGTGGAGGGTCGACGAAGGAGGGGGAGGCCTTGAACAAGATGGATTGATACGGTGGCTGCAATCAATGATGGGCTCAAGTATAGCAGAGATTGTGGGGCTGGCACGGGATAGGGCTGTGTTTCGTTCTGCCGTGCATGGGGTCGCTATGAGTTGGAAACGACTCGATGGCACTTAACAACAACAACAACTCATCATGGGGAATACCATTACCAGCTGCCCAGCCACTCAACCAGGCCCAGCCAAGTTGACACACAAACAAAACCACCACAGTGTAGGTACTTAATTTTTAGGAGATCCCAGTTGTATAATTTATCTTCTGCTGTTGGTGTATTTTTACCTATGTTTGTTAGTCTATTTATGCCCAATGTTAGCACTGCTTTTTTTTCTGTGATCTTCATAGTTTTAGGTTTTGCATTTATATCTATTTGCAGTTAATTTTTGTATATGGTGTGAGGTATGAATCTTGTTTCATGTTTCTGCAAATGGATGTTTTACCAGCCCCATTTGTTAAAGAGACTTTCTCTTTCACATTTAATGGATTTTGACCCTTTTGTCAAAGATCAGCTGACCATACATGGCTAGATTTACTTCTGAGTTCTCAATTCTGTTTCATTAGTCCACATTTCTGTCATTGTAGGAGTACCAGACTGTTTTGATTACTATGGCTGCATAGTAGGTTCTGAGATCAGGGAGTATGAGACCTCCTATCTTGTTCCTCTTCCTCAATAATTTTTTGCTTATATCTGCAGTCTCTTTCCTTTCCATATAAAGTTGGTGATTAGTTTTGCCCTCTCATTAAAGAATGCTATTGGAATTTAGATCAGGATTGCATTACATTTATAGATTGCTTTGGGTTGTATTGACATTTTCACAATGTTAAGTGTTTCTATACATGAGCATGGCATGCTTTTGCATTTGTATGTTTCTTTTGCTTTTTTGCAGTGGTGTGTTGTAGTTTTCTTTCTGAAAGTCTTTTACATAACTACATAGATTTATTCTTAAGTATTTTATCTTTTTGAGGGCTGTCATAAATGGTATTGTTTTCCTGATTTTCTTCTCAGAGTTCTCTTTGTTTGTGTAGAAGACTACAACTGACTTTCATATGCTGATCTTGGATTCTGTCACTTTGCTAAAATCTTTTTCCAGTTCCAACAGCATTTTTTTTAATGAAGAGTCTGGGATTTCCAATTAATATGATCATGTCATCTGCCAGTAGGTTTTATTTTTTCCTTACCAATGCGTATGCTCTTTATTTCCTTTTCTTGCCTTATTGCTCTAGTTAGGACTTCCAGTGCAATATTGAATAAGAGTGGTAATAAAGGGCATCCTTCTCTTGTTCCTGTTCTCAAGGGGAATGCTTTTAGTCTCTCTGTTGAGAATGATATTTTTTGTTGCTTTTGTATATATGCCCTTAATTATGTTGAAGAATTCCCCTTCTATTCCTAGATTGCTGAGAGTTTTTATCAGAAATGGATGTTGGACTTTATCACATGCCTTTTCTGTGTCAATTGAGATGATCATGTGATTCTTTTCATTATTTTATTTATGTTGCTTGATGGATTACATTGATTGTCTTATGTTGAACTATCCTTGTATACCTGGTATAAAGCCTGCTTGGTTGGGGAGAACTATTTCTTTTTTGAAATGCTGTTGAATTCTATTGGATAGAATTTTGTTGAGAATTTTTACATCTATATTCCTGAGGGATTTTTCAGTGTGGTCTTTGCCTGGCTTTGGTATCAGGGTTACACTGGTTTTGTAAAATTAATTTGGGAGTATTCTTTCATTTTCTATGTTCTGGAATAGTTTGAGTAATATTGGTGTCAACTCTTCTCTGAATGCTTGATTGAATTCTCCAGTGAAGCTGTCTGGGAAAGAGCTTTTTATTGTTTATTGGTATATTTACTTATTTTTTTTAATGACTTCTACAATTTCTTCTTTTTTTACAGGTCTGTTCAGATTTTTTATCTTGATTTGTGTTAGTTCAATAGGTGATGTGTTTCTGGAAATCTGTCCATTTCTTCTAGGTTTTCAGTTTTGTTGTAGTATAATCTTTCATAATATTCTGTTATGATCCTTTGTATTTCAGATAGTTCTGTTGTAATGTCACCCATCTCATTTCTTTTTTTCAATTCTTTTAAAGTCTGACTTATGTATTTTGGCGCTCTTTCATTGGATCCATAGATATTTATTATGGTTATATCTTCATGTTCAATTGATCCTTTAATCATTATGTAATGTCCTTCTTTGTCTCATATGGTGGTCTTTGTCTTAAAGTCAATTTGATCAGAAATTAATATTGCCACTCCTGCTCTCTTACAGTTGCCATTTGCTTGATATATCTTTTTCCAACCTTTGAT
>NW_006921794.1:3411719-3413710 GCF_000298275.1 Orycteropus afer afer
CAGTAGGCTGATGGTTCAAACACACCAGCCACTCCTCAGAAGGAAGGTTGGGCAATCTACTTCCGTAGTGATACTGCCTCGGAAACCCAAGGAGGAGTCGCTATGAGTCAGGTCCGACTTGATGGCACATAACAACAACAACAACAACAACATATATGAATGTATGTGCAGCATTTGCAAATATGTATGTGGAATTATCATACCTATATATGTATGCAGGTGTACTACCATACAAGCTCCCTCATCTGTTTAGCATGCATATTTACCTATCTATCTACTCACAAATTATTGTTAGTTATTACTGTTGTTGGAAGACTATATATGTTAGCATTTATCATAGTTGTCCTTTAGTCTTGTGTACCTCTCAGCCTCCTTCTTTGCCTTGGTCACATTGTGCTGACATCCCCCATATTATGTATAGCCTTTGTCTCCACCAGAATTAACTCTTGTCTGCTATCTAGATGGTGCTTCTCCCTCTCACCCCTCCTCTCCCTGGTGTATAAACCTATTCTTGACTTTTTATAATAGTGGTCTCATACGATATTTGTCCTTTTGTATTTGACTTACTTCTCTCAGCACAGTGTCCTCCATATTCATCCATGTTGTGAGTTGTTTCATGGATTCATAATTATTGTTTAGTATTGTGTAATATGCCATTTTATGTATGTACCACAGTTTGTTTATCCATTCACCCACTGATGGACATTTAGATTGTTTCCATCATTTTGATATTGTGAACAGTGCTGCAATGAACACAAGTGTGTGTATATCCACTTGTGTCATTGTTCTTAATTCTCTAGGATATAAATCTAGGAGTAGAATTACTACATCATATGGTATTTCTATTTCTCACTTTTAAAGGAAGAGCCACTTGGTTTTCCTTTGTGGTTGTACCATTGTGCATTTCTACCAATAGTGTATAAGAATTCCAGTCTCCCCACAGCTTCACCAGGATTTGTTGTTCTCTGTTTTATGATCAATACCATCATTGCCAGGGAAAGGTGGTTATGATTTGCATCCTTCAAATGGCTAATGATCAGGGGCATCTTTTTTTTTCATGTGTTTGTTAGCTACCTGAATGTCTTCCTTGAAGTGTCTGTTCATGTCCTCTGCTTTTTTTTTTTTTTTAATTGGATAGTTTGTCTTTTTGTTGTTGAAGTGTTGAAGTTTTCTATAATTTTAGAGATTAGATGCTTGTCAGATATGTTGTAGCGAATTTTTCTTTCCAGTCTATAGGTTTTCTTTTTACTCTTTTGGCAAAGTATTTTGATGAGCATATGTTCTGGTTACCTAGTGCTGCTCTGAGAAGAATATACCGTGAATGGGATGGCCTTAACAAACAGGAGTTTATTCTTACAATTTGGAGGCCTTGAGTCCAAATTCAAAGTGCCAGGCTCTAGGGGCTGGTGAAAGCCCCTCAACCTTGCGGTCCAGCTCTGCCTCCTGCTCCCAGCCCACTGAAGCTAGAGGCATTTCTTCACTCAGACAGCTACTGGCTGCTGAGGCTGAGAAGCCCCAAGGTTGACAAGTGAAAAGGCACAGTCCCGAAGTTACCAAACTGCATGGCAGGCCATTAACTTAACACCATCGTAAGTCCCAAGGTTGGCAGAGCATAGCAGGCTGCTGAGCAACGACACGGCTACATGCAGGGCCCAAGTGTACCATAGGCTAGAGACCATTCCCAAAGCTCCTACTTGTATACAGGAAGCAGACCATATACCCAAAGGCAGCTATTCAGCTGTTCACAGTAGATTCCACCATGGAATTGATTACGAGTCTCATCATGGGGTTACAGGTGAGGAGAGACAATGCAGGGATGCCCAGAGTAGCAGGCTGGAAGAACAGGAGAAAGGGGATAAAATCCAGGAAGCCAGAGAGAAGAGCAATCAGCCGAAGGGATTAGGTGAGGAGGGGAAACTCAGGCCCGCCCAGAGTAGCAGGCCGGAAGAACAGGAGAAAGGGTCTAAAAGCCTTGAACCCGGATAGAAGAG
>NW_006921794.1:3419714-3423953 GCF_000298275.1 Orycteropus afer afer
AAAAAAAAAAATGGGAAAAATGCAAAAAGAAAAACAAGGAACAGGGTTAATCATGAGAAAAAAGGGGGAAAAGAAAAAAAAACCTTAAAAAAAAAATTCAACCAGGCACAGGGAAAAGAAAAAATGCTGAAAACTAGGACCTGGGAGGGGAAGATTAAGCATAATAATAAAAAGGACAAAAGTATTAATAATATTAGTTGTTTTAAAACAGAGAAATACAAGCAAACTAATCACCAGAAAAAAAGAAAGCAAAAAATACAAAAAGAGAAAAAAAAAAAAAATCAGTGGAGGCCAGGGCAAGGCACCCAGGCTCCGTCTGAGCACAGAGACCGTGATAGAGTTCCTGTAGGCTCAGAAGATAGACGGAGGTGGGGGGTGGCCAAACCTCTCCTCACCAAGTGGGTATACAGTATGAGAGTAACAAGAGGAACGTCATACCTTTTCAGTCTTACAGGTCCCAAGTGTCCTTGGGGTTGCTGGAAAGCAGAACGTGTTCTTAAGCCCCAGGAATCTGTGAAAGCACTGTCTCTTTAAATATCCAAAATAGTCAAGCCTCTTGTTAAACCTTCAAAATGGCGGTGCCCTCTGGACCAGCAAAAGTCCACAGTTCAGCCCACCTTTCTCTTCACCTTCTCTGTTTGTTCCCCAGCGACTGTGCACAGTCCTCCCTGCGGTCCCTGGCTAGCAGGGTGCTTTTTAGGTTAAGTCTTAGGTCCTACCACCACTCGGGAATCTCCAAGCTGTTTGTGCCGTCAGGATCGCTCAGGAACACTGCCAAACCACAGCTCCATATGTCTCCTTTTTTTGGTATTTTCATGCAAATTCTTCTGCTAGTTAGGGTTTAGTCCACTTCTATATCCTTCCCTTATATCTCAGGGGTCCAAGATTATCTTCTGTGTCTGTGTTAATTAGTTTCTCTTTTCTTTGTTGGAGAGGGTCTGTGCAGTCTTTCTGCCTAGTCTGCCATCTTGCCGGAGTCTCCCATCTCATTTCTTATTTCATTTATTTCCATCTTCTTTTCTTTTGTCAATTTAGCTAAAGTTTCATAGATTTTCTTAATCTTTTGAAAGAACCAATACATATAGTCTTGTTGATTCTTTCTTTCTATTGTTTTTCTGTTTTCTCATTCATTTCTTTCTGCTTTAGTTTTTATTATTTTTCTTCTTCTAGCAGTTATGGGCTTCTTTTGTTGCTGTATATCTATGTCTGAGATGTACGGTTATGGTATTGATTTTGGCCTTTTCTTCTTTTCTGATGTGTGTGTTTATTGATATGAATTGACCTCTGAGTACTATTTTTGCTGTGTCCCAGAGGTTTTGTACGTTGCACTTTCATTCTTATTTGAATCTAGGAATTTTTTAATTTGTTTTAATTTTGTCTATTATTGAGTGGTTTTAAAGCAAAGTGTTATTCAATTTCCATGTATTTGATTTTTCCCTTGTTCTTCCTGTTCTTGATTTCTAGTTTTATAGTATTTTGATCAGAGAAGATGCTTTGTACTGTTTCTATTTTTTTAAACATATTAAGGCTTGCTTTGTGGCTTAAAATATAATCTATTCTGGAGAATTATTCCTCAGCATTGGAGAAGAGTGTATACTGTGCTGCTGTTGGGTAGAGTGTCTGTATATGTCTGTGAGATCAAGTTGGTGAACAGTGATGTAGCATATGATCAAGAACTAATGATATCGAAGGAATAAGTCCAAGCTACACAGAAGGAATTGACAAAAAACAAATCTCCAGGAATTGATGGAATACCCATTGAGATGTTTCAACAAATGGATGCAATACTGAAAGTGCTTATTCATTTATGCCAAGAAATCTGGAAGGCAGCTATCTGGCCAGCTGATAAGAGATTCCTATTTGTGTTCATTCCAAAGAAAGGCTATCCAACAGAATGAAGAAATTGCTGAACAATATCAACAATATTAATATCAGGAGCTCTGGCGGCATAGTGCCTAAGACATTTGACTGCTAACCAGAAGGCTGGTGGTTCAAACCCACCAGCTACTTCTCAAAAGGAAGGTCGGGAAATTTACTTCTGTAGTGATACTGCCTTAGAAACCCAAGGAAGGGTTGCTATGAGTTGGGGCCAACTGGACAGCAGTGAGGTTTTATTTATTTATTTATTTATTTATTTATCATTAATATCACATGCAAGTAAAATTTTGCTAAAAATAATTCAAAAACAGATGCAGCAGTACATTGACAGGAAACTGCCAGAGATTCAAGCCAGATTCAGAAGAGGATGTGGAACGAGGAATATCATTGCTGATGTCAGATGGATCTTGCCTGAAAGAAGAGAATACCAGAAAGATGTTCACATATGTTTTATTGACTATGCAAAGCTATTTGATTGTGTGGATCATAACAAAATATGGATAATATTGAAAAGAATGTGAATTCCAGAACACTTAATTGTGCTCATGAGGAACTTGTACATAGACTATATAGACCATGAAGCAGTCTTTAAAACAGAACAAGGGAATACTACATGGTTTAAAATCAAGAAAGATGTGCATCAGGGTTGTATCCTTTCACTGTATTTATTCAATTTGTATGCTGTGAAAATAAACTGAGAAGCTGAACTATGTGAAGAGTGTGGCATCAAGATTGGCAGAATAATCATTAACAATCTGAGATATGCAGATGACACAACCTTGCTTGCTGAACGTGAAAAGGATTTGAAGCACATACTGAGGGAGATCAAAGACAGCAGCTTCTAATATGTATTACGCCTCAATATTAAGAAAACGAAAATCCTTACACCCGGACTGATAAACGAAGAAAATATTTAAGTTGTCACAGATTTCATTTTACTTTAACCATTGTGCCATCAGAGCTCCTTCTTTGTCCAAAACCAAAAACCAAACACACTGCTGTGGAGTCAGATCTGACTCATAGTGAGCCCTCCTTGGGTTTCCGAGGCAGTATCACTATGGAAGTAGATTGCCCAGTCTTCCTTTTGAGGAGTGACTGGTGGGTTTGAACTGCCAGCCTTCTGGTTAGTAGTCAAGTGCTTTAGGCACTATGCCACCAGAGCTCCATATAGTCATAAATTATAACAGTTAAGATCTCATTGAGAGGCATTGTCCCAAGTGTTTCACATAGGTTAATTATTTAGTCTTTAAACCAATCCTTGGAGGTAAATACTCTTACTCTCCTTATATTACAGAAAAGAAAATGGAGGCAAAAGGAGATTAAATAACTTGCCCAAGGTCATACAAGCTATTGGATAACAAAACAGGAATTTGCACTGGCAGTCTGACACTAGAACTTTTTCTGAATCTTGCCTATTTCACCTACTAATAAGTCTGAGAGATCAAGCCAAATAAATACTTATAGAGTCCTGTCTCTTTCTTTTCACAGCTATATAATACTGCATTGAATGGATGTTGTTGTAAGTGCTGCCAAGTCTGATGGAGAAAAAAATGTTGTACAACAGAAAGTCCAGTCCTGCTCGATGTTCACAATTGTTGTTATGTTTGAGCCCATTATTTTAGCCAAGTGTCATCCCATCATGTTAAGGGTCTTCCTTTTTTTCTTTTTTTTTTTTGCTGAATCTCTGCTTTACCTACCATATTAACCAGTTTCATACTGGTAGACCATTAAGGAGTTCTGGTGGAGTAGTGAGTAAGGAAGGCACTTTCCTGCTAATCAGAAGGTTGGTGGTTCAAACTTACCAGGCACCCCACAGGAGGAAGATGGGGCACTATACTCCAATAAAGGTTTACAGCCTTGGAACCCAAAGGGGGTCATGATGAGTCAGAATTTACTCTATGTTAGAGTGGGTTTTTGTTTCTTTTTTAATATATCTATATCTATATCTATATCTATCTATCTATCTATCTATCTGGGAGCTCTGGTGGCATAGTGCCTAAGGCATCTGACTGCTAATGAGAAGGCTGCTGGTTCAAACCCACCAGCTACTCCTTGGAAGGAAGATTGGTCAATCTGATTCCATAGTGATACTGATTTGGAAACCCAAGGAGGGGTCACTATGGGTCAGATCTGACTCCATGGCAGTGAGTTTGGAGTTTTTTTGGGGGGATTTTTCTTTTTTAAAAATATATCTATCGGAGTTCCGGCAAGATGGCGGACTAGGCAGAAGGACTGCACAGACCCTCTTCAACAAAGAAAAGGGAAACCAATTGACACAGACACAGAAGATAATCTTGGACCCCTGAGCCTTGAAGGGAAGGATACAGAAGTAGACTAAACCCCAACTAGCAGAAGAATTTG
>NW_006921794.1:3425758-3427076 GCF_000298275.1 Orycteropus afer afer
AACAAAACCACTGAGAAAATTGTCCAAGATTTGCTGGAGGAGAACTTCCCTGAAATGATGAAAGATGAGAATATATCCATTCAGGAAGTCCATCGAACCCCAAACAGGATAGACCCCAAAAGAAAATCATTACAAATACCTTTTTTAAACAACATACATGGTGACTACACATGTGGACCTCACCAGATAGAATACACAAGGAATCAAGCCAACTTCATCTGTGGAAAGAGGTGATGGAAAAATCTCAATATTATCAGTCAGAACAAGGCACGGGGCTGACTGTGGATCAGACCATCAATTGCTTGTATGCGAATTTAAGTTGAAGCTGAAGAATTTTAAAACAAGTCCACAGGAGCCAAAATATGAACTACAGTATGCTCCACCTGAATTTAGAGACCATCTTTAGAATAGAATTGATACATTGAACACCAGTAACCAAACACCAGATGAGTTGTGGGATGACATCAAGAACAACATACATGAAGAAAGCAAAGGGTCATTAAAAAGACAGGAAAGGAAGAGAAGACCAAAATGGATGTCTGAAGAGACTCTGAAACTTTCTCTTGAAAGTAGCTAAAGTGAATGGAAGAAATGATGAAGTAAAAGATTTGAACAGAAGGTTTTAAAGGCAGCTCAAGAGGACAAAGTATTATATGAAATGGGCAAAGACCTTGGGATGGAAAATCAAATGGGAAGAATATGCTCAGCATTTCTCAAGCTGAAAGAACTGAAGAAAAAAATTCAAATCTCAAATTGCAATATTAAAAGATTCTATGGGCAAAATATTGAATGAGGCAAGAAGCATCAAAAGAAGATGGAAGGAATACACAGTCACTATATCAGAAAGAATTAGTTGATGTTCAACCATTTCAAAGGTAGAATATGATCAACAACCAGTGATACTGAAGGAAGAATTCTAAACTGCACTGAAGGAACTGGCAAAAACAAGACTCCAGGATTGATAGAATACCTATTGAGATGTTTCAAAAAACAGATGCTACACCACAGGCACTTACTCATCTATGCCAAGAAATTTGGAAGACAGCTACCTGGCCAACTGATTGGAAGAGATCCATATTTGTACCCATTCCAAAGAAAGGTGATCCCACAGAATATGGAAATTATTGAACAACATCATTAATATCACATGCAAGTAAAATCTTGCTGAAGGTGATTCAAAAACAGTTGCAACAGTATATTGACAGAAAACTTCCAGAAATGCAAACTGGATTCAGAAGAGGACGTGGAATGGGGGATATCATTGGCAATGTCAGATGGATCTTGGCTCAAAGCAAAGAATACCAGAAAGATGTTTACT
>NW_006921794.1:3443543-3460639 GCF_000298275.1 Orycteropus afer afer
GATGGACACTGGGAAGAGGTAACTATGGGGAGGAAGTGGGAGGGGAGCTGTTGCATTGTAAATTTTGGTCAATGACATGAGACAAAGTATATTATGTGAACTGCTGTATGAAAAGTGAATTTACGCTGTAAATCTTCACCCAAATCAAAATAAAATTTAAAAATAATTTTTAAAAAATGCATTGACCCATGTCACTTTAGTTTTGTGTATTTCACTGTACATAAATTATATTTCAATAAAATGCATTTTTAAAAAAACCTGTGATACGCAGATGATACAATCTTGCTTACTGATAGTGAAGAGGACTTGAAGCACTTACTGATGACGATTGAAGACTACAGTATGTATTACACCTCAACATAAAGAAAACAAAAATCCTCACAAGTGAACCAATAAGCAGCATCAGGATAAATGTAAAGAAGATTGAAGTTGTCAAAGATTTCATATTACTTGGTTCCACTATCAACACCAGTAGAAGCAGCAGTCAAGAAATTAGATGACGTATTGCATTAGGCAAATCTGCTGCAAAAGACCTCTTTCAAGTGCTCAAGAGCAAATATATCTCTTTTCAGACTAAGGTGCGCCTAACCCACTCCTCAGAAGGAAGGTTGGGCAATCTACTTCTGTAGTGATACTGCCTCAGAAACACAAGGAGGAGTCGCTATGAGTCAAATCCTACTCCATGGCAGCGCATTGCGTAACCCAAGTCATGATATTTTCAATCGCCTCATATTCATTTGAAAGCTGGACAATGAAAAACGAAGACCGAAGAGTTGATGCTTTTGAGCTGTGGTGTTGGTGAAGAATACTGAAAGTACCATGGACTGCCCAAAGAACCAACAGACTTGTCCTGTAAGAAGTGCAGCCACAATGGTCCTTGGAAGCGAGAACGGCCAGACTTATCTTACCTACTTTGGTCATGTTGTCAGAGGGGACCATTCTCTGGAGAAGGATGTCATGCTTGGTAAAGTGGAGGGTCGGTGAGAAAGGGGAAGGCCCTCAACAAGATGAGTTGACACAGTGACTCTAACGATGGGGTGGGGTATAGCAAGTACTGTGAGGCTGGTGCAGGACTGGGCAGTGTTTTGTTCTGTTGTACATAGGGTTGCTATGAGTTAGAGCTGACTTGATGGCATATAACAACAACAACGATAGCCCTTATTTTTTCTGTGATAATCTTTATAGTTTGGGTTTCACATTTTAATCTTTGATTCATCTGGAGTTAGTTTTTGTGTATGGTGTGTCCTCCTATTTCTGACTCTTCTTCCTCTGTTGCTCCAAGCAATAGAGACTATAATACTTACACCTTGGGTGGTCACTTGTAAGCTTTTAAGATCCCAGGTACTTACACAGTGCACGAGGAGGTATAACAGAATCACCTAATGTTATTATGTTAATTAACCAGGATGTCTTATGAAAGCATGACCCTAAATATCTAAACCAAGGAACTAAATTCCATGAGGTGTACTCAAGCAGCTTCACCAAGTAGTCTTTTGTTGTTGTTGTAAATATATCACACTTTTGCCAAATCAACTATTATTTTTTTGTACAGGGGTACAACTTGTCAGCTATCTCATCAGTTGGCTGTATCACCCTACATTAATCAATGCAATTTTCCATCACTTTGAACCTAAACTCAAGGAGCTCTGTGGCACAGTGCCTAAGGCATTTGACTGCTAGCCAGAAGGCTGGTGGTTCAAACTCACCAGCAACTCACAGAAGGAATATGGGACAATCTACTTCTGTAAAGATGTACCACCTTGGAAACTCAATGGGGGTCATTATGAGTCAGAATTGACTCTATGGCAGTGAGTTTTAAACTTAAAATAAGTGCTTTCTAAGCAATAATTCCCTTCTTCCCACTTCCTCCAGTCCGTGGTAACCACTAATAAACTTTGAACTGTATAAATTTACTTGTCTCTTTGTATAAATGAAGTTACATAATATTTGTCCTTTTGAGATTGACTTATTTCACTCAGTATAATGTGTTCAAACTCAGTCCATACTGTATCAAGTCCATACATGTATCAAGACTTCATTTCTCCTACTGACTCAGTAGTATTGCATTGTATGTACACATATTGTTTATGCATTCATCTGTTGAGTATTTAGGTTTTTCCACCTTTTGGCTATTGTCGCTAGTGCTATGAATATTGGTCTACACATTTCTTTTTGAGTCTCTGCTTTCAAATCTTTCTGGTATATACATAAGAGTGGAATTGGTGAATTACTGTTGTTAGGTATTGTTGATTCTGACTCAGTGACCCTATGTACAACAGAATGAAACACTGCCTGGTTCTGTGCCATCCTCACAATGTTTGCTATACTTGAGCCCATCGTTGCAGCCACTGTGTCAATCCATCTCATTGAAGGTCTTCCCCTTTTTTGCTGACCCTTCACTTTACCAAGCATTGTATCTTCTCCAGTGACTAGTCCATTCTGACAACACGACCAAAGTATGTGTCACCAAGTCTGACCATTCTTGCTTCTAAGGAACATTATGGCTGTGCTTCTTCCAAGACTTGTTTGTTCTTTAGCAGTCCACAGTACATTCAATATTCTTTGCCAACACCTTAATTCAAATGCATCAATTTTTCCTTATTCGTCGTCAGCTTTCACTCACATATGAGGCTATTAAAAATACCATGGCTTGGGTCAGGAGCACCTCAGTCTTCAAAATGACATCTTTGCTCTGTAAACTATGATTATATGGTTATTATTTTTTTCAGGAACTGCCACTGTTTGCCTCAGCAGCTGTACTAATTTGTACTCTCACCAGAAATGGACAAGGCTTAGTTTCCCACATCTTTGCCAACATTTGGTGGTGCTGTGGTCAAAGCATTCAGGTGCTAACCAAAACATCAGTGTTGACTCCACCAATCACTGTGAGAGAGGAAGATGAAGGCAGTCTGCTTCTGTAAAGATTTACAGTCTTAAGAAATGTTAGGGCAGTTTTACCGAGTCACTTTTGAGTTGCAGTTGACTTGATACCAGTGGGTTGGGTTTGGCACACCAACATTTTGTTATTTGATGGTTAATGATGCTGAGCATCTTTTCATGTTTGGTGGCCATTTTAATTCCCTCTTTGGTGAAACATCTGCCCAAGTTCTTTGTCCACTTTTTGACTGGGATGTCTTTTTGTTATTGTTGAGGTTATATATATATATTTTGGTTATCAGATTCTTATTGGCTATATGGTTTCCAAAGACAATTTCCCAGTTGGTAGCTTGTCTTTTCACTCTTTTGATAAAGTCATTTGAAGACCAAAGTTTTAAAAGTCGTCTCAACAGTGTTGCCCTTTCATTTTTTTTTAAAATGTTAAACTCAGTTTTCACATTAAGGTTTTCCTAACATCATTTATTGAAGAGACTCTTTACCCATCAAATAGAGTTACCAAATTTGTCAAAAATCAGTTGAACATAGGTGCATAGTTTCTAGACTCTCAATTCTATTTCATTGGTTTGTGTGGTGGTTATGTTTGTGTGTCAACTTGGCTGGGCCTGCCTGAATGGCTGGGCAGCTGGATGTAGTATTTCCCATGATGAGACTGGTAATCAACTCCATGGTGGTATCTACTGTGAACAGCTGAGTAGCTGCCTTTGGTTATGTGGTCTGCTTCCTGTATATAAGCAAAAGCTTTGGGAATGGTTTCTAGCCTATGGCACGCTTGGACCCTGCATGTAGCCGTGTCGTTGCTCAGCAGCCTGCTATGCTGCGCCGACTTTGGGACTTACAATAGACTTAAGTTAATGACCTGCTGTGTGGTTTGGTAACATTGGGACTGTGCCTTTTGACTTGTCAACCTTGGGGTTTCTCAGCCTCAGCAGCCAGCAGCTGTCTGAGTGAAGAAATGCCTCTAGCTCCAGTGGCCTGGGAGCAGGAGGCAGAGCTGGACCCCAAGGTTGAGGGGCTTTCACCCAGCCCCTAGAGCATGGCACTTTGAACTTGGACTTAAAGCCTCCAAATTTTAAGAATAAACTCCTGTTTGCTAAGGCCATCCCATCTGTGGTATATTTCTTGTCAGAGCGGTACCAGGTAACCAGAACAGTTTGTGTCTACTATTACACAGTTCCAGGCTGTTTTGATTACTGTTGCAGTATATTTTGAAATCAGGAAGTTTTGAGTCCTCCTACTTTGCTTTTGTTTCACACTGCTTTAGCTATTTGGGAATTCTTGCCATTCCATATGTATCATTCTATTTTAATTATTATAATTTTTTTTAAATATTTAAAAAATTTTCCCCCAGTCCTTTCCCCCTCCAGGATTTATAAACCTGCATTAGAAAACAAAAACTACTTTTGACTGTTTAGATTGTGCTTATTTGATGATGATTTCATCCACAGAGTGGACCTTGTGATAACTGACACACACCCACAGTATTAACATGTTTAGAAGGGGGGGAAAAAACAAAACCCAAATCGACAGTAGTCATAGATGGGAGTCAGAAATTGCCTTTTCATATTTATAATAAAAATGTCATTTTTATAATCTAACAGTATACACACACATACTTACACAAAATAATAAAATACGAAGGTAATAAAAATGATACCAAATACTTCCAAGTAAAAATCTGGGTAAGTTAAAGCTGGTATGTCCTCTACTTAACTATTCAAAGCAAATAAGTCTTATTTTTCAAGACTTAATTTATTTAATTTTTGGGTTTGTTATCAAGTTTTTTCTCAGCAATCCTTAAAACCAGATTCACTTTAAGGAGATTTAGTTTGCAACTTTTAAGAACATTGTCTTATTTCATAGGTAAAGAAAGTAGTTTTAAAAATGCACCCTAAAAGAAACACTTTATAAAATGTGTGGCATTAAAAACTGTCTTCAACTGCTTATTTTGTAAGAGCTAAATACAGGGAGTCTACTGTTATCTTGTCCAATGAAGAACAGACTCAAACACCAAAATACACTGGTTAGCTAGCTGACTAATGTGTTATCAAGAATTCTAATATACTCCTCCATGTTACACACTCATGAAATACCCATATAAGTAGATTGAACAAATATAAAGACATACCTGCATATATCATCTCACCAACACTGATCAATAACAGAAGGGAAAAAACTCAGTATTTATTTTCATGAAGTTTTTAATAAGCTATCATTTTCTCACATGTACACTTGTAACCTTAAAAAGACATATTTTCTACCAAAAGTTAAACATTATACAATTTATAAAAAATATAATTTTAAGAAATTTATACGAGTAATAAAGGGAAGGTACTTACTTCAAATGGATTAAAGAAGAAAATTCTATTTGTTAAGAAATTCAACCAGAGAACAGGAAACTTTTACTTTGCCTAAGTGAACACTTTTAAAAAGTTTTACTGAAGCTAGGGAAATACTATTTTAGATCAAGACTTTATCTACATACTTTAAATAAACCTTTAAAAAATATTTTCCAACTCCCAGAGGTCACTTTTTAGCCAAACATTAGAGTGAATTACAAAATAAGCAATATTGCCTACAAGTAATGTGTCCCTTAAACTATCAACTATATGAGACCAAATGGTCAACGTTTACCCAAAAGCAAAGATGAGAAGGCAAGGAGGGGAAGGGAAGCTAGATCAATGAAAACAGAACAAACAGAAAGGAAATAGTAAGAATGCTGACACATTGTGAAAATTACAGCTAACATCACAGAATGATCTGTATTAAAATTGTTAAATAGGAACCTAATTTACTGTGTATGCTTTCACCTAAAAAATACTGAAAAGTAGTTTTTTTCCAATACATATGAGGCTGCTAAACAGAGTGTATGACTGGGGGAAAAAAGGACTATGGTAGAATGGGAACTCCAAAAGAACAGGGATATGTCTCATTCATCTTTCCATTCCCAGTTCCTAGAGAATAATGCCTGGTTCAAAGTAAAAATGTATAAGCAATGGTTGTTCCTTTTACCTGAACTGGGGCAAACATACATTTCTACCTTTGGTCAAGTTTCACTCCACATTAAGCACTACATATTAAGTACCTGAGGTGCAGTCCTGGTTCTTGGCCCTAGACCTTAAAGTGAGTAAGGTACACCAATACACAAGGAGCCCTGGTAGCACAATGGTTAAATGCTTTGCTGCTTAATGAAAGGTTGGCAGTCTGAACTCATCAGTGGCTCCATAAGAGAACAGACCTGGTGATCTGCTTCTATAGGTTATAGCCTAGGAAACCCTATGGGGCAGTTCTTCTCTGTCACATGGGGTCACTGTGAGTTGGAATCGACTCAAGAGCACATCAATATGCATGTATTTTCTATATCAGTCTTCTGACAGGATCCTCAGGACCAATTCATTACTGGGCTGTGAATTTTCTCTTGTATGATCTGATTCTTGGGTAACAGTTATTATCAGTGTAGAGAAATAATGTATTTTCAGTTCAGGATAAATATGTTCACATGAATAAGAAGGAAATAAATGCCTTGCTTTTCCATGTTTTAAATAACAGATACATAGCATCTTAAATTATGACATTATTAGCAATTTTTAGACACTGAATATAATACACTGTATTACAATGCAATGTGGCAGGCTTCCATTGTAGGAACAAAAATACGTTTCACGTGAAAAAAGATATATTATCATTCACATAAAATATAATTTAGAATAAATCTAAATTTTTAAGCTTCAAAGCACTTAACACATACAGAAGAGCTTTAGATGTAGAGTCTTGATTTCATCCAAAAAGTATGTACAAAAAAATTACTGATCATCACCTCGTTGCCTTAAATTTCTAGATTTTCCATTTTCAATTCTTCTTTTTTTGAAGACTGGGGCCACTCCACATGCCACAACTCCAAGAGAAGTGACTGTTTTTTCTTTAAATACCACTCTGGATTCCCCACTACCATCAGCTTCTGTTGATACATACTCATCTGTGCTAGGAAGTTCCAAATCTACCTCCTCACTGCAACAGCAAGTAAAAATAAAATCATTATTTGACAGAATAAGATAGAAACTCTTTTACATAATCTGTGAGCACACTGAAGCCCCAAGATACCTTTCTCATGACAGTAATAGTGAGAAGTTAGAAGACAGTCATTTTAAAGTAAACTCTTTCAAAATAAAGACTAATTTTGTATTATTTAAAATACTGAGCACTTCTTTAAGTAGACTCATGTCAGGAAAAGTCCCATCTGATCTTTTATTACTATTGCAGAAAGGGCATAACCTCTAAGCAAATGCTTGTGCTTATTTATATATGATTAGCAGATTGATAAGGGAGAAGTATTTATAGAAACTGATTTTACCATGGACTGACAAGTATTCTGAGGCTTACAGGTGCAAACCATAGAACTCTAATATCCAATGAAGACAACTTAATGTGGCTGTTTGTCTAGCATCCCTTTTCTAGGATCTGGTCCTTCTACCATCCACAAGGTTAGTGTGATGGTTAATTTTATCTGTCAAGTTGGTTAAGCCATGATTTTCAGCACTGTAGACAAACAGTAGATTAGCTGCTGTTCTATCATATAATGCAATATAATCAATCAGTCTGTTGAAATGGGAATTTATCACAGTGTGGTCTGCCATCAGACTACAAATAATAGATATTCTGGCAGAGTCTCTCTCTCTCTTTCTCTCAACGCTTGACCTGTGGATCCTGGGGACTTGGCAGCCCCCTATAATCCTGCAAGCCAGCAGAAATCTCCAGCATGTTACCCGACCTACAGATTTTAGACTTCAGCCCTCACAACTGCTTAAGCCAATCCCCCTGAAGTAAATCTCTATTGTCTCTCTCTGTCTCACTGTTCTGTTTCTCTAGAGAACTCTGACAAAGAGAGTACAAATAATCACTTGACTAGTCTGGGTTAGGGGCTGATCAACATCATAGTAGCCTAGCCACTGGATAGTCAAACGGTCCAAGAAAGAGCAAGCAACTCATGCCACACCCATCATCCCCAAGATTTTTTAAGATGGATCAGAAAGATCATTGTTTAACTCTCTCTGTTGTTGTTGTCATGTGCCGTCGAGTCAGATCCGACTTGGCGCGACCCCTCCTTGGGTTTCTGAGGTGGTATCACTATGGAAGTAGATTGCCCAACCTTCCTCCCGAGGAGTGGCTGGTGGGTTTGAACCGCCAGCCTTCTATTAGCAGTCAAGTGCCTTAGGCACTATGCTACCAGAGCTCCTTTAACTCTCTCTAGCTGCTGAGAATGTAAAACTTGTCAGGATCCCATTTCTCCCTATTTGGAGAAAGTCATTCAGAAGAGAGAGAGAATAAAGGTTGCATGTAGAGAAATGCAGAGACGGGAGGTTAAGAATCCCGCTCATGTTGTAAGCCTGGTTCCAGTAATTCCCGAGGGCCCTATTCTTGTCCCTCCCACAACCTGGTACATAGAATCTTCCTTGGATTATCTGAATGATCTTTTGTATTTAAGCTAACCAAATTTCTATCACTTAAAACCAAAAGATTACCTGGTTGGCATGAAAGGAAGACTGATGAATGGAAAGAAATGGAATTTAAAAAAAGAAAGAAAGAAATGGATTAAAAGTCCCAGATATCAAGAGTTGAGAAAGCAAGTGGATCTACACTCCTTAATCTCACAAGAACCCAGGTAAAGTACTCATTCAGCTTTATTCCAGGAAGTAAGAGAGAAAAGGCTTCTCTCTTAGAGGCCAGGAACTTTGAAAAAGCTATGTCAGATATGGAGTAGTAATTATAGTAACGTAGCATCTATACTGAATGCCCACTATGTGCCAGACACTGCTCTAGGGTCTTGGAACACATTTATTTTTATGTTGGCCTGTCCAACATTTCAGTCCTCCTTTTCTGGAACTCATACTGTTCCCCTGCACCTTTTTCCCCTTATGGGAACCATCTTTCCTTCCAAGTCCATGAGTTTTGAGTTCAGTTCATGTTCAATAAATAATAAACAGTTCACTCAGGAATAGGAACTAGGTATGTGATATAAGCTAAGAAGGACAAGGACCCATTTGGGAACTGCTGATGAGGAAGCACCTTTTTAAATATTTTTTCTTTGCTAGAATCACTGCCAATTTGCCACTAGGTAGGGAAAGCCTGCCTAAGAAAAAGTCAACCCAGAGTGATACACACACAGCTGAAGAGTGAGAGTCAGAGATGACTTCGTTTTAGCCCCTACATCCAGCCATGCTTGAAGCTACCACACCCCTGCACACAGCAGAGTATCTGTCATCTGTAAATGAAGAGAACTGGAGTGTGTTATATATACCTCTCACACCAAACCAGCAAGGCAGGGATAGTGATCGCCCATCAACTGTATCTCCTGATAACTGCAGTTTAGAGATGTCATTTTTATGTGTTGTGATGACTTAAAATTCATTTAATATATGCTATCCATTTTATCTTAAAACTACAGGATAAAAGGGTAATAAAGGAAGAGCTTTTTTCTTATCTTCAGATACATTATATAAAGCATTTACTAAATAGGCAGATAATTTGTTTCTGGGATAGAATGAGCATGCATACCTGATGTGAATGACTGTGAAACTGTGGTCAACAGACAGTGTGAATGTGTGATCAATAGAACTGTCATGTTTTGGTAGCAATTTACTTTTAAAAATAATCATTGGCTTGTTTGTAAAAATACTTAGAAAAAAATAAAAACATCCAAGAAATAAAGAAATGAGGTATACTTTTAATGAGCACAGACATATCTATGAGGTTAATGACTGTAATTTATGGAAGCACTGGGATATAATATAGTTGTAAAACACAACACACTGCTGTCGAGCCAGATCCGACTCAGAGCTACCCCTCCTTGGGTTTCTGAGGCGTTATTACTACGGAAGTAGACTGCCAAACCATCCTTCCGAGGAGTGGCTGGTGGGTTTGAACTGCCAGCCTTTTGGTTAGCAGTTAAATGCCTTGTTGTTATATGATGTCGAGTCGGACCCAACTCATAGCGACCCCTCCTTGGGTTTCCAAGGTGGTATCACTACAGAAGTAGTTTGCCCAACCTTCCTTCTGAGGAGTGGCTGGTGGGTTTGAACCTCCAAGCCTTCTGGTTAGCAGTCAAATGCCTCAGGCACTAAATTAAATTTTAGGTACTTACGGTGACTCAACCTCCTGTTTAATTTCTTGCCACTCTCCGTAAGGGTTTGACCTTTTAACAATTTTTAATTTTTCTTCCTTTGAACCTGATGAATCCTTTTCTTGTAGACTTTTTTCTTTTTGTGATTCTGGCTTAGTTCCTTCGTCACTACTTTTATTCTTTTCCTGAAATGTAAAAATCAAAAAATAACACACTTCAAGCAAAACTACCAGAACAACAACAAAATATCTTCAGCTTAGGTTTTTTAAATGTTGTTATAGATTTAAAAGTAGTAAAACATCAATCAATTTAATAGTTTAAATTTGCACGTAACACAATAGATGTACATAAAAGAACTTTATAATCCTTTCTCTCCTTGCTTATATATCCAATAGTGACTTACCTTTATGCTCCGTCTGTAATGAATTTGATGCCATGTCATTATTCTCTTCTATACCCGTTATCTATTTAAAGCACTCCCTCAACCTGTTAGTCTTAACTGAAGTCTGTCTTTACCTTGAGCACACTGTTAGAGCCTCACTAGACAATACAACTAATAATTTTGTGTAAATTAGAAAAAAAAACACTACTTTGGGATGGAAATAGCCCCCATAGTAGTCCTTGGTGAGGGCTGGTGTTTTTGTGGTACCCCTTAATCTGGCTCCATGACTCAGTTTAACAAAGGGGCTCTATGATGGATTTCAGCCTCTTTGCAAACTGCATAACTATGGCCGGCAGCCCTGGAATAGTTACTTTCCTTTGTAATACTCTGAATGGATGTTAACTTATCCCCCCATGCTATTGGCATCACAGGCCTAGGAGGCACGAACTACTCTGTCCTAGCAATCATGACTGCTTCCAGATCATGACTCTTTAAGAAAAACTGGTCATGGTACTTTATACACTGATACTCATGCAATAAAGGCCTCCTCTTATGAAGCTCATACCACTTTCTACATAATTCTCTCCATTTTCTCCTGATATGATCTAATGACCTCTGGCCACTACATATTTACTGATGACTTTGGCAACTCTGGTACCATTTTCTTTCCATTCATACTCCTGCTGTCATCCTGGGGAGCTTAAAAGTCCCCTAGTCTAAGCTTTGCGAGCCTCAACCCTAAAGACTTTGGCCTTTAATATGTTTCAATCACCTACATATTATGTAAGATGTATTTCTGCACATACAACACCTACTGTAAAGACAGTATTCAATTATTAAATCTTTAACACCTTCTCCTCTTTTAGTTTGAACTTTGTCATCATGCAGAAACACCCTACTTCTGAAATCTGAAACTTAAAAAGCCTACCCTCTCACCATAGTTCTTATCTTTTGGCTGTCTGGCTCCCTTACTTCTACAACACCTCCTTCCAACCTCACCAGCATCTCTACTACCTTGCATTTTAAGTTTGTTGCTAGTTTACATTATCTATAGAGGCCCAAACCCACTAAGAATAATTTTATCATTCTTTTGTTAGCATCCTGAATGACTCTGTCTCTCACAGGACCTAAATAGCCCAAAACAGATCTGCCCAATCATTTATCTTTTTCCTCTTAAACTTGGTCAAATGTTACAAGGGGAAAAAAAAAAAAAAACACCCACACAACCATACAACCGATGAGATTTTAAAATTTTTACACCCAATTTCAGCAAAGGCTTTAATACTTACCAATGTATCCCCAGTTAGTTCTACTCCCTTTAGTGGTTATTCAAACAAATATTTGACTAATGCAGGGCTGATGAAATGATGGTATACTCCCACTGTGGAATACTGTATAGTCATTACTTTGGTAGATAAAGATTTACTGATGTGCAAAGATGACTACTAATAAAGTTGCAAAACAGCAGTAAAACCCTATTACAGAATGATATCACCTTCTGTTTAAATAATGTGTACATGCATCAGAATAAATTATGGACCAATAAATATCAAAGTATTATATACAGTGATTTTCCTGAGGGATAGCAGGATTATAGATGGTTTGTCCTTTTTTGTCTGTATTTTATAAAAATGTTGTTTTATATAATGGCCAGATTAATTTTTATGTTAAGACAAATTAATAATTTCTATCCCAATATTAATAATTTTCTATCCCTACCTATCTAGAAGTAAAATGCTGTTAGTGATAGGATAATACCCATACACCTACAAGAAGACCAGTTAATACAACTATTATTCAAATTTATGCACCAACCACCAAAGGCAAAGATAAGGAAATTGAAGATTTTTATCAACTTCTGCAGTCTAAAACTGACTGAGCATGTAATCAATATGTATTAATTAACACTGGTGACTGGAATGCAAAACTTGGAAACAAAGAAGAATCACTGGTAGTTGGAAAATCTGGCCTTGGTGACAGAAATAATGCTGGAGATTGCATGATGGAATTTTGCAAGACCAACGACTTATTCACTGCAAATACCTTTTTTCAACAACACAAACAGCGGCTAAACACGTGGACTTGGCTAGATGGAGTACAAAGCAATCAGATTGACTACATCTTTGGCAAGAGACAATGGAAAAGCTCAGTATCTTTAGCCAAAACAAGGCCAGGAGGTGATTGTGGAACAGACAGACCATCAACTGCTCATATGCAAGTTCCACCTGAAGTTTAAGACAAAACAAGTCCACGAGAGCCAAAATATGACCTGGAAGATATCCCTCCTTAATTTAGAGACTATCTAAAGAATAGATTTGATGCACTGAACACCAATGACAGAAAAGCAGAAGAATTGTGGGATGACATCAAGAACATCATCCATGAAGAAAGCAAGAGATCATTAAAAAGATGAGAAAAGAAGAAAAGACCGAAACGGATGTCAGAAGAGAGACTCTGAAACTTGCCCTTGAATGGAGAGTAGCTAAAGCAAATGGAAGAAATGACAAGATGAAAGAGCTGAACAGAAGATTTCAAAGAACAGCTCGAGCAGACAAAGCCAATTACTATAATGAAATGTGCAAAGACCTGGAGTTAGAAAACCAAAAGGGAAGAACATGCTTGGCATTTCTCAAGCTGAAATAACTGAGAAAAAAATTAAAGTCTCAAGTTGCAATACTGAAACATTCTATGGGCAAAATATTGAATGATGCAGGAAACATCAAAAGAACATGGAAGGAATACACAGAGTCACTGTACCAAAAAAAACTGGTAGATCTTCATCCATTTCAGGAAGTGGCATATGATCAAGAACCAATGGTAATGAAAGAAGAAGTCGAAGCTGTACTGAAGGAATTAGCGAAGAACAAGGCTCCAGGTAGTGATGGGACTACCCATTGAGATGTTTCAACAAATGGATGCCCCACTGGAGGCACTCACTTTGGTTATGCCAAGCGATTTGGAAGACAGCTACCTGGCCAACTGACTGGAAGAGAGCCATATTTGTGCCTGTTCCAAAGAGAGGTGATCCTACAGAATACGGAAATTATTGAACAATATCATTAGTATCGCACGCAAGTAAAGTCTTACTGAAGATAATTCAAAAATGGTTGCAGCAGTATATTGACAGAGAATTGACAGAGGTGCAGGCTGGATTCAGAAGAGGACGTGGAACAAGGGTTATCACTGCTGATGTCAGATAGATTTTGGCTCAAAGCAAAGACTACCACAAAGATGTTTACTTGTGTTTTACTGACTATGCAAAAGCATTTGATTGTGTGGATTGTAACGAATTATGGATAACATTTAGAAGAATGGGAATTCCAGATCACTTAATTGTACTCATGACAAAATCTGTACTTAAACCAAGAGGCTGTTGTTTGAACAGAACAAGGAGACACTGGATGGTTTAAAATCAAGAAGGGAGTGCATCAGGGTTGTATCCTTTCACCATACTTATTCAATCAGTATGCTGAGCAAATAATCTGAGAAGCTGGACTATATGAAGAAGAATGTGGCATCAGGATTGGAGGAAGAATCATTAACAACCTGCAATACACTGATGACACAACTTTGCTTGCTGAAAATGAGGATGACTTGAAGCACTTACTGATGAAGACTGAAGAATATAGTCTGCAGTATGGATTACATCTCAACATAAAGAAAACAAAATTTCTCACAACTGGACCTATAAGCAATGGAGAAAAGATTGAAGTTGTCAGAGTTTGCATTGCTTGGTTCTACAGCTGACGCCAATGGAGGCAGCAGTCATGAGATCAGACGATGTATAGCACTGGTTAAGTCAGCTGCAAAGGACTTCTTTCAGGTGCTGAGGAGCAAAGATGTCTCCTTGAGGACTAAGGTGTGTCTGACACAAGCCATGACATTTTCAATCACCTCATATGCATGTGAGAGCTGGACAATGAATAAAGAAGACTGAAGAACTGATGCTTTTGAGATGTGGTGCCTGGAGAAGAATGCTGAAAGTACCATGGATTGCTAAAAGAACTAACAATCTGTCCTCTAGGAAGTGCAGCTGGAATGCTCCTTGGAAGCAAGAATGGCCACACTTTGTTTCACCTACTTTGGTCATGTTGTCAGAAGGGACCATTCCCTGGAGAAGGATGCCATGCTTGGTAGGGTGGAGGGTCAACGAAAGAGAGGAAGGCCCTCAACGAGATGGATTGATACAGTGGCTGCTGCGATGGGCTCAAATATAGCAGGGATTGCGGAGCTGGCATGGGACTGGGTGGTGATTCATTCTGCTTTGCACAGTGTCGCTATGAGTCAGAAACAACTTGACAGCACCTAACAACAGCAACATCCCAAGTAGATGCTGGGTTACCTAAATTTGACTATAAACTTTAGGAGCTAGCCACCATCAGGGCTCTGCTTATCCTCCTCTATAAGTTGGATACATCCTTCACCCTAAGTTCCACCAAAATTTATGAGGTAGGTAGGTGCTTTGGTTCTCTAGCACTGCTCTAACAGAAGATACCACAAATGGGTGGCTTCAACAAATAGGAGTTTATTCTCTTACAGTCTAGGAGGCTAGAAGTCCAAGTTCAAAGTGCCAGCTCTAGGGGCTGGGTGAAAGCTCCTCAACCTTGTGCTTTAGCTCTGCCTCTTGCTCCCAGCCCACTGAAGCTGGAGGCTTCTTTTAGGCAGCTGCTGACTGCTGACGCTGACAAACTGCAGGCTAACAAATAAAACAGCATTGTCCCAAGATTATCAAACAACACAGCAGGCCACTAGTTCAAGCCCAGAGACAGTTCCAAGATCAGGAGGAAACATGGCAAACTGATGAATGAAGACTTGGCTACATGCAGTGTCCAAGCCTGCCAAAGAACTGCAGACACCTTTCTCGAAGTTGCTTCTTATATACTGGAAGCAGACCACATCCCTATGGCAGTTACTCAGCTGCTCCAGTAGATTCCACCAAGGAGTTGATTACCTATCTCATCATGGAGAGTAACTATATCCAGCTGCCCAGCCACTCAAAACCAGGAGGTCCAGCCAAGTAGACACACAATTTAACTACCACAGTTGATAAATTACAGACAAGACAAGATCCTAAGTGTGGCCTAAGAGTATTGTTTCTCTAGTATCCTTGATTTTCCCTCACCTCTATCAGGCCAGCATCTCAACCACGGATCAATGCTATACTATCTTCTCTGTTTCTGTACTTGGGTGTTCCTGAACAAGATCATAAATGCATGAGGACTAGCAGTACTATAAAAATGTCTGCCTGCCACCACTGGGCACATAGCACCAAAATAAAAACCAAACCAAAATCACTGCCGTCCAGGTGGTCCTGACTCATAGAGACCCCTCCTTGGGTTTCTGAGGCATTATCACTATGGAAGCAGATTGCCCAATCTTCCTTCCGAGGAGTGGCTGGTGGGTTTGAACCATCAGGCTTCTGGTTAGCAGCCAAATGCCTTAGGCACTACGCAACCAGGCACATAGCACCACCTGTCAATTCTCCTGCTTGGTTCAATCTGTCTCATCTCAGCTCAGTAACTATTTCAAACTATTAACGTCATCAGGCCCCCAAGGTCCTCACTCTTGGCACACAATATGGTTTCCTATATGAAAGAGAACACTGAGGCTAAAAGCACAACAATCTCAGTATCCTCCCAGATATCAATTCAATTTGTAGTCATACTTATCCTGATCTTTTTATAGAAAAGGAATTCCTTGTTTTAATGTATTCATCTGCCTTTGTTGGTATATCCTTTCTAACTGCTTTGATATCTCTCACTTTATTGGTCATACCCTCTCTTCCCTATTACCTTTAACCAGCTTCATCTCTATTATCTTCTGTGCTTTAATCAATAACTATGTTCAAGTCCTTCTCAATGAAACCACAAAACCACCAAGCTCTGCTGATTAAAAATTATCTAGCCACAATTCTATCATCTAATTTCTAGTTTTCATTTCATATCCAAATTAATTTTCAACTCCCTGTACTCTGAGTTCTGCATTGAAAATTCTAGTGAAATTGATAGAATGACACAAAGAACTCCATAACTGCTAAATTCAATGGTTATTTCTCTTTTTTTTCCCCTCAGACCTCTCTCTGAAATTGATCCTTGATGTTCTCTATTGCTTGGGCTTCTGGGATAGTACATTTGGCTTCTCAATATACCTTTCTAACTACTCTTTCTCTTTCTACTTGTGAGCTCCTCTTTCTTGGCCTTTCACTTAAATGTTTAATATTCTTTGGTTACCTCACCCATTCTATGATTTAAATCTGCTAAAACTGGAGAGTTCTGGAAAGATGGCGGGCTAGGCAGAAAGACTGCACAGACCCTCTTCAACAAAGAAAAGAGAAACCAATTAACACAGACGCAGAAGATAATCCTGGACCCCTGAGCCTTGAAGGGAAGGATATAAAAGTGGACTAAACACCAACTAGTAGAAGAACTTGCATGAAAATACCAAAAAAGGAGACAGACGGAGCTGCGGTCTGGCAGCAATCCTGAGCAATCCTGACGGAACAGACAGCTTAGAGATCCCGAGTGCTGGTAGGACTTAAGAATTAACCTAAAAATCAGCTCTGCTAGCCAGGGACTGCATGGAGGACTGTGCACGGTGGCTGGGGAATAAATGGAGAAGGTGAAGAGAAAGGTGGGCTGAGCTGTGGACTTTTGCCGATCCGGAGGATGCTGCCATTTTGAATGTTAAAAAGTAGCTTGACTA
>NW_006921794.1:3461609-3465595 GCF_000298275.1 Orycteropus afer afer
TGGGAAGAGGTAACTATGGGGAGGAAGTGGGAGGGGAGCTGTTGCATTGTGGTAAACTGTGGTCAATGTCATGAGAGAAAGTATATGTAAACTGCTGTATGGAAAGTGAATTTGCTCTATAAATCTTCACCCAAATCACACACACACAAAAAAAAATCTGCTGAAACTCAAATTAGTATTTCTAGCTTAGACATTTAGACCTGCCTGCTTTGAATGTTACACAGGAATCTCAAACTAAGGTGGTTTAAAAATGAACTTACTGTCTTGATCCTAAATAAATGGTATGGCCACAATATATACTTTGGCTTTATTTTTGTCTTCTATCACAAGGCTGAAGAGAGCTCTGGTAGCGTAGTGCCTATGGCACTTGACTGCTAACCAGAAAGCTGGTGGTTTAAACCCACCACTCCTCGGAAGGAAGATAGGGCAATCTACGTCTGTAGTGATACTGCCTCGGAAACCCAAGGTGGGGTTGCTATGAGTTGGGTCCAACTTGACAGCACATAACAACAACAACAACAACAACAACAACATCACAAGATGAAGAAAGTCTATAGAGCTTTTTATTTTTATAAACTGATTAACTTTTATGAAGAATAAAATCAAGAACCTACCTTGAACTTTATTATTAGCTTTTGTGTTTTTGTAGAGGCATCTCCTTCTACTTTCTGTTCTTCATCAGAACCACTATGTGAATCTGATGATCTGGACTCTTCTAGGCTGCCAACTGTCTTTTTGTTGATCTTACTAGAAAGTAGATTGCCAGAGTGTGGAATAAAATCATCAGGTTTCTCCCATTTGGATTCTGTTCAACACATTTTAAGTCATGTTATTTAGTTACCAATTTTATTTAGAATTAATTCCCAATATAACAGAACAACAACAACAACAACAACAACAAAATATATTATAAAATGGTATTGCATCTGTTCCCTACCATTTGGTTAGGATAATAAACTTTTAATTCTTAAATTCCTTGTTTTTGTGTCATTTATAAATTGATTTCAAACAATTTGGAATTACTACATGTATAAACTACAGCACAAAGGAAAAAGAGTCCTAAAAATTGGTTGATACTTCCTAAGTACTCTCACAATTTACTTACTGCCAATTTCAGGAAACATTTGATAATTAGCATACATTAGATTTCCTGAAAGTTATCACGAAGCAGTGAAATTATACTGTGAGTATCTGAATGAATATAATTTGTCATTTTTATAGTAGTAAAAATAATCTTAATAAACTGATTTTGAACTTTACTGCCATCCAGTGGTTTACAGAGCTTTGAGTAAAATGAAAGCATTTTTAACTGAGTTGAAGTTTAATTAAAGGGGGGGGGGCTTCCAGTAATATGGCAGAATAGGCAGACAAGCTACACAGATGCTCTTCAACAAAGAAAAGAGGAACCAACTGACACAGACAAGAAGATAATCCTGGAGCCCTGAGCTCTGAAAGAAAGGATATATAAGTGGATTAAACACCAACTAGTAGAAGAACCTAAATAAAAACAGTGAGTAAGGAGACAAACGGAACTGTGGACTGTCAGCTGTCCTGACGGCACAGATAGCCTGCATACTTCCAAGTGGTCTTACAAGCTAAGAATAACCTAAAATCAGCCCTGCTCACCAAGGGCTGCATGGACTACTGCGTGGGTTGCTGATGACCGAAAAGGGAAACAGCAAAGAAGGAGACAAACTGAGCTGTGGACTTTTTGGCTCAGCCATTTTGAAGGTTTACAAGTGGTGGCCATTTTGGATATTTAAAGTAACAGCATTCTCATTCAGATTCCAGGGACCTAAGAATAGGTTCCACTTCCAAAGACAGCATGAACATATGGGAGGCTGACGACTGGAAAGGAGACAGGTGGTCAGCATATAAACCAAAAAAAAAATAAAAGCCAAACTCACTGCCATGAAGTCAGATCCAACTCATGGCGACCCCTCCTTGGGTTTCCGAGGCAGTATCACTACTGAAGTAAGTCTACTTCAAGTAAGTCTAGTTCCTAGGCTTCCATCTGAGGAGTGGCTGGTGGGTTTGAACCACCAGCCTTCTGGTTAGCAGTGAAATGCCTTAGGCACCACGCCATGAGAGCTCCCTGTGAGTGCACGTTGTTGCTGTTGTTATATGCCTTCAAGTCGGCCCCGACTCATGGTGACCCTCCTTGGGTTTCCGAGGTGGTATCACTATGGAACTTGATCGCCTAACCTTCCTTCCGAGGACTGGCTGGTGGGTTTGAACCACCAGCCTTCTGGTTAGCAGTCAAGTACCTTAGGTACTATGCTACCAGATGTCCTGGTGAGTGTGTAAGTGCTGCCAATTAGTGAATGAGGAGCACAGGACCCTGGTTACTCAGATAACATCCAAACAAAATGAAATGAAAATCCTGGGCCAATCACTCCAACATACAATCACCAATCAAATATAAACACAAAAACATCAAAATGTTTCAGAGACAGACTATCACAGTTCATACAAAGAGGTGAGATAAAGCAATAGAAACAAGGGAGCAGGATACAGACCCAGAACACATCCCTGAAGAAGGAGCAGCACTGAAAATCCCTGCTAAGGAACTTAAAAGAACTATATTTAGGTACCGTCAACAGACTGAGAGACAGATCAAGGAAAACACTGACAAAATTAAGGAAAACACAAACAAACAACCTAGAACAATTTCAGAAGACGATACAAGAACAAAATGACAAAATAAATGAAAAAAAAAATCAGAAATGATACAAAATTTACAGCAATCCCATTATTAGGTATATATCCTAAAGAAGTGAGAGCCAGGGAAAGAACAGATATATGCACATCCATGTTCATCACAGCACAATTTACAATAGCAAAAAAAAAATGGAAACAACCTACATGCCCATCAACAGAAGAATGGAAGTATAATGTAGACTCTGCAAAACACCGTGTAACATGGATGAACTTGAGGACACTATGCTGAGTGAAATAAGTCAATCATAGAAGGACAAACATTGTATTAGTTTGTTATTGTAAAAAGTCAAGGAAATGGGGGAGTCCCGGGCGAGACGGCGGACTAGGCAGAAAGACTGCACGGACCCTCTTCAGCAAAGAAAAGAGAAACCAATTAACACAGACACAGAAGATAATCCTGGACCCCTGAGCCTTAAAAGGAAGGATATAAAAGTAGACTAAACCCCAACTAGCAGAAGAATTTGTGTGAAAATACCAAAAAAGGAGACAGACGGAGCTGCAGTCTGGCAGTGATCCTGATGGGACAGACAGCTTAGAGATTCCTGAGTGGTGGTAGGACCTAAGAACTAACTAAAAATCAGCCCTGCTAGCCAGAGACTGCACCGAGGACTGTGCATGGTGGCTGGGGAATAAACGGAGAAGGTGAAGAGAAAGGCGGGCTAAGCTGTGGACTTTTGCCGGTCCAGAGGGCACCGCCATTTTAAAGGTTTAAAAGTGGTTTGACTATTTTGGATATTTAAAGAGACAGCACTCTCGCAGATTCCTGGGGCTTAAGAACACGCTCTGTTTTCCAGCAACCCCAAGGACACTCTGGACCTGCAAGACTGAAAAGTTTTTTGATGGTTATTCATTTGTAATTTGTGTCTAACTGAGTGGGAGACAACAACAGTTCACATAAGACACAACTACACCCGCACCTCCTGCAACTTCACTTACTGAGTGAGAGCCACTACCACCTCCTCCACCAACGGGCCAATGATAAAAAACCACCAAGAAGAGTCTGAATCACCCTTGGCTGCTCTTCACAAACAGTTAACAGAGATTTAAATACAACACCACCACAATGCGTCAGAGACAACAGACCATCACAGTCCACAAAAGAAGTAGGATAAAGTGGTAGAAACTAGGGAGCAGAATACAGACCCAGAACACATCCCTGAGGAAGAACCAGCATTGGAACTCTCTGATAAGGAATTCAAAGAATTATCTTTAGATATCTTCAGAGGATTGAGAGAAAGACCAAAGAAAACACAGAAAAAACCTTA
>NW_006921794.1:3466034-3478447 GCF_000298275.1 Orycteropus afer afer
GCATGGGAAAAACAAAAAGTTACCTACAAAGGACAGCTTAAGAATAAGCTCTGATTTTTCAGCAGAAACCATGCAAGCAAGACAGCAACAGGATGGTATATATAAATGAAAGAGAAAAATTTTCAACCATGAATTACATACCTGGCAAAATTATCTCTCAAATATGATGGTGAAATTAGGAGATTTCCAGATAAGCAGAAACTAAGGAAATTTGTTAAAACCAGAACAACCTTACAAGAGATGCTAAAGGGAGTCCTTTGAACAGAGAACCAAAAATAGCAAATAGAAAATCAAGGAAACGTTCATATACGTAAGGAAACTTTCTTTGTTGGTTTCTAGGGGTGGGAAGGGAGGGAACACTGAAAAAATAAAAATAAAAAATAAATAAAAGGGAGAGGGACTTTATAATTTATTGTCCAACTTGAATACTTTTAAGGGTGTAAAGGGACAGCTGTGCAAAATAATACTATACAGGCATAAAATGAAACTGTTCACAACAAATCACTATGTATGGCCCCTTATTAATATGGTAATTTCCAGCAGCAATGAAAATCATTACTTTTCTTTTTATTTCACACAAGTAACCAAGAATTTTCAGGAAATAATTACCTACTATGTGCTAGGTACTATTTGAAGCACAATTCCACAAAATATATATAATTATCTCTACTTTGCTTAAGAGCAACTACAGGCTCAGTTACTTCCCAACAATCACAAAGGTCGTAAAGGAAGGAGCTATGAGTTGAGCTCTGGTCTAACTATAAAGATATGTTACATTACTGTATTATTTTACTTCCATAAAAATTTAGAACCTCAATTTTAGTGGGATAGAAACATTTCTATCATTGCACAGGCTAGGTATCTACTTAGGAGTTAAAAAATTCAATGCTACATAGAGGGCTGCGTGATGAAATGAAAGAACTGATCAGAAGACTTAGAGGGTGGCTTGAAAAGGCATTTGACTGCTAACGAAAAGGTCAGTGTTTCAAATCCACCAGCTGCTCTGTGGGAGAAAGATGAGGCAATCTACTTATGTAAAGATTTACAGCTTTGGAAACCCAATAGGAAACACTATGAGTTACAATCAACTTGAGGACAGTGGGTTTTTGGTTTGAGAAGACAAGATATATAAAGTTTTATAATGAAAGGTGATCCCACAGAATGCAGAAATTATCAAACAATATCATTAATAATGCACACAAGTAAGATCTTACTGAACATAACTGAAAAAAATGGTTGCAGCAGTATACTGACAGAAAACTTTCAGAAGTGCAAGCTGCATTCAGAAGAGGACGTGGAACAAGAGATATCATAGCTGCTGTCAGATGGATCTTGGCTGCAGTGCATTGCTTGATGTGGCTCTTCTAGTCATTGTCCTCCATTCTGTGATGTTTTGTAAATCCCATTACCCATGCCTGTTTGGGGTGGTGTGGTAGTTAAGGTCAGCTATCAACTTGGCTGGGCAGCTGGTAGTAGTTGTTCCCTATAATGACTGGCAGTCAACTCTGTGATGAGATTTAGGTTATTTCTGTTGGGGCAACACAGGTGGAATGTATCTTGAGTCCTGCCTTGCTAGAGGGTATAATTCTAATCACCACCCTTAGGTTCCCTGAGGGTATACACAATCTCCTGGGAAGATTCGCTCTCCTCTTGCACTGGCTTTGTGTCTTGGATCATCCTCATCTCATCCCTGGATTTGGGACAGCAGCCGTCATCTGATCTGCTGACTGAGGTTCATCAAACTCCGAGAGTTGGGAGGATCCGCCAGACCTACTCACGGACCCGGGACTCGCCAGCCTGCCAGCCTCCACCACTACTACGTAAAACGAACCCTTGGGTGTCTGTGAGTTCTGTGAGGCATTACAATGAAATACAGAACCCTAAGACTGGGGAAATTACTGGGAGGAGGAGGAGTTAATGTCTGAAATGATGGAGTGGCATGGTAGTTTGGACATTTGGGACATCTTTAACCTCCGCCTCATGGGGACCAGCCTCGTGCTAATCTTTCTAAGAGAAATTGTTCAAGCATTGGCTCAAAGCAAAGAATACCAGAAACATGTTTACTTGTGTTTTACTGACTATGCAAATCCATTTGATTGTGTGGATCATAACAAATTATGGATAACATTGAGAAGAATGGGAATTCCAGAACACTTAATTGTACTCATGAGGAACCTGTACAATGACCAGGAGGCTGTTGTTCGAACAGAACAAGGGGCACTGAATGGTTTAAAATCAAGAAGAGAGCATGTCAGGGTTGGATCCTTTCACCATACTATTCAATCTATATGCTGTGCAAATAATCTGAGAAGCTGGACTATATGAAGAAGAATGTGGCATCAGGATTGGAGGAAGAATCATTAACAACTATCGATATGCTGACGACACAACTTTGCTTTCTGAAAGTGAGGATGACTTGAAGCACTTACTGATGAAGACTGAAGAATACAGTTGGATTATTAGCAGTATGGATTATACCTCACTATAAAGAAAACAAAAATCCTCACAACTGGACCTATAAGCAGCATCAAGATAAATGGAGAAAAGATTGAAGCTGTCAAAGACTTCACATTGCTTGGTTTTACAATCGACGCCAAAGGAAGCAGTAGTCAGAGGACACTGGACGACGCATAGCACTGGGTAAGTCAGCTGCAAAGGACTCTTTCAAGTGCTGAGGAGCTAAGATGTCTCCTTGAGGACTAGGGTGCACCTGACACAAGCCATGATATTTTCAATCGCTTCGTATGCATGTGAGAGCTGGAGAATGAATAAGGAAGACTGAAGAAGAATTGATGCTTTTGAGTTGTGGTGCTGGCGAAGAATGCTGAAAGTACCGTGGACTGCTAAAAAAACTAACAGATATGTCCTGCAGGCAGTGCAGCCAGAATGGTCCTTGGAAGTGAGAATGGCCAGATTTCGTCTCACCTACTTTGGTCATGTTGTCAGAAGGGACCATTCCCTAGAGAATGATGTCCTGCTTGGTAAGGTGGAGGGTTGATGAAAGAGAGGAAGGCCCTCAACGACATGGACTGACACAGTGGCTGCGACGATAGGCTCAGGTACAGAAAGGATCACAGAGCTGGTGCGGGACCAGGCAGTGTTTCGTTCTGCTGTGCATAGGGTCGCTATGGGTTGCACACGACTCAATGGCCCCTAACAACATAACAACATAATGAAACGTGGAAAGACCTGGAGTTAGAAAACCAAAGTAAAGAACACGCTTGGCAGAAGCTGTTACATTGTGGTAAATTGTGGTCAGTGTCATGAGACAAAGTGTATGTGAACTGCTGTATGCAAAGTGAATTTGCTCTGTAAATTTTCACCCAAATCACAATAAAATAAAATAAAAGAACACATTTGGCATTTCCCAAACTGAAAGAACTGGGGAAAAAAAAATCAAATTTCAAGTTGTAATACTGAATGATTCTATGCACAAAATACTTAATAATGCAAGAAGTATCAAAAGAACATGTAAGTAATATACAGAGTCACTGTACCAAAAAGAATTGATTGACATTCAACCATTTCAGGAGGTAGCATATGATCAAGAACCAATGGTACTGAAGGAAAAAAGTCCAAGCTGCCCTGAAAGCACTGGTTAAACACAAGGCTGCAGGAATTGACAGAATACCAATTAACTTGTTTCCACATATGAATGCAACATTGAAAGTGCTCATTCATCTATGCCAAGAAATTTGGATGATAGCTACATCTCTAACTGACTGGAAGAAATCCATATGTATGACCATTCCAAAAAAGGCAATCCAACACAATCTGGAAATTATCGAATGACGTCGTTAATATACGTAAGTAAAATTTTGGTGAAGATGATACAAAAATGGTTGCAGCAGTACATTGACAGGGAAATTTCAGAAATTCAAGTCAGATTCAGAAGAGGATGCGAAACAAGGAATATCACTGCTGACAGCAGGTGGATCTTGCTGTGAGAGTTGGAGCTGTGTGTCAACTTCGCTGGACTACAACTCTATGTGGTTTAAGCAGTTGTGATGTGGGCTATTCCCATAACATCGGATGTATATGTTTTGAGCAGCCAATTTGTTGAAAGGGAGTTTCCCTAGGTGTGTGGCCTGCTTACAATATATTTATGGACATCTTGGGGAAAGAGACACTCTTCTGTGGATTGGGATTCTGTTACGCTGCCTACAACTGTCTGTGAGCAAACAATCCACCATTCAGCCTGGAGATCTTGGATTCCTCATTCGTCAGTCAACAGCCAGTATACTGCCTACCAACTTTGAGCTCGTCAGCTCCTGCAGATGCATGAGTCAGGAAAAGCCCCCAGCTTGATGTTTGAGCCAAGAACCTGGTACTTGCCAGCTTCTATAAGTGTGAGCCATTTTCCTAAGATAAATCTCTCTTTATCTGTATGTATTTATAAGCTTTACTGGTTCTGTTACTCTAGAGAACCCAGCAACACAGTGGCTGAAAGCAAAGAATACCAGAAAGATGTTTACCTGTGTTTTATTGACTATGCAAAGGCACTTGACTGTGTGGATCATAACAAATTATGGATAATATTGTGAAGAATGGTGTGGTGATGATGTTTTTGTGTCAACTTGGCTAGGCCTGGTTGAGTGGCTGGGCAGCTGGATGTAGTATTCCCCATGATGAGACTGGTCATCAACTCCATGGGGGGAATCTACTGGGAGCAGCCAAGTAGCTGCCTTAGGGAATGCTGTCTGCTTCCTGTATATAAGCAGAAGCCTTGGGGAATGGTCTCCAGCATATGGCACACTTGGACCCTGCACGTAGCCATGTCATTGTTCAGCAGCCTGCCATGCTCTGCCAATCTTGGGACTTAAAATGGACTTGAATGAATAGCCTGCTGTGTGGTTTGGTAACATCGGGACTGTGCCTTTTTATTTGTCAACCTTGGGTTTGGCAGCCTCAGCAACCAGCAGTTGTCTGAGTGAAGAAAAGCATCTAGCTTTAGTGGGCTGGGAGCTGGAGGCAGAGCTGAAACCCAAGGCTGAGGGGCTTTCACCCAGCCCCTAGAGCTTGGCATTTTGAACTTGGACTTAAAGCCTCCAAATTGTAAGAGTAAACTCCTGTTTGTTAAGGCCATTCCATTTATGGTATATTATTGTCAGAGCAGCACTAAGTAACCTGAACAAATGGGAATTCCAGAACACTTGTGTTCATGCAGAGCCTATACAAAGACCAACAGGCAGTCATTTGAAAAGAATAAAGGAATATTATGTGGTTTAAAATCAGGAAAAGTGTGCATCAGGGTTGGATCCTTTCACTATACTTATGCAATCTGTATGCTGAGTAAATAATCTGAGAAATTGGACTGTATGAAGAATAATGTGGCAGGCATCAGGATTGGAGAAAGACTCATTAACAACCTGCAATATGCAGATGACACAACACTACTTACTAAAAGTAAGCAAGAAGAGAACTGAAGCACGTACTGATGAAGATCAAAGACTACGGATGGCAGTATGGATTCCACCTGAACATAAAGAAAGCAAAAATCTTCATACCTGGCCTAATAAACAACATCATGATAAATGGAGAAAACATGGAAGTTGTCAAGGATTTCATTTTATGTTGGTGCACAATCAACACCAATGATAATAGCAGTCAAATGATGTACTGCATTGGGCAAATCTACTGCAAAAGACCTCCTTAAAGTATTCAAAAGCAAAGATGGCACTTTCAGGAGTAAGGTGTGCCTGACCATAATATTTTCAATTGTCTAATATGCATGCAAAAGCAGGAAAACGAGTAAGGAAGACTGAAGAGGAATTGATACCTTTGGATTATGGTGTTGGTGAAAAATACTGAATATACCATGGACTGCCAGAAACCATATACAGATAGGTCTTGGAAGAAGTACAGCCAGAATGCTCCTTAGAAGGGAGAATGGGAAGACTTCATCTATGTAGTTATCAGGAAGTCCCTGGAGAAGGACTTCATGCTGGATAAAGTAAAAGTTCAGCGAAAAAGAGGAAGGTCCTCAAGGAGATGGATTGACATAGTGGCTGCAAAAATGGGCTCAAACATAGCAATGATTGTGAGGACAGTGCCCGACTGTGCAGTGTTTAGTTCTGTCGTACACAGAGTCGCTATGAGTGGAAACTGACTCAATGGCACCTAACAACAACAACAACAGAGGTGCAGAGTAGGAATTAAGAACGAAAGCTGCCCCTAAAGCCGTACCAATACTATAGCTATGCTGCAGATACAGCTGCCAGCACCAGAAAGCCGACTTCTAGGGGTGAGAGATGGAAAAGAGACACAAGTTAGATAAAACCCACCCCCAAAAATACTAAACTTAGTGCCATCGAGTCAATAAAGACTCACAGTGACACCATTGGGTTTCCAAGGTGGTAAATGTCACAGAAGTAGATTGCGCCATCTTCCTTCCACAGAGTGGCTCGTGGGAAACGGCTGGTAAGTGTGAACCGCCAAGCTTCTGGTTAGCAGTCAAATGCCTTAGGCAGTACGACACCAGAGCTCCTTAGACAAAACCCAAAAACCTCAAATATGAATACTAAATGAGACAAAGTGTATGTATCTCCTTCTTTATTGTCCTCTGAGTGAACCTGTGCAATTTAGTCTGCAGTTTCATCAGTGCCATTTTGGACTGTCGTTGTTGTTGTTACGTGCACCATCAAGTCGGCCCTGACTCAAAGCGACCCCTTCTTGGGTTTCCGGGGCAGTATCACTACAGAAGTAGATTGCCCAACCTTCTTTCCGAGGAGTGGCTGGTGGGTTTGAACCGCCAGCCTTCTGCTTAGCAGTCAAATGCCTTAGGCACTATGCTACCAGAGCTCCTGTCATTTTGGACTAGCTTCATTTATTTCTATGTCATTTAGAGGTTCTCTTCTGATGCTCTGTATGTTTTCCCCTTTGTAGATATTTAGCATTCTATGATCCTGTTTCCTGCACATTGTTATTTGTATTTGCTCCCAAAGCCAAAAAAAAAAATTAACCATAGTAGAAACCAAATATATTTATGAAATTAGATAAAATCTTCATTTCAAATAATACAATACATATTTTGTATATATTTATATAATTGAAAAATTGAATTAGTAAAAGCGAACATATGACAATTTCAGTCTTTGCAAAAATAGCTTTAATTTTTTCTTTTAAAGAAAGGAAAGGCGAGTTGAACTAGGTAATGTCTAAGTATCTTCCAGTGTAATGATTAATTTCTAAAACAATCTTAAGAAATACCACTAATGGAATAGAAGATTTAAGTGAGTCTCTTTTTAAAGAAAACACATTTATACATGCATTTTCAACTGAGAATAACACCAGGGTGTACCATAACATATTATAAATAATTTTTTTTCTCATTGTATTTTTTAAAATAATTTATTATGGAATAATCAATATAATAAGAAACATATAAATAACAAAAATAGTCATCCTAGCCATTTTTTTTTTTTAAAAATTTGTTGTTGATAGTAATACATACAGTAGAATACACTCCAAACTCAGAAGTTTCTACGTGTACAATTCAGTGACACTGATTACATTCTTTGAATTGTGTGATCATCCTCACCCTCCTATTCTGAATGGCTCTTCCATATTAACATAAACTAAATGACCCCTAAGCTTCCTAGCTGATCTTTTGAGGTGCTGTTGTCAATCTGATCACATACAGATCTTAAAAGAATACAACATTCAGAGAGACATTCTTTCCCAGTTAAGCTAAAGTGTTATTTGGTTTAAGTAAGACTTCAGGGGATATTTTTGGTTTATGGCATCTTAACTATTTTTCAGTGTACAATTCTAAGACATTAATTATATTCACTATGTTGTGCATCTATTAATGTTTTTAATCTGTAAAAAAAATAATACACACTTGGTATAGAAATATATTATCACTATATTAAAGTTGGGAGCTCTGGTAGCATAGTGGCTAAGGCACTTGACTGCTAACCAGAAGGCTGGCGGTTCAAACCCACCAGCCACTCCTTGGAAGGAAGATGGGGCAATCTACTTCCATAGTGATACTGCCTCCGAAACCCAAGGAGGGGTTGCAATGAGTGGGGTCCGACTCGACGGCACACAACAACAACAACATATTAAAGTTACCAAGTTCAGATGCTTCTTAAATAAATCTATTAAAACAACTGATTCATCAACAGGCTAATAAACAGTTTTGGGTGTTATTTTAGACAGTTAATATAATCAAAAGTAATACTTACCTCCTGTTTCTATATTATAATAATATGTATAACCATCTTCACTTAAACCTTCTACCCAAACAGGCTTCAGTGTCTGAAAAGAGGAATAAAAACAGCATAAATTAAGACAACAATGGAATATATATATTGATTAGGTAAGGTAGAATCAGCCACCCATTCCTTTCCTCTTGACACTTGTGGATTAGGGGTAGTAGTACCAACCATGGCTAGGGAGCTTGGTTTGTGTTAATCATGAACCAGTTTCCCAGGGACAGAACATATCACCTCTGAAAGCTAGGAACAATTCTTTGTAGATGGACAAGGATATGTGGACAGCAATGATTTACAAGCTGACCAATATTTGCCCTGCATGGAATTTTCAGATAAACATCTTTTCACCTCCACCCAGCCTTCTAATAAAATATTACAGAAATAAAGAAACAAATCTGGGGAGGGGAAGGGCAATCCCCTTATATGGAAGTAAATTTTCTTAACTAAACTATAAAACCCCAATCACTTTAAACAATAAAGCATACAGACTATTAATGTGCTTGTTACCTTTTTTAAGTTTCCTTGAAATCCTTCAGGTTTTTCCCACTGAGATGCTTAAAGTAAAACATATTACATTTATAAAACCTTTGCTTAAAAAAGAGAATTTTTTCCAAAAAATTTAATTTGGCTAAAGTTTACAAGATATTCACTGCTTACAAAGCACTATGGGTATATAGTTTAAAACATACTTGAAAAATAAAACGAAAGAATATACATCCAGTAGTACTGTGCAGAGAAATATGAGTGCTACATAATCAAGCAAAAAGGACACATGAAGGAGTAAAGGATTAGAAGTTAATGGAACTTTCACAGGAATTAGTAGACTTCATGGTACTCATGGCATTCATGAATTCATGTTAGACTTCAGAGAATTCAAGACTGATGAATTCTGAAGGAAGAGGATGGTTTTTTAACACTCTGGAGCAGAGGAAAGAGAGATGTTATAAATAATGACTGAGAAAAGGAATGGGATCAAGTATGTAGGAATTACACAATTATCATTGAGAATAATAAGAGTACATAAAATTAAAATCATGAATAAAGAAAACAAGAATAGGCACCAAAAGGCAGAAAATACATCATTAATGAACGTCTTTAAGTAAAGTTAAGAAAGATTTATACGGCTACTCTTCACTTATGGATTATCTCATTTTCTGACATTTCACATTTACAACAGTAAAAAATCTGTTTCATGCATGAATGATGAATGCCTAGTGGTAACAGATGCTAAGGTGCAAGGAGAGAATAACACTTGCTTTGATGGCTAAGGTGTCAGTAATTCTCAGTGGTTTGGCAGTTATATAATGATGTAGTCATCCTCCATTTTCTCCTAACAACCTGGTGTTTGGAACCTAACTATGTTGCTAAGTGAGGAACCAAAACCAAAAACCAAATACACTGGCTTCGAGTCGATTAGACTCATAATGACCTCTCTTTCGGGTTCCAAGGTGGTATCACTACAGAAGTAGATTGCCCAATCTTCCGAGGAGTGGCTGGTGGGTTTGAACTGCCAGCCTTCTGGTTAGCCATCCAATGCCTTAGGCACTACGCCACCAGAGCTCCTGCTAAATCAGGAGCGGGTGTAATGTCTAGCATTCAAGCACTGATGACATCATCACTGTTGAATTATAACATGCACTATACTTAAGGATCAATGTAAGCAAACTTTAGATTATTACTATTTCTTTTTAGCCCAACACTGACTGTGATTTTAAAGATCTTAATAATTAGAATAATACTTGTAACTCAAGGCTTTCTTCATGATTAACTGTTTGATCTCATTTTCTACGTGAATATTCTAACCATTTTGCTGTTCTTTTTTCTACCCTTCCCTTTCTTTCATGTTACTCCCTTCTTTACCTCTTGCTCCATTCTTTCCCTGTGATCTCATCTACTCCTAAAAGTTAATGTCATCTTTTGCTGATCTACATCCCCCAGCTCAATTCATCTAACTCCAGGTTTAAATCAATTAGCTACTGAAAATTGCCACATGAATGTTCTATACGTACTTCAAACTCAACATATCAAAAGTTAAATTTGTTACTGTCCCCCTTAAAAGTATTCCTTGTTCTTATATTTCATGTCTCAGTAAATAGCACCATCATTTCCCTAGCTTTCCATGATATGCCCCAATCTATTTTTGTAGCCTTTCTTCTGCCACGACACCTTTAAAAACTGTATGTTTCATCACCTCCACCAGATGACTACTTCCAAAACATCAATTTTCAAACCTTTCTTGGTTCATATTATTCCCACTGCCTACAATGTTGGACCCTCTTAATCTACTGAAATCTTACTCAAGTCAAAATTCTTATGATTGCCTGCACTTTGCCAGGAATGTTACGTACTAGGAATACAAACAGTGAGTAAAATGGCATGATTCTTGACATCTTAATTTATGTATCAAGTAGTTTCTGTGATAATTTCTGAGATAACCTCTCAGATGATTCACCTAATCACAATTAATTCCCCATTCATTCAAGCTCCCACAAAATTTTATTAATAGTACCTCTACTATGTTGTTGTTGTTGTTGTTATGTGCCGTTGAGTCGGCCCCGACTCATAGCAACCCCTCCTTGGGTTTCCGAGGCAGTATCACTACGGAAGTAGGATTGCCCAACCTTCTTTATCATGTTTGTCTCTTTCACAAAATTTTGTTTGTAAGTGTAGAACAGATGCATTTGTTTATCCCAGAATTTCTATGGAGTAAAAACTCCAAATTTGTCTAGTTTTGAAAATAAAAGAGGTTTTTGGTATTCTTACTAAAAATGATCAGTGTCTCTTACTAGAATTTATATTCAAAACATTAAGGGGAGAAAAGTATTCTACCTGGAAGATATCAAAATAAACTGCTGAGTCAATTTCAACTCCCAATGACCCTAGACAGCTACACACAAAAGAAAGAAATCAGTTTCTGACTCCCAGAGGCTTTTAGATAGAAAATATCTTCCACAGAATACATTTTATTTCAAGAACCCTACAATTTGCAAAGGTGGATCTAAAATGCTTTATTTCCATGTAAACCTATAGTTTATACTTAAACAATGGCTTATTGAGAAAATACAGAGCTATAGTTTATTTGGAAGGAAGCCATTACTACTTTGAATAAGCATGACAATGAGTCATTAGGAGAAGGACACATAAATTTCTTATCTTACAGGCAAAAATGTAGTTATAGTCTTTCATTGTTTAAAATGTTGCAATATTAAATAAAAATCTTAGCACAAAATAAAACTGTCAATTATTGCCCTCCATTAGCTCTATGCCTCAATGACTTACCCCCTGTGATAAGATCATAATAGTAATGATAACCCTCAGAGGTTATGCCTTCTACCCATCTGCCCTTTGAAGGATCTTTTTTCTTTTTCTTTTTTTCTTTTTGCTGATTTGATGCAGAAGTGGGTGTGGTGGTACTGGCTACTGGTGATACACTTGGTTCTGAAATGTCTAGAGGAAAGATGAGGGAAGGGTATTTTAGTGCCCGTAGTAACTTTTTTCTCCTAGCATAAAACAAACATTAGTAACATTATTCCAATCAAAGCCTTGGTAAGAATCTTTTGGTAACTTGACACAAGTATTATAAGGTTCATTTGGAAAAGTAAACATGCCAGAATACCCAAAAAAATTATAAAAAATAAAGTGATGAGGGGATACCCAGTCCTATCAAGCTGTTGCTAGGTGCCATGGAGTTGTCTCCAACTTTCCTACCTTTCCTGTTTTTTTCACGTCAACATAAATATCAGATCAAATTACAAAAAGAACACAAAGTAAAGTAAGGTTAAATTTGACTACATAAATATTAACAGATAGTTTTTATGGCTTTACTTTTTTCCAAGTGAATGGCCAGTTATTCCCAATACCATCTGATAAATTCATTGTATATGTAGTCAAAGTACAAATTAGCACATTTCTACAGACAGTTTGGTATTAGGTATCAATATATAACATATATTTACACTTTTGATTCTACAATCCCAGTTTGAGAAATTGAACCTAAAAAGATAAGTAAATATGAAAAGAAGCTAGTATCAGGATGCTTACTGCAGCATTTTGGTAACAGTGAAAAACTCTAAACAAGCTAATACTGATCAGTATGAGATTGTTGTTGTTGTTGTTATGTGCCGTCGAGTCAAACCCGACTCATAGCGACCCCTCCTTGGGTTTCTGAGGCAGTATCACTATGGAAGTAGGATT
>NW_006921794.1:3478767-3486542 GCF_000298275.1 Orycteropus afer afer
GAGGAGTGGATGGTGGGTTTGAACCGCCAGCCTTCTGGTGAGCAGTCAAGTGCCTTAGCCACTATGCTACCAGAGCTCCCATGTTGTATCATTACTTAATTTAATTTTACCATTACTTAATTCAATTTTAGTAAAGAGCAAAGGTCAAAAGCTAGTAAGAGGCAATTCTGCTGACTCCAAAGCCTGTGTCCCAAATACTCTATACTCTCTAAAAATCATGCATTATTTATTATTTATTAAAAAAGATGTACTTGACATATCACTGAAAGGGAAAACAAAACAACCTCCCACTAGATTATAGTACAGATCACTGTATAATTTTATTTAAAAATTCTAAAGATGCCTGCAAAAAATATCTTAACAACAGTTAATATAACAATATCTTAGTAACAGTTAATAAGTTTTTTAAACATTTTCATTTGTGCCTAAGGCATGTGATTGCTAACCAGAAGGCTGGGGTTCAAACCCACCAGCCACTCCTCAGAAGGAAGATTGGGTGATCTACTTCCAGAATGATACCGCCCCGGAAACCGAAGGAGGGGTTGCTATGAGTCAGATCTGACTTGACAGCAGTGAATTAGGTTTTCTGTTTTGGCTGTATTTTTAAAGGAATATTTATTCTATATGAAAACAAACTTATGTGATTTATTTGTTCAAAGGACAGCGTAATAGTTTCCCAATCCATGTAATGGATAAAAAATGGATTTTCAATTTTACTTCTCTCGAATTCTCTAGAATGCCTACATCCATTTTTCCCTGAAAATGGACATATGGCTTTAGTCTAATGGAACCAATCTCCCCCTCTCTCCCTTTTTAAGCTACCAATGACCAAATATTATTTTCAAAGTCTAGCAACAACTGTTCTAATTTGAAGAAGGTAATACCAATGAACTTAAAAGGCATTCTGCTTAAAACTTGATTGAAAGCTGTTTTATTAGCAAATAGAGAATAGTGTTCCATGTTGACTATCCAAACCATTACGCAAGATCAAAAACTGAGATCTGTTATATAGCTAGCTTAAAGACAGTAGATTTGCCATGGAAGAAATACTCAAAGTAAACACAATGACAAGATGGACACATATCTAGCTAAATAAAGCCTCTTCTCTGGAACTGAATTAGCCTCAAATCCTCAAATTATCTCCCTTGTAGTAGTAAAGTCAGTTAATTTGTCTACAAAAGGCTAATTCACTATAATTCAACTATACACATAAACATAATTCACAGCTTTCCCCATATAGCTAAAGTGAATTGTAATTGTAATGCAAGCTATTTTTTAATGAATAGTTTCTTTTAGCCAAATAATTAGAATACCTAAAAAACTCAAGTGTCTCTGAAATAAATCACTGAGTTAAGATAAAGCTAGATTAGATAACCACAAAGGTAATATATTTGCCGTGCATGGAAGGGTTAAAAGTGTTAAAAGCAAAACAAAAGTATATGAGCAAAGTCCCACAGTCTAAATGCGGCTATGATGCATCATAAAAGCACTAGTAGACCCTGAGTGTATAACCTCTTTATGGAAACAATGAAAGCTTGTTTAACATGACCTCTGATGCTACTTTTAAAACATGTTGGCTGCTTTTTTACCTGACTCTAAGCCAAGCCTTTTCAAATCCTCTTGGTATGCTTTCAGGGCAGCTGCCTCCATTGCAGCAAACTCCTTTGATGCCTTTTCTTCTTCCTTTGCCTTGTCCAGGCTTTTCTGTTTAATCTTTATATGACACATGTAAAAGTGAAAGTGAGAAAAAAAAGACCAATATCCTCATAGAAAAACTGGCAAAGAAATAACAATCTAAATTACCTCACTGATTCTTTTTGCCACATTTTCCTTATGCGTCTTTCCTCTTTCATGAAATTCAATACTCTTGAAAGAAAGAGATAATACAAAGGAAAATGACTTAAAATTATAATATTCATAGTAAAGTAATAGAGTATACATGGGAATTGAAACTAAAACATTGGTAGGTAAGACAAAAATAGATTAATATTATTGAAAACTGGCCCTTTTAATCAAATGATTCTAAAGAACTGAATGATATTATTTATTATTATGCTGACTAGAGCTCCCTTTGGTTCTTAAAATAAATGATGACTGTATTAATGGAGAAAAATACAAAGTACCCTTGATGACTAATCTAGTGAATATGATTATAATGAGGACTCAAACAAGACATGAATCCAAAAGAGGAGTGGAAAAATAATCTTAACTTCAAGAAATATCTATTAACACCAAATGTTAAAATCATAAGAATGTTACTGCTCTCTTTGTCATATTCGGTAACAGACATAGAGAACGATGATCCTTAGAGCTTTGGTCATCAAAATTGAGGAAAAAAAACACAGACATTTAAAAACTACCCCTACATTGCAAATAAAACACTTTCATATATTGTAGTAATAATAGTGCAAAGTGGTACAATGCCTATGGAGGACAATTTGGCTCATAGAAAATTACCAATGCATTTACCCTTTAACCTGGTAATCCCATTTTTAGAATTTAATCTGTAGACATACAAATGTGTACAAAATGATGTCCTGCATAAGCTTATTCACAGCAGCCTTGTTTGTAACAGCAAAACTGAAAACAATCCAACTGTCCATTCATAGGGGTGTGGTTTAATAAACTATGGTACATTCTCACATGCTACTATAAGAGAGAACAAAGAGCCCTCTGCATTATATGGGCAGAGCTCTATGATATAGCATTTAATTAAAAAAACCATGCTGTAGAACTACATATACAGCATTTAATTAAAAAAGTATGGTGTAGAACTACATATCATATGCTAACTTTCATGTCTCTTGGAGTGAGAGCTGTATTTATACAAAAACAACAGAAGGACAGACATGAAAATGGAAAAAGGGATAATCTGTGGATGACGGATACAGGGACAGTCGAGTGAATATTATTACCTATTTAAAACAACCATAAATGGTCCCTAAGTTACAACTGTCTGATTGTATGAAGTAAGAAATTCCTGGTAAACTCTGAAGAATAAGCTCTGTCAATCAAATCATTATGTGATACATAAGCTAGGCTATTCTAAAGTACTACTGTGAACACTGTTAAAGAAAATTATGACTCTGTAAAATCAATTTCCCAGAGTTGGTTTCATCACATAAAAAATACAATATTAAAAGACCATTCAAAAATAATTTTCTTTCTAATTAAAGGTTAAATAAATGTGCTTTAGCAACTTTGAGGAAATGCAGAAAGACTACCCTGGAGGGGATTACTTATGCTAGATAACTCATCAAATTCACTGAACTGTCTGGGTATGTCTAAGGAAGAGGCATTCAATGGTATATGTGGGTTTTAAAGTCTGTGGCATTTATCTGTAAAAATGGCTAAGTGAAACAAGATAGTCAAAAACTTTAGCAACGATTCAAAAAAAGCCAAAAAACAAATAATAAACCCAAACACCTTATCCAAACAAACCTCACTGCCATCAAGTTGATTCTGACACGAAGCTGCCCCCATTGGGCTTCCAAGGCTGTAAATCTTTACAAAAGCAAACAGCCTCATCTTCCTTCCATGGACTGGCTGGCAGGTTTGAACCACTAACCTTCCGGTTATCCTTAACCACTACACCACTACAGCTCCTCAAATATCTTACAGATAATAGTAAATAACTACCAAACAAATACAGCACTGTAAAAGATGAGGCTAGTATTCTTTTGGCATCTAACTTTCCCAAGTAAGATGAATATATGTATTTTGGATACCCAGGGTTTATGTACTAACTACATAGTACCATATACTATAATGTGCATGAATGGGAGAAAAATACTCAATGGTACTGCTTTTTGCTTTGTGTCTGAAAAGCTAAATCTAGACTAAGAAATACAATAATAATGTGCTTAACAAAGCTATTATTAAATTCCACAACAGTTGTTAATGATCTTTTGAATTCAAGCATGTATAGGATGTGAAGCTCTGAATCAAACACATAGAACAGAAAACATACAAGAAATACTGTACCAGTTTTTTTTTCCAAAATATATATATTTTATGGGTTTTCCATTTTATTTTCCTTTGTATACTGGCATTATTACAAAAACTACAAAGTAGGTGCTTCCTAAACACAGATGAGATTATCTACTCAATGACCATTTCTTGAATGTGACTGACGAGTCAGAGAGAAATAATTTGGTTTAATATATAATCAACTTTAGCCTTATGAAAAGAAAGAAAGGCCATAGCTTTCATACAGGGAATAAGACAGCAGAAGTATTTTGATACTTTGAAAAATTAGGAGAATGGATATTGCTTTGTAAACTCAGTTTAGATTAAAAAATGAACACTTCTCATGAGCAATAGCATTAGAATCTGCAGTAGTGGAATTATCATACAGGTCTATTGTCCGCTATCCAGCACTTGCAGTAATCACAGAATTTCTTTGGTTGTGACTTCCAGTAGTCTGCCCTGAAAAAGGGAAAAACAAGTCTAAGCTTATTTATAATTAAAAAAGAAGGTAAAATTTTACAAGCTTTCCATCTGTTACAGTTTGAAAAATAAGTCTTTGCTAGCTAATAATCTTAATAATAATAATAATAATAATCTTGTCTTACATATTTTATCCTTTATCGGAAGCAGTCATCTGGAATTCTGTTGCCAGTAGAGTTAAATAATAATAATAATAAAAGTATCAGTTTTATTATAAAACCCCCTCAAATAAGGTACAATTTTAAAAACTTCTCATGTTACTGTCTTCAATGCTAAGAAATAAGGAACATCTTAGAAGAGAATATTTATCCTCTCCGTTCCTTCCTAGCATTTAAAGATTGCAGTCACGGAAGTCTGAAGAAACCAAGTTTCTAAATCAAGTTAATTCCACCAACACAACAAAGCACAAGATGCACAAGATTTCTCTGGTGCGAGACACTGGTTCCTTCCAGACTACCAATTAATACATTTTGTTCTAGAGCCGCAAGGGAAGGGAGAATTGGAAAAGCTAAAGGGACATCTCAACCAGCTGACAGCGCCACCCCCCCAAAAAAACACTCGAATGGGAGGCCGCTTCTCGTGGGCGGGGAACGGTGACAGCGTTTTCTACGGTGTCTAAACAGTGTCTAAATTTTCACATAATCAAGAATTCAAAAGCTTCAAAATCCGAAAAGGGAGACTGCGACCCCCGATCGTGCAAGAGGCGCTCGACCGCACCTCACGGTGCCATCCAACATGCCACCTCAACTGGCGGCCGGCTGCCAGGCTCTCACCCAAAAGCTCGAGCTCCACGCCCTCAGGGCACTCTGCAGGGTAGCATTTCTACCCCGCCCAAAAAACCGGCCCCGCAGGTCGGGTTCTGGTCCGCAGCGAGTTAAGAGCGCGTTCGTCACGCCCCCAACCGAAGTGCCGGGGGGGTGGAAGACCCGGTGGAGAAAGGGCCGCCCAGAGAAACAACACCTCGGTTGTTTAGAGCGTGAGACCCAACTCACATGACTCCTCCAGCCGCTCTGTGCTTCGCCCCCCGATCCGGCTCCGACTCGTGTCCTCCACGCTGGAATAGTGGGGGCCTAGCCGGCCGCAAGGCCTACAGGAGCCTCGGATCCTGGACACGTCCCTCCTTCCCCGCGACCAGCGTTCCACGGTTCACTACTACGGGTTCCCAGACGATTCAATCCGCGTTTCAAATTGCCTCCTCTTCCCCTCCCCCCACAGGGGCGGTACTCCCGGCTCCAGAGAGGTGGGGTCGGTATAAAGGGGTTGAGGTCACTGAGAAGGGGCAAGAGCACGACACGACCTGAGCTGGAAGGCAGGAATCTGAAGCCTTAACTATCCGCGCCTTCCCGACTTCATACCTCTCCTATTATCAGGACACCCCCCCACACCCTCCTAGGCTCGCTGGCTCGCGGCCAAGGAGCTCGCGCTCCGCCTCCGCCCGGAACGCAAACAGCTGTTCTTAGAGACGTCGCCGCCCTCAACTTTGCGAACAAATCCGCAAGCACTTTGACCGGCGGAGCAGCCCGGACTTGTGGGCTGGGGCCGCTGGCAGAGTTAAAAAAGAAAGGTGAAACAGCTGGTTCCGGAGCCGCGAGTTACTTGGCTTAGCCTCTGAACTTTCCTTTGGTGGTGGAGCGGCCCCGCCCCACCCCCGCGACGTCGCGCTCAGGCTGGGGCTAGTTTCCTTGCGCGCGAGCGCGTGGGGAGCGGCGGCAGCGGCCAGAGTGGTGTACAGGCGGCGGCAGCAGGAGCAGCAGCAGTAGCGGTAAGTTCTGTAGCGACGGCAGCAGCGAAGCTTGCGCTTGTCAGGTGGGTCACGGCGGCTCTTTAAGCAGCATTTCCCATATGGTCTAGCGGTTAGGATTCCTGGTTTTCACCCAGGCGGCCCGGGTTCGACTCCCGGTATGGGAAAGTTGTGACACTTTTCAAAAGTTACTTGGGAAATTTTGTTTTAAGTGGTTCTGGTTCCTTTCTGTTCTCATGTCCGTGTGTTAGGGTTCAAATACGTATTTGGAAAATGAACATTACTGAAGTTATTAGTGGCACCGTGACCTGGGCTGCCCTTTTGGAAGTCACCAAGGCTTAGTCGACCGGGCTGGGAAGGGAATGCGTTCGGGGTCCCTGCCCCTCCGGCCTTGGGCTCTTGAGTTGATCTGCTGGAAAAGAGTTTCACTTTCCCCGGGACAATTTCCTCCCCCCCCTCCTTCGGCCCAGAGTCGTAGTTTTCCAGACATTCTGAAGGTGATGATTAACTACAGCCTTTAGTTATCTCCTCCCAGCACCCCCTTCAGACCCACACCCTCCTTGACCGCCCCTTCCGACTTGTCCCAAGTGACGCGGGGCGTGTATACCCCCTCCTCCCTGCGCCCGCAGTGCCCACGCCTGCGCTTGTATCCCTCGTTGTTTCTCTGCCGAATGTTTACGAGAACAGTCCTGCAGCGCATGCAGTGCACCCTTTCGCGGTTTCCCGGGGTGCGCGGGCCGCGGGGCGTCGCAGCGCGGCGAGCCCCTAGTGCCCGGGGGCGCGATCTGCAGTCGCGGCATCTTCTTGTCCCAGCCGGAGCGTCTGCGACGCCTGGTCTGGCCGCGTGTCCACCCCGGCCGGCGGCGGCTGCCGAGCCTTTCCCAACCTGGGGGCCGGCCTGTGAGGTCATCCCAACTTGACGTTCGGTGGCGCTCGTGGAAACTTACAAAAAGTACCCTAGACTCATGAACCACCGGTCTGAGTGTGTTTTGCTTGGCAAGGTCTTTAGGGAAAGGAATCTTTTTTCCTTTTTCTGCTTTTAAAGAAAAATGTCATGATGAGGTAACTTTAAAGAAGAAAGTTGATTTTCCAAAGGGTCTAATATTTTGAGCACCGCAGATAGAAAATCCTGAGGTGGAGGGTGAGGCTTGGAAGAGAGAAAATTGGCAGGAGACTAGGGAGGGGATGTTAAAACAAAGTTTCACTGTATTTTTAAATATAGAAGCCCTGTGTTTATCACAAAAAAGGGGCAGCTGTGTCAGCAGCATGTGAGCTGTAAATGAAACAAATGCGTTATGTTAAATGCAAGCTGAAATTAGAAAATAGGGTCAGCTATATAATGTTTAGTCTATGGGGCCTCTGGGAACAAATGAAGGAGGAAAAGTGATTCTTGTGGATGAGTTGCTTCTGGACAGTGCCATTACTAAGAGCTGAAGTTTTGTGTATGTCGGTTCCCAGTTTTCTAGTTTTAATTGCCCAGTAAGATTTGAAATAATCTTTTAAGGTGATCTATGATTAAGGATGGGAGCTCTGATGGCGTAGTGCCTAAGGCATTTGACTGCTAACCAGAAGGCTGGTGGTTCAA
>NW_006921794.1:3486677-3494548 GCF_000298275.1 Orycteropus afer afer
ACACACACACACACACACACACACACACGATTAAGGATTCTCCAAATGGTCTGTTTTATGTATTATATGTATGTGTGTGTGATAACGTATTTTAAGATATCGTCATTAATTTAAATATTTGAGCATTTCCTATATGTTAGGCATCATCAATTGACTTTTGAAAGTTACTGTTCACGTGCCTCATGTTGGAAAGTAGTGGGTAGAAAGCTGAGTGGAATTACATTTTGGCAACTATGATTAACTGTGCACATAACAACGACAACAACATGATTAACTGTGTGACCTTGGGGAGATCTTTCACGTTCTCTGTGCTCTGAATTTAAAGCCAACAATTCTTGAAAATGTGTATCAATCACTCATAGACTTCAGATTGCGATGCAAGAATTGTTAAGCAATTCTAGAATAGGTAATGAGTGTGGAAAATTTTATTTAAATAAGTGACATTACATGTTATTGTTAAAGAACCAGTTACTATAAAATTAGGTCAGACTTTAGAAGAAAGGAAACCTGTACATTAATTACCTCGAGTGGGTTTAACTCTTGACTTTGGTATATTGTACCAAAAGGTGCTAAAATGGATGTTGCTTTCAGTTGATCAACTGTTGGTTGCCAAAAGCCATACTAAATGGGTGTGAGGCAAGGGGAGTTGTTGGGCTACAACACCAAGGTGCAGACTCGGGAATAGGTGTGTACTGGTTGTGATATTGTCAGGCACTCTGAAAGACAGAAGTGGGAGCAGAAAGGCGAGAAAGCAATTCTGCTGAGGGAGAGGACATAGAGTTTGCTTTTGGGCCTGGAAGAACTGGTTGGATTTCTTCTGGTGGGGAATGTGAAGCATTAAAGATAGGGTGGGGGAAACAGATAGGAGGCTGGCAAGTAGTCTGGTTTGGCAGGAAAGCAGGGTGACTAGAGGGAGAGCCATGGAAGCTCAGGCTTGGAAGATAGAAAGGAGTTTGACTTGAGTCTACAGTGGTAGGCTTTTTTAAAGGAGTGTGACATTTTATTTTCATATGAGTTTTAAAAACATTTTTTTGTGTGTCTTTGTAAAACCCAAATATAACAGTAGTATGTGACAATATTCTTGTTTTAAAAGATTCAAGCAACACAGAAGCATAGAATATCTTCGTCCCCTAGGTTTTATATTTAAACCAAACCAAACTCACTGCTATGAGTCGTTTCTGACTCAAAGCGACCCGTCCTTGGGTTTCTGAGGCGATATCTCTACAGAAGTAGATTGATTGCCCAATCTACTTCTACTACTACTACTAGGTTTGATATTTAGCAGTTGAATATTAATTTTTAATTTATAGAATGGAGAAAAAGAATTTATTAGTTCAGTTTAAAATAATGAAATCTAGGTTTAGATTATAGGAATGATCCTACAGCTATAATCTTACTGGTTTGCTTGGTTGAAAATGGCTTAATAGTCTAAGATGTAGATAATTACTGTTAGGACACATAAATTCAGTAACACTTGGTAATTCATATTGTTTGTGCCTTGTTACCAACACATTTTGTAAGTCATTTAGGTGTTTTCTCTTGGGCCATGAAGTAAAGTGATGCTAACTGAATCCTGTGGATTGACACACTAGTCCCTCTAATGTTTGCTACTGTTAAGTGCAATCAGAAAATATCTGGAAGTTCAATAAATGTTGGTAGAAATGAATGCCATTTAAAAATGTTTGACATCCTAGGTTAAAATCCCATCTTTACCATGGTCTCCCACATTATCTGGCTTTTGCTTCCTTGCCCAGCTTTGTCTTACACCATCTCCGACTCTTCTTTATACTTCAGCCACACTAGTCTCCTTTTTGTTCCTTGAACATGCCACTTATTCTTGTCTAAGGGTTTTATTGCTTGGTGTTTCTTCTTAGAATTGTCCCCCTCCAGCCTGACATCTCAGGTCAATAATTAGTTTCTGGGAAGATCTTCTCTGACCACTCTACCTGGAGCCCCTCTTTCTTCTAGTTACTTCTCTTTACCTTGTTTCTTCATAGCACTTACATTATCTGAAATAGACAGTTTCTGTTTCTTACTTGTCTTTTTCCACAAGTATAAGTTCATGAGGGGTAAAGATACTGTATAATGAGAACATTTTTATTTTTTAAGATTCAAAAAATAGTGGAGAAATTGAAACCCTTATACACTTCTGAAAATGTGAATGGTGTAGTAACTTTAGAAAATTGTTTGGCAGTTTTTCAAAATGTTAAAGATAGAGTTATCATATGATCTGGGAATTCTACTCCTAGGTGTACTGCAAAGAGAAAGGAAAATGTGTGCTCACACAAAAATTTGTGTATGAAAGTTTGTAACAGCATTATACATGAGCAAAAAATGGAAAACAAGTCAAATGTCCGTTACCTGATAAATGGGTAAATATCCATTAATGCAATACTATTTGACAGTAAAAGGAATGAAGTAGATAGTACCACAACAAGGATGAATCTTTAAAATATTATGCTTGGTGAAAGAAGTCAGACAAAAGATTGCATTTTGATGATTCCATACATATGAAATATCTACAGTAGGCAAATCTGTAGTAAAACAAAGTGGTTGCCTGGAGTTTGGGGTATAGGATGGGGTGTAATTGCAAGTGTAGGTTTCTCTTTGAAGTGATTAAAATGTCCTACATTTAGAGTATGGTGAGGGTGCACAACTGTGTAAATATACTGAAAATCATTGAATTGCATACTTTAAATGGTGAACATTGTGGTATGTAAATGATATCTAAATAAAACTCTTAAAAATTCAAATTATTGAAAGTTGTTATGGATTGAATTGTGTCCCCCCAAAATATGTGTTATAAATCTTAATCTCTGTGCCTGTGGTTATAATGCCATTTGTGAATGAATTGTCTTTGTTATGCTAATAAAACAAGGTTACTGGAGGGTATTTCTTGAGTAAATCTCTTTTGAGATACAAAAGAGATTAAACAAAAAAGCTAAAAGCAGAAATGGGGGAAGAGAGGTGCCAAACTACATGAAGATGGCCCAGGAGCGTAATAAATTCAGAGACAAGGACCTTGCTTCAGAGCTGCCAGAGATAAAAAGCTTTCCCCTAGAGCTATGAGTCAGATTTGACTCCATGGCATTGAGTTTGGTTTGGTGAGTTAGAACCCACATCCTAAATTCAGACTTCTAGCCTCCTAGATTATGAGAAAATAGTTTTCTGTTTGTTAAAGCCACCCACTTGTGCTATTTCTATTACACCAACTTTTAAATTACTAAGACAAAAGTGTATGTAGTACTTTGTGATTCTAAATCTTACATTGATCATCTTGAAAGTATGTAAGAAATACTCAGAATCTAGATAGTTTCAGGCATGTAGCAAGTGCTAAGTAAATAACTGTTGAAGGGGGTTAGATAGGTATACAGACAAATAATGATTATCATCTGGTAGTGAGATAAATGCTTGTTGTTGACTCATAGTGACCCCTCCTTGGGTTTCCAAGTACGGAAATAGATTGCCCCATCTTCCTTCCAAGGAGTGGCTGGTGGGTTTGAACCACCAGCCTTTTGGTTAGCAGTCACATGCCTTAGCCACTATGCTACCAGAGCTCCTGACTAAACCTGGGATTATGAGCATTTTAAAGTTCCTGAGATATATCTGGATATGTGTGGGGAGAATGGGGATAGGCCTTATCTAGAAAGCAATCTTTAAGATGGACTTTGAAGGCTTGTTGTTGTTGTTGTTGTTATGTGCCGTCGAGTCAGCCCTGACTCATAGCGACCCCTCCTTGGGTTTCCAAGGCAGTATCACTACGGAAGTAGGATTGCCCAACCTTCCTTCCGAGGAGTGGCTGGTGGGTTTGAACCGCCAGCCTTCTGGTTAGCAGTCAAGTGTCTTAGCCACTATGCTACCAGAGCTCCCATTCTGTTACAAACAGGGAGGAGAAGGGTGCTAAGAGGGAGCAAGCAGGAGCAGAGGCACAATAACAGTTGTTAGCATATTTTGGCTGAACTGAGGGTATGGGTATTATAGTAGTGGGAGTGAGTGGGAGGAAGCCTGCAAAAATAGATTAAGGTCTGTAGTGGACAGTGTCAGTGCTTTGCCCAGATCTTCTCCTGTGATATCCTTTCACATCCCCCCTACTCATTGTCTGCTTTTTCTTGGTCCTTATTTAGAAGGAGCCTGGGCTCTTACAAGGAATTCTGATGGCTCAGTGGTTAATACATTCAGCTGCTAACCAAGAAGATCTGCGGTTTGAACCCACAGCTGCGCCGTGGGACAAAGATGAGACAATCTGATTCTGTAAAGATTGTTGTTTGTAAAGATTACAGCCTTGGAAAGTCAGAATCAACTCAATGGCATTGAGTTTGGTGGGATTTGGGCTCTTACCATTAGAGAGCTGAAGGGCCTGGGGGTTTATCCCTTTTCCCCTCCCAGCTCTCTTTCTACTTCTGTCTAGAGTATGACTTTGGAGCTGGGTACTTGACTTGGAAATACTTTGGGGCAGTTCTGCTGTGCCCTATAGGGTCTAACTATGAGTTGAAATCGACTTGATGGCAACTCAAAAAAAGAGTCAAATCCGACTCAGAGACCCCTCCTTGGGTTTCTAAGGAGGTATCATTACGAAAGTAGATTGCCCAACCTTCTTTCCGAGGAGTGGCTGGTGGTTTGAACTGCCAGCCTTCTGGTTAGCAGTCAGATGTCTTAGGCACTATGCCACCAGAGCTCCCTTGATGGCAACAGGTTTTTTTTGGGGGGGGTGGGAAGGTGTGGGGGTTAGAGTATAATCAATAGCTTAAAAAAGTTGCATAGAAATTCAGGAATTCTTTTTATGTGGCATTCTTTCATGCTCCAGAAATTTCATGTCAAAATTTTGTTTTTGTAAAACATTGTGGGATGTAGACCTGTTGTAAAATGGTCTTTTTCCCTTTCTCTTTTACAAGTATTTTTTTGCGTCCTATGAATTCTATGATCAGCAATTGTGAGTTCTTTCAGAATGTCGTATACAGGTGAATTGGAGAACAGAGGAAGTAATCATTGAGCCCATAGACCCTTACATCTATGATACCCGCTACTTCACCTTTAGGGAGCAACCTTTTTAGTAATGGAATAATTTTCAAATCAATGCTAATGATTTAAAACTATTTAAATTTTGGGTCAGTTTTTCTCAAAGCGTAGCAGACATAGTAGTAAATTTTAAATGGTTGTTTTTACTTCTTCAGAGTAGATGTATGAGCTTGTAGATGACTTTTCAAAATTATTTTTTGCTCCATCTGTTAAAAAAAAAAAACAACTCACTGCCATTGAGTCAATTCTGACTGATAGTGACCCACATTGGGTTTCTGAGGCTGTAAATCTTTGCCGAAGTAGATCGCCCTATCTTCCTTCCATGGAGCTGACCTTCTGGTTAGTAGCCAGATGCCTTATTCACTACGCCACCAGAGCTATATCTGTAGCTGTTTTTTTTTCCCCCCTTCAGATTTCACATGGTTGACTGAGAATTCTAAGGAGTACATTTCCTTGGTGTAGTTATTCAGTTCATAGGCGCGTGTGATGGTTATGTTTGTGTGTCAACTTGGCTGGGCCTGGTTGAATGGCTGGGAAGCTGGTGGTGGTATTCCCCATGATGAGACTGGTAATTAACTCCATGGTGGGATCTACCACAAGCAGCTGGGTAGCTGCCTTTGGGACATGGTTTGCTTCCTGTACATAAGGAGAAGCTTTGAGAATGGTTTCTAGTCTCTGGCATGCTTGGACCCTGCATGTAGCCGTGTCGTTGTTCAGCAGCCTGCTGTGCTCTGCTGACCTTGGGACTTACAATGGACTTCTTAATGACCTGTCCTGTGGTTTGGTAACATCGTGACTGTGCCTTTTTACTTGTCAACTTTGGGGCTTCTCAGCCTCAGCAGCCAGCAGCTGTCTGAGTGAAGAAACACCTCTAGCTCCAGTGGGCTGGGAGCAGGAGGCAAACCCCAAGGTTGAGGGGCTTCACCCAGCCCCTAGAGCCTGGCATTAGGTAACCAGAACAGCCCATCTGTTGTTTGGCTGAAAGTAAAGCCACGGAAATGAGTCCAATAATTCTAGGCCCAAAGGGTGGCTCAGAGCCATAGTGTTGGGGGTTCACCAGTCTCTATCCTACCAGTAATCCTGGTCTTTTTTATGTTTTAAATTTTGTCCAACATTTTTTCTCCCGCTTGATTCAGGATCTCCAATTATGATTCCTTTCCAAGTGGTTGGCCTTTGTAGTCATGAACCATCTAGTTCTTCTGGTCTCAAGGTCATGTAGGCTGAGGTTCCCGTGGTCCATTTGTCATTGGATTAATTGTTTCTGTATGTCTCTGATTTTCTTCACTCTTTTGCTCTGGATGAGGAGGGACCAATAGTTGTATCTCAGATGGCTGCTCATGAGCTTTTAAGACCCTAGTTGCTGCTCACTAAAGTAAGATGTAAAACAATTTTTTGTGTACTATGTTGTACCAATTGAGCTTGATGTCCCCAGTGATCATGTTAATGCCCAGCATGACTCACTGCTTTCAAGGTGCTTAGTTGTGGCTAAGAAGTTACCTAACTTTGACCTTTGACATAGCTGATATATAATAGTCCAATATGTACTGTATTAAATGAGTAGACTATGAGTAGTGAGTGAAAATACACAAGTTTATCTAGGTCCCTAAGGTGCATTGCCATATAAAATAGTACTGTTTAGATATATTTAATGTTTAACTTATAATTAAGAAATTTTATCACATGCTGCTACTACTTTTCACTGGCTCATGCTGTCTCCAGTGTTAACAGTTCTCTGTCTCCTGGTTCTAGGAGGTTCTCGGCACCGGGAACTCAGGTCCAAAGGATGTGCTCTACTCTTACCTCCTTCTTGGTGGTAATGGGATGGCTCATTTTAAGCCTAGTGGGATGGCAAAACTGCCCAATCCCTTCCTTAAGGTCTCATACACCTTAGTTGCATGGTCTTAACCCCTGTAGGGTTCTATGCACCTTATTTACATCATTAGCACACTGTCTAGTCCCCATCTACAGCTTCTCCTGTTAGTTCTTGCACAGTTAACCATGTTAGCACTCAACACTCACTTGGCTGCAGCACCTTATTTGCATAGTTCCACTCAATCATTTATTGAGTGTTAAAAGATCATGGTGAGAAAGGCCATATTGAAGTGATCCATCACACTTCAGGCCACCCTCTGGCTTTTCTAGTCATGGTTCTTTCATATTTGGAGGATAACTTATCCCTCCCAATCATTTTACCAGTCCGAAACAGTCATTAACAATTAGTCCTTCAGTAGGACAAAGAGTGAGGTTACTTAGGTACTAGCCATTCAGGTCTGCTGCAGGTATCTATCTGACCTGGTCAGGTTCTCTGAAAGTCATCTCAGCTTTATCTTTTCTGGTGTCTGATAAAATCTAACTGAGAGAAGATCATTCCTTGTTCTGAGTCTCATGTTTGTTATTGTTATGTGCGTGGAGCCATGGAGCCAACTGATTCATAGCAGCCTCTCCTTGGGTTTCCCAGATGGTATTACTATGGAAGTAGATTGCCCAACCTTCTTTCTGAGGAGTGGCTGGTGGGTTTGAACCGCTGGCCTTTTGGTTAGCAGTCATGTGCCTTAGGGACTGTGCTACTAGAGCTCCTGAGTCTCATGAGGTACCACCATTGCAAAACTTTTACTCCACTCCAGCAGTGCTTCCCTTTTGACTACTGTTTTACATTTACAGCTTCTGCAGTTAGTTCTTAGAATAACAATTAACCATGTTAATAGTCAACACTCACACTGAATCATTTAATCCTATCAGCATCTTCCCCCACCCTCTTTCGCCCAGACCTGTCAGGAGATGTGGAATCTATTCAGTAAGGACCCTCCTTTGTCCCCCTCATTTTGAGTTTAAGTACAGCCACAGAATTGTGTAAG
>NW_006921794.1:3502457-3503033 GCF_000298275.1 Orycteropus afer afer
GCTGAGCAAATAATCCGAGAAGCTGGACTATATGAAGAAAAACGTGGCATCAGGATTGGAAGAAGAATCATTAACAACCTGAGATATGCTGATGATACAGCTTTCCTTGCTGAAAGTGAGGATGACTTGAGGCACTTACTGAATAAGACTGAAGAACATAGTCTGAAGTATGCATTACATCTCAATTTAAAGAAAACTAAAATCCTCACAACTGGACCAATAAGCAGCATCACGATAGATGGAGAAAAGATTGAAGTTGTAAAAGAATTCACGTTGTTTGGTTCTACATTTGATGCCAAGGGAAGCAGCAGTCAGGACATTAGATGATGTGTAGCGCTGGGCAGGTCAGTGTGAAGGAACTGTTTGATTTGCTGAGGAGCAAGGATGTCTCCTTAACAACTAAGTTGTGCCTGAAACAGGCCGTGATATTTCCAGTCGCCTCGTATGCATATGAGAGCTGGACAATGAATAAGGAAGACCTAAGAAAAGTTGATGCTTTTGAATTGTGGTGTTGATGAAGAATGCTGAAGGTACTATGGACTGCCAAAAGAACTAACTGATCTGTCCTGGAAGAAG
>NW_006921794.1:3503208-3514099 GCF_000298275.1 Orycteropus afer afer
TCGTTCTGCTGTGCATGGGGTCGCTATGAGTCAGAAGCCACTCAATGGCACCTAACAATAACAACAAAGAGCTTTGTGGAAGCTCTGGTGTAGTGCCTAAGGCATCTGACTGCTAACCAGAAGGCTGGAGATTCAAACCCACCAGCCACTCCTCGGAAGAAAGGTTGGGCAGTCTACTTCTATAGCAATACTGCTTTGGAAACCCAAGGAGGGGGTCGTTATGAGTTGGTAAAGAGCTTTGTAACACTTGTCTAAACAAGGAAGAGGCCATGCTGGTCCGAGAGTCCTGAGGGGCTGAGGGCTGAGAGGCCCAGGGCCAGGGAGAGGGTCTGCCTGTGGGGACAGCTGAGAAGAGGGTGCTGACTGAAGGACTGTATCCTGAGTGTAGTGGTTAAGTCTGTGTATCAACTTGGCTAGGCCTGGTTGAGTGGCTGGGCAGCTGGATGTAGTATTCCCTATGATGAGACTAGTAATCAACTCCATGGTGGAATCTACCCTGAGCAGCTAAGTAGCTGCCTTAGGGAATGCGCTTTGTATATAAGAAGAAGTCTTAGGGAATGGTCTCTAGCTTATGGCACGCTTGAACTCTGCATGTAGCCGTATCGTTGTTGAGCAGCCTGCCATGCTCTGCCAACCTTGGGACTTTCAATGGACTTGAGTTAATGGCTTGCCATGTGGTAACATTGGGACTCTGCTTTTTTGTCAACCTTGGGCTTGTCAGTCTCAGCAGCCAGCAGCTGTCTGAGTGAAGAAAAGCCTCTAGCTCCAGTGGGCTGGGAGCAGGAGGCAGAGCTGAACCCCAAGGTTGAGGGGCTTTCACCCTGCCCCTAGAACCTGGCACTTTGAACTTGGACTTAAAGCCTCCAAATTGTAAGAATAAATTCCTTTTTGTTAGAGCCATCCCATTAGTGGTATCCCAAGCCCCGTAGAGCCAGGAAAAGGAAGGAACAGGAGCGGCCTCAGGGACCTCAGGAGTGGCAAGATATCCAGGTAAAAAAGGGCAAGAGGCAAGGCTAGGCCCCAAGCCTCCTAGAGCCAGGAAAGGGAGGGAGCAGGAGTGCCAGGATATTCAGGTAAAAAGGGGTGGGAAGCAAGGCAGGCCCCAAGCCCCCTAGAGCCAGGAAAAGAAGGGAGCAGCTGGGGACCACAGAGTAGCAGGTTCCATTTAGGAATTAGGTAAGGGGAGGGCACAGAGGTTTCCAACAACTGAGGGAGATACATTTGTCTGTCAGTTTCTTATCCTGTGAGGCTTGTACACTGCTGTGAGGCTTGAGGTTGTACCACTGGCGTTTCAGATGCTAGCAGAGTTGAACATAGTGCATAGGTTTCAATGCAGCTTACAGAGTAAGCCAGACTAGGAAGAAGGAGGAGGCCATCAACGTCTCAAAAATTGGCCAGGGAAAACCTTACGAATAGCAGAGAAACACCATCTGATACATTACTGGGCAACTTTATGAATAGCTTGGAAACATTGTCCAACACAGTGAAGGAAGACTAGCCCCTTGGATCAGAAAGCACTCAGTATGGGACTGGGAAAGAACTGCCTCATCAGAATAGAACCAACCGTAATGATATGGATAAAGTAAAGTTTTCAGGACCTCCATATGCTGACATGGCATGACTCAAATTGGGGAGAAACAGCTGCAAACACCCATTAATAATGAGAACATGGAATGTATGAAGTATGAATTTAGAAAAATTGGAAGTGGTAAAAAATGAAATGGAATGCATAAAGATTGATATTCTAAGTATTAGTGAGCTGAAATAGGCCGGTTTTGGCCATTTTGAATCAGACAACCAAATGATCTACTATGCCTGAAGTACAGTGCTGTTAATGATAGGATAATATCCATACATCTACAATGAAGACACACCCATTAATACTACTACTACTCAAATTATTGCACCAATCACCAAAGCCAAAGATGAAGAAATTGAAGATTTTTATTAACTTCTGCAGTCTGAAATTGCCTGAACATGCAATCAAGATGTGTTGCTTATCACTGGTGATTGGAAACAGAATCACTGGTAGTTGGAAAATTTGGCCTTGGTGACAGAAGTAACCCTACAGATTGCATGATAGAATTTTGCAAGACCAATGACTTATTCATTGCAAACACCTCTTTTCAACAACACACATGGCAGCTATACATGTGGACTTTGCCAGATGGAATACATAGGAATCAGATTGACTACATCTGTGGCAAGAAGAGATGTAAAAGCTCATTATCTTCAGCCAAAACCAGGCCAGGAGCTGATTGTGGAACAGACCATCAACTGCTCATATGCAAGTTCAACTTGAAGTTAAAGACAATTAAAACAAGTCCACAAGAGCCAAAATATGACCTGGAATTTATCCATCCTGAATTTAGAGACCATCTAAAGAATAGATTTGATGCATTGAACACCAATGACCGGAAACCAGAAGAATTATGGGATGACATCAAGAACATTATCCATGAAGAAAGCAAGAGGTCATTAAAAAGATGAGAAAGAAATAAAATACCAAATTGGATGTCAGAAGAGACTCTGAAACTTGCCCTTGAATGGAGAGTAGCTAAAGCAAGGAAGAAATGACAAGATGAAGGAACTCAACAGAAGATTTCACAGAGCAGCTCAAGCAGACAAAACCAATTGCTATAATGGAATGTGCAGAGACCTGGAGTTAGAAAACCAAAAGAGAAGAACACGCTCGGCATTTCTCAAGCTGAAAGAACTGAGGAAAAAATTTAAGCCTCAAGATATTGAAAGATTCTCTGGGCAAAATTTTGAATGATGCAGGAAGCATCCAAAGAAGATGGAAGGAATACACAGAATCACTGTACCAAAAAGAACTGGTCGATCTTCATCCATTTCAGGAGATGGCATATGTTCAGGAATCAATGGTATTGAAGGAAGAAGTCGAAGCTGCACTGAAAGAATTGGTGAAGAACAAGGCTCCAGGAATTGACAGCAGGCACTCACTTGGTTATGCCAAGAGATTTGGAAGACAGTTACCTGGCCAACTGACTGGAAAAGATCCATATTTGTACCCATTCCAAAGAAAGGTGATCCCACAGAATATGGAAATTATCAAACAATATCATTAATATCACACACAAGTAAAATATTACTGAAGATAATTCAAAAACGGTTGCAGCAGTATATTGACAGAGAACTTCCAGAAATACAAGCTGGTTTCAGAGGAGGTTGTGGAAAGAGGGATATCATAGGTGTTGTCAGATGGATCTTGACTCAAAGCAAAGAATACCAGAAAGATGTTTACTTGTGTTTTATTGACTATGCAAAAACAGTTCATTGTGTGGATCATAACAAATGGTGGGTAATATTGAGAAGAATGGGAATTCCAGAGCACTTAATTGTACTCATAAGGCACCTGTACATAGACTAGGAGGCTGTTGTTCAAACAGAAAAAGGGAACACTGCATGGTTTAAAATCAGGAAGGCAGTGCATCAGGGTTGTATCCTTTTACCATACTTATTCAATCAGTATGCTGAGCAAATAATCAAAGAGGCTGGACTGTATGAAGAAGATCATGGCATCAGGATTGGAGGAAGAATCATTAACAACCTGCAATATGCTGACAGCACAACTTTGCTTGCTGAAAGTGAGGATGACTTGAAGTACTTATTGATGGAGATTGAAGAGTCCAGTCTGCTGTATGGATTACATCTTAATAAAAAGAAAACAAAAAGCGTCAACTGGACCTGTAAGCAGCATTACGATAAATGGAGAAAAGATTGAAATTGTCAAAGACTTCACATTGCTTGGTTCTACAGTCGATGCCAATGGAAGCAGCAGTGAGGACATCAGACAATGTATAGCACTGGGCAAATTGGCTGCAAAGGACCTCTTTCAAGTGCTGAAGAGCAAAGATGTCTCCTTGAGGACTAGGGTGCACCTGACACAAGCCATGGTATTTTCAATCGCCTCATGTGCATGTGAGAGCTGGACAATGAATAAGTAGGACTGAAGAACAGTTGATGGTTTTGAGCTGTGGTGTTGGTGAAGAATGCTGAAAGTACTGTGGACTGCTAAAAGGACTAACAGAGTGTTGTTTAGGAAGTGCAGCCAATGCTCCTTGGAGGCAAGAATGGTAGACTTTGTCTCACCTCCTTTGGTCATGTTGTGAGAAGGGACCATTCACTGGAGAAGGATGTCATGCTTGGCAAGGTAGAGGGTGGACAAAAGAGGGAACGGCCTTCAACAATATGGATTGACAGGGTGGCAGTGGAGATGGGCTCAAGTATAGCAAGACTCATGGAACTGGCTCAGGACTGGGTGGTGTTCCGTTCTGCTATGAGTCAGAGATGACTTGATGGCACCTACAACATGTGTGCTATATTCTTATCAGAGCAGTGCTAGGTAACCAGAACACTGAGTCTTTCCTGATCCTGGGTTGTACCTGTATACGTGTTACTTCCCTAATAAAATCCACAGTCATAAGTGTGGTCTGAATTCTGTGTGGCCATTATAATGAATTATTGAACCCAGCAGAGAAGTAGAGAGTACCATGGAAGGGACAGTTAGTATCAGAATTCGTAAAAAAGATTGGAGGGAGAAGGTATGTCTGACCTTCACCTCATAGGAATAAACTTTGGGCTATTGAGGCTGTGATAATGATTTTCCTCCCCCCTTGTGAAGCTACACAAAGAGGTCTGCTGTGGCACCATTTTTTCCTACAATGCAACAGCTCTCTTCCCACTTCCTCTCCATAGTTACCTCTTCCCTGTGTCTTTCCCTCCACAGTACTCCTGCTCCCAGAGCTGTGTCCCTGTGCATGCACAGCCCTTCTTTTCTCCCATGATTGATCTCTCCAAGGAGTGTATCACCTAATTAAGAGTTCAGCTTGTATGCCTGTCTTTTGTTTGGCTGGAAGCCACAGGAGTGGATTCAATTCCAGACCTGAAGGGCAGCTAGGGGCCATAATCTCAGGGGTTCCACCAGACTCTATCGGACCCCAAACCTGCTCCCCTTTTTTTTTTTTTTTTAATTTTGAGTTTTGTTTTACATTGTTCTTCTAATCTATCCAGGATCTCCTACATAGATCCTCCTCCAAGTGGTTGACAGTGGTAACCGGCCACCATCTAGTTCTTCAGGTCTCATGGTCATATAGGCTGAGGATCACATGGTCTACTAGTCCCTTGGACTAATTGTTTCCATGTGTCTTGGTTTTCTTCATTCTTCTTTGCTCTGGATGAGGAGAGACCCATTGTTGCATCTAGATGGCTGCTTGCAAGCTTTTAAGATCCCAGTTGCTACTTTCCAAAATAGGATGTGGAACAATGTTTTTGTTTAGTATGTTATGCCAGTTGAGCTTGATGCCCACAGGTCCAACTACTTACTCCCTGGGGGTCGCTGGCTGTGTGGCACCATATTTTACACTCAGTACCTACATTTTTTGTTGGAAAAAGTGACTGTTTTTGGATTAGCTTTCCCTTTTCACACCTAGGTTCAATTTCACAAATGTAAATATAAAATATTTGTTCTATGAAAAGGAATACCAGCATAGATGACCTGAATTTTTATAAAGCAGTTAGCAGCTGTTTCACAATTTTACTGTCTGTGGATGTACAAATTTTATAGGCCTCTTTATTTTTATTCTTGGATGTCACTACTACATAAGTATCTTTGATTTTTGTGTTCTGTTTTAGATACCTGGGGAGGTACATAGCCAGCAACTTCTAGATCCAGAATATCCTTCTAGGTTATCTTAAACCTTTATTTATAGTGTAATCTTTTAGTTTAGTTAAAATCTTTTTTGAATTCAGAATCCTAAGACCAGGATACTTTCTGGTTCAGGATATGTTGGGATATTGCTATGTGTGAAGCTTTTTAATCTGTTTCCAGATTTAATCCAACATTTAATTTAGGCTTTCAGGGTCTTAATGGGATTTGTTTTATCTTAGCTTTCCTAACATTTGTGTTCATTACTGATACCCTCTCATGCCTTAGGATACTGATGATCCTGTTAAATGGAAGGGATGGGGTCTTGTTACTGACTGAATCACCCACTTCCTAGGGCAGGCATTGACCTAGTTGCAGGAGGTGAAATAGAATGCAGTTCAGGAATGGTATGGCCACAGGCAAAGATGATGTGGGAAAGAATCCCAGCACATAGTTGAGAGGGAAGGTGAGGGAGTATCCTGATGGAAGACAGAATGTTTGGGAATTCAGGACTACAAGCAGGCAATTGGCATTAGTGAATTTTAGGTCTGAGTGATTGCCTTTCCATTATTTGCCCTTCTGTGTTTTCACACAAAATACAATTTCACTGCCCTTTAAAATCCTGCTTTAAAAGACTGTTTCTTGTTTTGCATTGTCAATATTTTCTAGAATACTTTTCATTGTTTTGTGGGGCATGTTTTAAAGGGGCTTTTATAGGAAAGAGAAGGCACTTAAAGGGTATATAAAAGTCAATACAAATTTGTATTTGTATATGTAATTGGAATGTAAACAGCATCTGTAAAGGGATGAAGTTACTAATTTCTCAAATATTTGAATGTTAGGGGCTGGGCATAAAACAATGAGCAAAGCAGAGAGGATCCTCATTAAGTCTACAGTTGGTGAGACAGACATTGAACAAGTAAAAAGTGTGCTTTTAGTGTTACACGTGTAACAGGGGGACTCCTAACGGGTGGGAGGGAAAGGGTTAGATGGGAAGACTTTACTGAGAAGATGACATTATTTAAGAGACCTGAAGGATGAGTAAGTGATGGTTAGAGGAAATGGGTGAATGGGAAGGAGAAGGGAGGCTGAGGGAATAGCATTTTGCAAATGCTCTGAAGTAGGAAAGAAAGGATTACTTTGGGAATCAAAGAAGGTCTGAGGGGTACTACAATGTAGAAAGTGAGATTTGCTGGGAAATGAGAATGACAGGTGTTAGATGCCTCCAGTAAGGCATTGTAAGCCCTGGTAAGGATTTTGAATTTTATCTTAAGCAGAGTGGGCAAAGGTTTTAAGCCAGGAAGTATGGAGGATGGAATGGAGTGAAAGTAAGGAGAAAAACTCTGTACTTTTTTGTGCAATAAACCAGTTGCTGTTGAGCCGACGTCAACGCATAGTGACCCCTTTTGAGTCAGAGAAGAACAGTGCTCCATAGGGTTTGCAATGGCTGATTTTTCGGGAGTAGATCACCAGGCCTTTCTTGAAGGCACTTCAGGGTGGACTTGAACATGAAACTTCCTGGTTAGCAGCCAAGTGCTTAACTGTTGGCACCACTCAGGGACTCCCTTTTGTACAATATGACCTTTAAATTTAACCAGAATGTAGTCTGGTGCTTGAATGTTGGAGGGAAAATTGTTCACTTAAGTTTATTGACATGATACATTGGTCACCAGTGTGGCCTGTAAATATAGCTTAATGTACTCAAAGAGGGAGTTTAAGGGATCAGTTGAGCATAGTTGATTTTCAACTTTGCACTCTGACTTAGTAGAAGGCAAGTCTGGACTGAGAGTAAGGCTTTGAACTGAGTAGTGATCAATGGTGAGGTAGAGGAGGTGGGACAGAGAAGACTGAGGAGGAAGAGTTAGAGAATTGGAGGAGAACCAGGAGAGAGCATACTTTCAGAAAAGCCAAAGAAGTGCTTAAAGAGGATCAACTGATTTCTGTAAACCAAACTCACTCCTGTCAAGTTGGATCTGACTCATAGTGACCCCTCCTTGGGTTTCTGAGGTGGTATCACTACGGAAGTAGATTGCCCAGTCTTTCTTCTGTGGAGTGGCTGGTGGTTTTGAACCGCCAGCCTTCTCGTTAGCAGTCAGATGCCTTAGGCATTATGCTACCAGAGTGATTTCTATAAGCCTAACAAAATGAGTTCTGAAAATGCTAATTGGATTTAGCCATATGGATGTCAATTGGTTTTATACACTGCCTTCTGAATGTATAGAACGGGGCCAGACATGTGTTGTTGTTGTTAGTTGCCTTCAAGTTGATTCAGACTCATGGCAACCCCGTGTTACAGAGTCTGAATATTCCATAGGGTTTTCTTGGCTGTAATCTTAATAGAAATAGATCTGCAGGCCTTTTCTTCCCTGGTAACATTGGGTGGCTTTGAACTACCTACCTGTAGGTTAGCAGTCAAATAAAAATGATTTTTGCCACTTAGGGACCTTTTCTGGCACGTGGTAGTTACCTGTGGAACTAATACCTAATGTTATTAGCTGACATCAAGTTGTTCCTGACTCATAAAGACCCTATGCACAATGGAATGAAATCGCTACTCAGTCTTGCGCCATCCCTGTGATCTGTTGCTGATTGGATCGTTGTGATCCATAGTGTTCTCATTGGCTGATTTTTGGAAGTAGATCATAACGCCTTTCTTCCTAGTCTGTCTTGGTCTAGAAGCATCACTGAGACCTGTTCAGCAACACACAAGACTTTACTGACAGGTAGGTGGTGCCTTAGCTGGGAATTGAACCTTGGTGTCTCTCATGGAAGGGAAAAATTCTACCACTAAACCACTACTGCACTCAGTTACTTAAGTACTAAATTTAAAAAAAAAAAAAAAAAACCTCACTGTGGTTGAGTCGATTCAACTCATAGCGACCCTTGCTTGGATTTCTAAGGTGGTATTTCTATGAAAGTAGATTGCCTAGTCTTCCAAGGAGTGGCTGGTGGATTTGAACCGGCCAGCCCTCTGATTAGCAGCCAAATGCCTTAGGCACTGCACCCTAACAAATTAAAATAATACAAATCATAAAAGTCTTACTGTCGTAAGGACGGGAGCTCTGGTAGCATAGTGCCTAAGGCATTTGATTGCTAACCAGAAGGCGGCGGTTCAAACCCACCAGCCATTCCCCAGAAGGAAGATCGGGCGATCTACTTCTGTAGTGATACTGCCTCGGAAACCCAAGGAGGGGTCACTATGAGTTGGATCCGACTCGACAGCAGTGAGTGAGTATTATAAGGACTTTAAATTCTGGTTGACCATTATTTCAGGTAATGAACTATAGACGATGTATATAAAAATGTTGATTGGATCAGCTTGTTTCCAGTTTTTTTTTTTCTTTACCATTTGGAGCAATACTGTGCTGAATATCAGTCTACAATTTTGCATATGTGTTTATTTTGTTAGAATAAATTTCTGAGACTGAAAATGCTAAGTGAAAAGATAAATACTTTGTCTTTTTTATTTTAATCTTTGCTAACTCAGTAGGTGGAAATAAGTGTTCTTTTTTTTTTTTTAAAAAAAAAAAAAAAAAAGCCTGCTCTGAGATTGTGCCTCTGGTAGCATAGTGCCTAAGGCACTTGACTGCTAACCAGAAGGCTGGCGCTTCAAACCCACCAGCCACTCCTCGGAAGGAAGATGGGGAAATCTACTTCTGTAGTGATACTGCCTCGGAAACCCAAGAAGGGGTTGCTATGAGTCGGGTCCGACTTGACGGCACGTGCCAACCAACCAACCAACAAACAAATATACCACAAATGAGATGGCTTTAACAAGGAGCACTTTATTCTTACAGTTTTGGAGGCTTGAAGTCTGGGTTCTAAGTGCCAGGCTGTAGGGGCTGGGTGAAAGCCCCTCAACCTTGGGTTTCAGCTCTGCCTCCTGCTCCCAGCCCACTGAAGATAGAGGCATCTTAGGCAACTAGTGGCTGCTGAGGCTGACAAGCCCAAGGTCGACAAATAAAATGGCATAGTCCTGATGTTACCAAACCACATGGCAAGCCATTGATTAAAGTCCATTAAAAGTCCCAAGATCAGCTGAGCATGGCAGGCTGCTGCTGAACAATGACTTGGTTACATGATGGGTTCAAGCATGTCATAAGCTAGAGACCATTCTCAAAACTGCTTCTTATATCCGGGAAGCAGACCATCCCTAAAGCAGCTATTCAGCTGCTTGTGGTAGATCCCACCATGGAGTTGATTGCCAGTCTCATCATGGGGAATAACTACCACCAGCTGCCCAGCCACTCAACCAGGCCCAGCCAAGTTGATACAGAACCTTAACTACCATTGGTTGTGAGAATGAACATCTTTGCACAAATTTCTTTTGTGAAGAGATTATTTTTCTTTCTTTTTTTTTTTAAATTGTGATTTGGGTGAAGATTTACAGAGCAAATTCACTTTCCATACAGCAGTTCACATACACTTTGTCTCATGACATTTACCACAGTTTACCACAAAGCAACAGCTCTCCTCCACCTCCTCCCCATAGTTACCTCGTCCCAGTGTCCATCCCTCCATGGGCTCCTGCCCCCTGAGCTGTCTCCCTGTGCATAAGCAGCCCTTCTTTCTCCCATGATTGTAAGAGATTATTTTTTTGTTGGCATGATTTAATTATTAGCTTTTTTCTTTCACATTTTATTATCAAAGCTTTTCATATATTTTACAGCAAAGGTGAGAGTTTAACAGTGAACATTTATTTATCTACCACCTAGATTTTACCATTAGCATTTTACAGTATTTGCTTTATTTCACATTTGTCTATTTATCTATCCATCATTTCATCTTATTTTTTGGAAGGATATATTTTAAAGTCAGTTACAGACATTAATCTTTCTGCTTAAATACTTTATCATGCATATCATTGATTAGAGTTTCAATGTTTAGCTTTTGTTCTTTTAAGATAAATATATACATAAACTGAAATGCATGACTTTTTACCTTAAATATTCCAACTTAAAACAAAGAATTGCATGCTCCTTGTCAGTCTTTGGATGAGGGAGCCAAGGTCTTGTCTTTGAGAATGGAATACTGAGAATACACAGGGAACTGTTGGCAGTTCCCTGTGTACCCACAACGCAGTGTCTGAGATCTCTAATATCTTTTTTTTTTTTTTAATGAAGCTTGAACATCATCTTTTGTAAAGCATTTGCTGAATTTTGACAAATTTATTCACTTCTGTAAACTAAACCCAAGAATAGGTGTTTTTTTTTTTTTTTTTTT
>NW_006921794.1:3516659-3521784 GCF_000298275.1 Orycteropus afer afer
TTTTTTTTTTTTTTTTCCTGCCTTCTGTGTAATGCATGGAGAAGCATTCCTTACGAAATAATATGCAAATGCTTATATATCTTTCTGGCACTCTTTTTTTTACATTTAAAATCTCTAACTAGAGTAATGTGACTTAGGGTTTTTTTTTTTCCTTTGAAAATGACTAGCAACTGAAATTGTTAGCGGATATTATTTAACTCTTTCAAAGACAAATTATTTTCTGCTTTGAACGTTTTTGTTGAAATCATGTGTTTTCAGTAATGGGAGACATTTTGAAATTTTTGAAAGTCCAGAGGCAGTTTACTATATGTTTCATGGGTCAAGAGAGGGTTGTTGAATAATCTGCCCTGTCGTAATTTTTATCAGACAAAATAGAATTTAATTTTTTATTGATGCCATTTTTATTGTAACCTAAATTCATATATAGTATCAGATCCCTTTTTTGATAGTTGTTAGGTACTTTTGAGTTGCTTTTGACTCATAGTGGCCCTGTGTACAACAGAACAAAGAACTCCCCAGTCATGAGCCATTCTTACAGTGGTTGCTGTATTTGAGCCCATTGTTGGAGCTACTGTGTCAATCCATCTTGTTGAGGATCTTCCTCTTTTTCACTGACCCTCTACCAAACATGATGGTCTTCTCCAGGGTCCAGTCCATCTAGTAACATGTCCAAAGTATATGAGACCAAGTCTTGCTGCCCTGGCTTCTAAGAAGTACTCTGACTGTACTTTCCAAGACAGATTTGTTTTTTGTTCTGGCAGTCCATGGTATATTCAGTATTCTTCGCCAGTACCATAATTCAACAGAATCAATGTTTTGATAGTGTCTTACCTCTTTCTCTGTATATATTTTGTAGTCTGGTAAAGCATATCTTTGTTACTTTTTTTATTTTTTATTTTTAAGGGTTCTTTATATATATATATTGTTTCAGATGAACTTTAGCATAGTCTTGAATGATGGGAGAAAGAATATTGGGGAAGCAGCAGCAAGAGGAAAGGCAGAGAGGTTGGTAAATTCTGGGGACTTCTCTAATTCATAATTGAATTCTTAATCTACATAGCAGATTATACATATGTATTTTAGTGACCTTAAATATGGGAAATGGCTGTTGAGATGATTCAAATTAAAATCTCAAGGTCAAAATATGTTTGATATTTTAAACTTTTGAGATGTTACAGAAATGGTATAGGATTCTAGAGTGAGAGTGAGTTTAAATCTTGGCTTTAAATTTACTTTTGCTAACAATGTGGCCATGGGCAAATCATAAATTTTAAGCAGCTATATATATCATGTTTTTCATGATTCTATGGTTTATCTGGGTGATTCTTCAAATAAGAGCTGGGTCAGCTGGGGTAGAAGATCTAGGGTGGGTTCACTCACAAGTCTCAGGCCTCTCTATGTAGCTCTCATACTCCTAGGCTAACCCTTGTTCCAGTGGTATTAAAACGTGTCCCAGCAGCAAGAGAGGGCAAGTCTCTATTTGGCTACACATTTTAGACCTCTGCTTGTGCATATTTGTTATTATTCCATTAGCTTAAGTCACTTGGCCAGTCCTGTACTCAGGGTAGAGGAGACTGCCTTTAGATCTGACTTCCAGTAAGATGGAGGACTAGGCAGACAAATAACATAGACCCTCTTTGACAAAGAAAAGAGAAACCAATTGACAGAGAGAGAGAAGATAATCCTAGAGCCCTGAGCTTCGAAAGGAACTATACAGAAGGGGATTAGACACCAACTAGTAGAAAAACCTGAATGAAAACAGTGAGTACAGAGATGGTCAGAGCTGCAGACTGTCAGCTACTCTGATGGGACTAACAAGCTGAATATTTCCAGGTGGTGTTGGGACCTGAGAATTGACCTAAAGATCAGCCCTGGTCACTGAGGGCTGCAGGGATGACTGTGCTGGTGGCCTATGACTAGGAAGGGAAACAGCAATGAGGGAGACAACCTGAGCTGTTGACTTTCTGCTGTCTGGAGGGCACAGCCATTTTGATTGTTTACATACAGCAGCCATTTTGGATATTTAAGTGACTGAAGGTGCAGCCATTTTGAATATTTATAAGCGGCGACCATTTTGGATATTTAAAGTGACTGAGGGCACAGCCATTTTGAATCTTTACAAGTGGGAGTCATTTTGGATTGTAAAGTGATAGCATTCTCATTTGGATTCCAGGGACCTAAGAATAGGCTCTGTCTGCCAAGGTCGGCAGGGACATACAAAAGGCTGACAACAGGAAAGGAGACAGGTGGTGAGTGTACAAGTGCTGTCAACTAGTGAATAGACGGCAGTGAGTTTGGTTTGGTTTTTTGGTGATTGACTTATTTCACTCAACATAATGTCCAAGTTCATCCACATTATGCAGTGTTTTGCAGATTCTAAATTCTTCAGTGTTGCATAGTATTCCATTGTGCATCATACAGCTTTTGCCAATGCAACTTTTTACAGTTGTGTAACTTAGTGACAGCAATTACAATAATCAGCTATGCAATCCTACCTTTAATCAGTGCAATTTTTCCATCACTGTTAACCTCCTTTTCTCTCTCTCCCCCACCCCTGGTAACACTTATAAACTTTGTTCTCTATCCATTTGCCTTTTCTTGTCTTTTGATATAAGTGAGGTGCTTGAACAATTTCTTTTAGAGGGATCAGCACAAGGCTGGTCCCTATGAGGCAGAGATTAAAGATGTCCAGCTTTTCCAAACTGCTGTGCTACTCTATTATCTCTGACACCAACTCCTTGTCCTTCCCTCAGTATGCTACCTCCTAGCTTACAAAAAAAAAACAGCAACTCAAATTCACTGCGATGGAGTCGATTCTGACTCATAACAAGGCATTAAATCTTTACAGAAGTAGATTGTCCCATCTTCCTTCCACAGAGTGGCCGGTGGGTTTGAACCACCAACCTTCTGGTTAGCAGTCGAATGCCTCAGGCCCTGTGCCACCAGAACTCCTCCTCCCTCCTATCTTAGAGTTCTGTGTTTCACTAACATCTCACAGAACTCACAAACTCCTAAGGATACTCTCAGGTGATGGTGGTGGAGGCTGGCAGTCTGGAAAGTCCCAAGTCTGTGGGTAGGTCTGGAGGATTCTCCCAACTAACATGGTTGCAGGAGCTAATGAACCCAAATTAGTGGGTCAGATGACCAGCTGTTGTCTAAGTTCTGGGGTGAGATGATGACGATCCAAATGCAGGACTGGAGCGAGAGAGAACTTTCTCAGAACATCACATATATACCTTCAAGGAAACTAAGGGTGATGACTTGAGTCACACCCTACAGCAAGGCAGGACTCAAGATACATCCCACCTTAAAGTGGCAGAGAGACTGTTGTTGTTATGTGCCTTTGAGTTGGACCTGACTCATAGAGACCTTTCCTTGGGTTTCCGAGGCAGTATCACTATGGAAGTAGATTGCCCAACCTTCCTTCCAAGGAGTGGCTGGTGGGTTTGAACTGCCGGCCTTCTGGTTAGCAGTCATGTGCCTTAGGCACTACGCTACCAGAGCTCATGGCATAGAGACTAGGATTCACAATATATCACAAAATGGAGGACAGTGGTTAGAAGGGCCATATCAGGCAATTCACTGCACTACATAAGGTCATATAATATTTGTCCTTTTATGATCGGTCTGATTTGCTCAGATAATGTCTTCGAGCTCTATCCGTATGTAGCATGTATCAATACTTCATTTCTTCTACTGGATGAGTAGTTTACATTTTTTATCTATCTACCATATTTTGTTTATCCATTCATCTGTTGATAGGCATTTAGGTTGTTTTCCACCTTTTGGCTATTGTGAATAGTGTTGCAGTAAACACTGGTATACACATCTCTTTTTGAATCTCTGCTTTCAAGTCTTTTGTGTGTATACCTAGGGGTAGGTTATATTGGTGGGTTATACAGGTCTGCTTTTAGTTTTTTTGAGGAATTTATCACACAGTTTTATGTAACAACTCTACTGTTTTGCATTCCCACTAGGAATGGATACGGGTTGTAGTTTCCTCACATCCTCTACAACTTTTGTGATTTTCTAGGTTTCTTTTTCAATCTTAGTCATTCTAGTGGAATTGTAACGGTGGTATCTCATTTTGGTTTTTGATTTGCATCTGTGATGCCTAATGATATTGAATACCTTTTTGTGTGTTTGGTGGTCATCTGACTGTCCCCTTTGGCAAAATGTCTATTCAAGTCCTTTGTCCATTCCATAATTGGGTTTTCGGTCATCTTGTTGTTAAGTTGTCAAAGTTTTATATATATTTTAGTTATTAGATTCTTGTCAGGTTTATGGTTTCTGAAGATACTCTCCCAGTTGGTAGCTTTTCAGTCTTTTTGGTAGCCTTTTGATGAATAAAAGTTTTTAATTTTTATTAGATTCCATTTATTTATTTTGTCTTCTGTTGTTTGCTTTTGTCATCATATTAGGCAGCCCATTGTTAAAAGTTAGGCCTGGTAGCTTCACCCCTGCATTTTCTTCTAAGAATTTTACGGTTTTAGTTTTCACATTTAGGCCTTTAGTCCATTTTGAATTTGTGTTTGTGTATGGTATAAAGCATGTATCCTGTTTCATTTTTCTGCATGTAGAAATCCATATTTCTCAGCATATTTGTTGAAGATACTCTTTCCCTATTGAGTAGACTTATCACCTTTGTCAACATTCAGTTGATCATAGATGTCTTGGTTTATTTTTGGACTCTCACTTCCATTCTGTTGGTCTGTGTGTCTGTTGTTATACTGGTATCAGGCTGTTTTGATTACTGTAGCTATATAATATGTTTTAAAATCAGAAGTGTGAGTCCTCCTTTGTTCTTTCCAATATCATTTCAGCTGTGTAGGAGTTCTTGCCATTTCATATCAAGTTGAGCGTTAGGTTTTCTTCGTTTGTAAAGACAGGTGTTGAAATTTTGATCAGGATTGCAGTGCTTTATATAGTGTTAACATCTTAACAATAGTAAGTTTTCCAATCCATGAACATGAAACATCTTTCCATTTATTTAAGTTTTCTTTAATTTCTTTCAGCTGTTTTACAATTTTCATTATAGAAGACCTACACATTCCTGATTAGATTATTCCTTTGTATTTTTATTCTCCTAAGATGCTATTGGGAGCTCTGGTAGCATAGTGGCTAA
>NW_006921794.1:3521884-3541345 GCF_000298275.1 Orycteropus afer afer
GGCTAAAGCACTTGACTGCTAACCAGAAGGCTGGCAGTTCAAACCCACCAGCCACTCCTCGGAAGGAAGGTTGGGCAATCCTACTTCCGTAGTGACACTGCCTCGGAAACCCAAGGAGGGGTCGCTATGAGTCGGGGCTGACTCGACGGCACATAACAACAACAACAAGATGCTATTGTAAATGGAGTCATTTTCCTAATTTACCTTTCTGTTTTCTCCTTGCTGATGTATAGAACCCAACTGATAGTTATTTGTTGACCTTGTAGTCTGCAGCTTTGCTAAATTCCTCTATTAGCTCCAGAAGTTTCTTGTAGACTCTCTGGGATTTTCTCTATATATGATCATATCATCTGCAGATAGAGTTAATTTTACATCTTCTTTTCCATTCTGTATACGTTATATTAATTTGTTTCTTGTCTTATGGCTCTGGTTAGGACTTTTAATATAATATTGAATAGAAGTGATAATAATGGGCACCCTTGTCCTGGATTTCAACATAGAAGAGTTTTAAAGCAATGGAATAATAGGATACAACTTTCACAAAACAATTGCTCCTGGTGCTGTTTTGTGAAGAGTTTGTTGGGAGGCAGGGAAAGAAGCAGGAAGGCTATTGATACTTCTTGTTGTTAGGTATCATGAAGTACATTTCTTAGTCAGCAGGCCTCATGTGACTGAGCAGAACTTCCCCCATAGGGTTTTCTAGACTGTAATCTTTACAGGAGTAGATGGCCAGGCCTTTCTCCCACAGAACTACTAGTGGTACATTGTGCCATTTGGACTCTTTCTGATAAAACTTATGTAATACAGGGGAAAGATTACGGTGGCTCAGAGCTGAATGATAGCAGTGGAGGAAGTGGTAAGAGTTCTCTGAATAAGTTTTGAAGATAGAGGTCAACAGATTGAATATATGTTCATGACTGAAAGAGAAGAGTCAAAGTTTTTTGGTCTGAGCAGCAAGAAGTATCAAATTACCACCAAGATGGACAGAAAAGGCTGTGGGTAGAGTAAGTTTTTTGGGGGGGATGATCAAGAATTCAGATTTGGGCATGTTAACCTTGAAAAGAGTATCAAACATTTGAATGGAGTTCTCGAATTAGATATAAGAATCTGGAGTTCAGGAGAGAGATCTGGCAATAGAAATATGAAAACATTGAAATTCTTAGCATACTGTATATACCTAATAAATACTTCCTAAAATAATGGTAAATCTAAAATACTTTTTAAGTTAAAGATTCAGTTGTAACACAATGATTTAACTTCAGATATGGAAGAATAGCAGAGCAGTTTAGCCGTAGCTAACATATGTAATTTGTGATGATAAACCAAAAAAAAACAAAACTCACTGCCATCAAGTTGATTCAAGTCATAGTGACCCCTCCTTGGGTTTCTGAGGCAGTATCTCTATGGAAGTAGATTGCCTAGTCTTCCTTCCGAGGAGTGGCTGGTGGGTTTGAACCGCCAGCCTTCTGGTTAGCAGTCAGATGCCTGAGGCACTGTGCCACCATTGCTTATCTATATGGTATTATGAAACATGAATAAAGACTGTACATTGACTATCTTATTTGAATATTGTTTTTCACTGATAATTTCCAGCCTGCATCTAATTGGGAAAGTTTACCGAAGGAAAGTCTAAGTAAAGGTCTAAAAGGACACAGACCAAGAAATGAACAAAAAGGGCGCTATTGGATAATCAGTCCTTTGGGATATTTTTTCTTTTTTTCCCTTTTCCTTCTTTATTCTTTCTTTAGTTTTAAAGTATTAACATAGTGAGATGTCTAGGTATAAAACATTGGGTTAAATCCAGAAGCTGTTCCCTCTTAGAACATGCAGAACTTTATTGCTGTGAGTAGCTTGATGGTCTGAAGGACTACCAGACCTAGCCTAACCAGCCTGTTTCTAGACTTTGGACAAGTCAGGAAAATGACAAAGAGGCCTTGCTTTTTGTGTAATTTAGAACTACTATTTAGAAATGACCTGGCAATGGTTTGGATTTTGTGGAAGACAAAAAAAAGAACAGGTTTGTCATTGAGCCAGTATTTAGTTGTTCAATTTCTGAAGGCTTTTCTTCAGCAAGTATTTATTACTAAATGTCTGTTGTGATTTAGGAATGTAACCCAACTGAAGTAAATAGCCAATGAGGCATGTCAGCATATGATGATAATATAACGTTCTTTAGTCATTCCAGGACAGTAGGCACAGACCAGAAGGCAGTTGTTGGAAGAGAAGAAGGTGGTACTGTGTGGTTTAAAATCAGGAAAGATGTGCATCAGGGTTATATCCTTTCACCATATTTATTCAGTCTGTTTGCTGAGCAAATAATCTGAGCAACTGAACTATATGAAAAAGCATATAACATCAGGATTGGAGGAAGACTCATTAACAGCCTGAGATACAGAGATGACACAGCCTTGCTTGCTGAAAGCGAAGAGGACTTAAAGCACTTACTGATGAAGATCAAAGACTGCAGCCTTTTGTAGGGATTACATCTTAATATAAAGCAAAAATTCTCAAAAGTGGACCAATAAACAACATCATGATAAACAGAGAAAAGATTGGCATTGTCATGGATTTCATTTACTTCAGTTCACAGTTAGCGCCCATGGAAGCAACAATCAAGAAATCAAATGATGTGTTGCATTTGGCCAAATATGCTACAAAGGACCTCTTTAAGAACTATTCAAAAGCCATTTACATTAGCTAGATACCCTCCTTGGAGAGATCAATCATGGGAGAATAGAAGGGCTGTGTATGCACAGGGAGACAGCTTGGTGGACAGGAGTATATGGGAGGGAAGGACACAGGGGAAGGACTATGAGGAGGAAGTGGGAGGGGAACTGTTCCATTGTGGGAAATTGCAGTCAATGTCATGAGACAAAGTGTATGTGAGCTGCTGTATAGAAAGTGAATTTTCTCTGTAAACTTTCACCCAACTCAAAATAAAAATTTAAATTTAAATTTAAAAAAAAAAAAAAAAAAAAAAACCGTTCAAGAGCAGATATGTCACTTTGAGTACTTAGGTGTACCTGACCTAAGTCATGGTGTTTTTAATCACCTCATGTGTATGTGAAAGCAGGACAGTGAATAAGGAAGACCAAAGAAGAATTGATACATTTCAATTATGGTATTGATGAAGAATATTGAATATACCATGGACTGCTAGAAGAAAGACGAAATCTGTCTTAGAGAAGGACAGCCAGAATGCTCCTTGTAAATGAAGATGGCAAGACTTGGTCTCATGTATTATGTGCAGGAGGCACCAGGCCCTGGAGTAGGACTTATCATGTTTGGTAAAGTAGAGAGTCAACAAAAAAGAGAAAGACCCTCAAGGAGAGATAGATTGACACAGTAGTTGCAACAATAAGCACAGACACAGCCATGATAGTGAGGATGGTGCAGGAGTAGGCAGTGTTTTTTTTTCTGTTGTACATAGAATCCCTATGAGTCGGAACCGACTCAGTGGCACCTGACAACAACAACAGGCAAGAACAGTTAGGAAGGCAGTCTTTTCACCTTTGGGTCCCCAGAACTTATAAGAGTGCTTTGCACATTGTAGCTGTACATTCATATGTGTGTGAATGAGTAAACAGTGTAAGTCACACATGTATTAAACCCACTGCCATCAAGTCAGTTCCAACTCATAGCAACCCACATAGAGTTTCCAAGGCTGTAAAGCTTTATGAAAGCAGATTGCCTCATCTTTCCATGCAGCAGTTGGGTGGGTTTGAACCACTGACCTTCTGGTTAGCAGCCAAATGCCTTACCCACTGTGCCAACAGAGCTCTTTAGATTGCTACAAAATAATGTGAGAGCACAAAGGAGGAAGTGACCAATTCTTCTTGTTAATGATAGAGGGAAGAGAGAATGTCTCTATAAGAAATTGACTAGACTGATCTGCAACCAATACAACTGTGAGGAGACCAGAAGAACTAGATAGTGCCTGGCTACCACTGTCATCCACTTGGAAGAGGATCTATGTAGGAGACCCTTGATAGAGAGGGAGAACAATGTGGAACAAAACTCAAAATCATTTGGAGGAAAAAAAAAAGAAGGTGAGGACCAGGTTTGCTGGTCCAGTAGAGCCTGGTGGAACCACTGAGACTATGGCCCCTAGCTGCCCTTCAGGTCTGGAATTGAACCCACACCTGTGGTTGCCAGCCAAACAAAGTACAGGCATGTGAGTTAAACATTTACATCAAGTAGACACATGGCTTGGAAAGAACAATCATGGGAGAAAGAAGGGCTGCTTATGCACAAGGAGATAGCTCAGGGGGCAGGAGAGTATGGAGGGATGGACACTGGGCAGAGGTAACTATGGGGAGGAAGTGGCAGGGGAGCTGTTGCATTGTGGTAAACTGTGGTCAATGACATGAGACAAAGTATATGTGAACTGCTGTATGGAAAGTGAATTTGCTCTGTAAATCTTCACCCAAATCACAATTAAAAAAAAAAATTGACTAGAGAGGGAAGGGCAGTAAACATAGAGTGAAAAAAACACTTTTTTTTTTTTTTTTAGTTTGTTGGGTGTATGTTACGGAATGAAATGGCCAGAGATGAGGCTAGTGAAATAGTAAGAGAGACTGAAGTCAAGATGCAAACGAATCTTGTATTGAAATTTATTTTGTGGGTGCTGGCAGACTCTTGGAAGGTTTGTTGTTGTTATTGTTGCATGTGTGTTTGCTTTGATATGAATATTAAGAGGTAGAATTTATGATAAATTCCTTAAAACAAGATACCATTTTTTAATTGGGAAATTAAAGGTTGATATAATTTTAACAGTACAAATGTACACATTGGAAATGAGCACAGCTTATTAAGTTCAGTACTTTATGGTGGAGTCTATTTTATGCCTTTTAGATAATATGTATTATCTTTGTCTAAGTAAAACCATTTTAATCAAAATATGCATGATGGCTTTTTTTTTTTTTTTTGAATAATCTGTTGTTTCGTTCCTGATGCTGTGAGTTGGAATGGACTCGATGCCAGTAGGTATGTTTACAGTGTCTAATGTGAGGTTTTTAAGGATCTATAGATTAGAATGGAAATGTATAAATTTATGAAAATCAGCATCAGGGAAGATACACAGGAGCACGTTGAAGCAGAATAGTATGGTATGCAGAAATAAGGAGATTCAGTGGTATTTACAGCATATTTGTCTGATCTTTGATCTTTCTGGTAGTCAAAGTAAAAATAGACATTTTTTGTTGTATAATTTAACCATTAAAATAAATCTTCGTAGTAATTCCTCCTGAAACTTTAAGAGTTTTTTTGTTTTGTTTTGTTTTGTTTTTAAGTTCCTTTCCTGATTTTCCTGATCTGGTAAATAATTTCTTCAAATTTTATTTTTGGTGTAGATATGTATAACCAAACCAAATTCACTGCGGTTGAGTGGATTAGACTCATAACAGCCCCTCCTTGGATTTCTGAGGCAGTATCTGTACAGAAGTAGATTGCCCAGTTTTCCTTCCGAAAAGTGGCTGATGGATTTGAACAGCCAGCCTTCTGGTTAGCAATCAAATGCCGGGCACCACACCACCAGAGCTCCCAAATATATATAGCAAATCTCCAAAACCCCTGCCATCAAGTTGATTTTTAACTCATAGCAAACTTGTAGTCAGAGTAGAAATCCTATAGGATTTCCAAGATCATAACTCCTTACAGAAGCCGACTGCCATATCTTTCTTCTGCTCAGTGTCTGGTGAGTTTGAACTGCCAACATTTTGGTTAGTAACCAGTTGCTCAGAACCTCTCATTTCACAGTTTCTAGACAAAATTATCAGTGACATTGATGAAATTCTTCACTTTTGTGTTAATATTCTCATTGTTTCTGTTCTAGTTGTTTAATTTCCATTTGCTTAATCTCCTTGCCTGCCAATCTTCTAATCTGTGCTTTTAAATTGCCGTTGACCCTTTGGTCTTAATATAATTTTTTTTTTTTTTTAAATAATGCAGCACTCAAAGGTAACAGTCTCTTTGTGCTAAACTGTTACTGAGTTTAAAGGGGACTTCAGGAGATAGTTTTAACTCAAGTTTTGAAGAGCAACTCAGGGTCATAGTCTAGAGGACTCCTCCAGACTTAACAGGTCCAGTAAGTCTGGATTCTTTAAGAATTTGAAGTTCGGTTCCACATTTTCTTAAATCATGATTTCTCTGATGTGTTCCTGATCAAAATGTTCAGTAGTGGTAGCCAGCACCAACTAGTTCTTCTGGTCTCGAGGCCAGAAGAGGAGGCAGTTGTTCATATAGACAGTTAGTCCTTGTGGTCCTGTTCCTTCTCTCATTCTTGGGTTTCCTTTTTTCTCTTTTGTTATAGACACATAAAGACCACTAGGTGTATCTTGTAAATTGCTTATAAACTTTTAAGACCCCAGACATCACTCACCATACCAGGAGGTAGAACAGCTTGACCGCATTGTTCCAGGAGACCATGGTCCTGAGCCCCTAAAACCAAGAGAACTAATCCCATAATTTTAGACTTACAGAAGAGTTGCAAAAATAGTACAGAGTTCTATATACTCGTCATCTAGTCTCTACTAATGTTAGTATCTTTTATAAGCAAGGTACAGTTGTCAAAACTGAGGAATTAATGCTAGTGTTTTAAAGTCTCTGGATGGTGCAGATGGTTAAGTAGTGGAGTATTAACTGTAAGGTTAGTGGTTCACATCCGTCCAGAGGCACTTCAGAAGACAGAACTCGTGCTCTACTTTTTGAAAGTTCACCACCTTGAAAATCCTATGTGTTTGTAGGGAAACAAATCCTGTGGAGCGATCCTACACTGCACACTTGGGGTTGTCATGAATAAGAATTGATTCGATGGAACTAACAACACTACTATTAAAGCTACAGATTTTGTTAGACTATCACCAGATTTCACACAAACGTACTTTTCCAGAATCCAGTGAAGGATATACCTCATTGCGCTTAGTCATCGTGTCTCCTTAAGCTCCTCAAGTCTGTGATGATTCCTTGTCTTTTTGTGACCTTACTACTTTTAAAGAGTACTGGTCAGGAATTCCATCCCAGTCTGTGTGCTTGGATGGAGCTTGGGTGCCCTGCCCCATCCTGTCCAGACTATTTTTTTTCTTTTTTTAAGTTTGTTTGTTTTTGTCTGTTTTAAAATGACTACTATTATTATTACTTTTGTCCTTTTTATTAATCATTCTTTATTCTTCCCTTCCCAGGTTCTAGTTTTCAGCTTTTTTTCTTCTGTCTATTCCTAGTACCATTTTTTTTTTCTTTTTTCTTGTGGGTAACCCCGTTCCTTGTTTTTCTTTTTGCATTTTTCCCATTTTTTTTCTTCATTATTCTCCTCCTCTACTTTTTTCTCTTATTGCCTCTCCCCATATATTGCGGTATTTTTTGTTTTGTTTTGTTTTTATTTTTTTCCCTTTTCTCTTTTTAGTTACTTGTTCCTGTATGATTATACTGTGTGTTTTTTGTCCACTTGCTTTTACTTTTTTGTTGGTTATTCAATTGCTATTTTTGTCTAACTGAGTGGGAGACAGCAACAGTCCCCATACGACACAATTACACCCACACCTCCTGCAGCTTCACTTGCTGAGTGAGAGTCACCACCTCCTTCTCCCCCAATGGGCCTTCGATAAACAACCACCAAGAAGAGCCTGACTCACCCTTAGCTGCTCTTCACAAACAGTTAACAAGAGATCTAAATACAACAACGTCACAATGTCTCGGAGACAACAGACTATCAAGATTCACACAAAGAAGCAAGGTAAAGTGGTAGAAACAAGGGGGCAGGATACAAACCTAGAACACATCCCTGAGGAACAAACAGCATTGGAACTCCCTGATAAAGAATTTAAAATAATTATATTTAGGTATCTTCAAAGGATTGCGAGACAGATCAAGGAAAACACAGACAAATCCCTAGAAGAATTTTGGAAGAAAATGCAAGAACAAAATGACAAAATAAATGAAAAATTAGAAATGATTCAAAATCTACAGATAGAAATCCAGAAGATTAATACTAAATTGTCAGAAATAGATAACACTTTGAAACAGCAAAGGAGTAGAATTGATGCAGTGGAAGACAGATTAATGAGGTTGAAGACAAATACCTAAATACTTCTTTGGAAAGGGATCAATCAGAAAGAAAATAAAAACAAAATGAAGAAAGCCTAAGGATCATATGGGATACCATTAAAAGGAATAATATACATGTCATTGGAATTCCAGAACAGGAATAGAAAGATAAAACCACTGAGAAAATTGTCCAAGATTTGTTGGAGGAGAACTTCCCTGATATGATGAAAGATGAGAATATATCCATTCAGGAAGTCCAGCAGACCCCAAACAGAAAAGAAAATCACCAAAAGAAAATCACCAAGACATATCATCAGACTCATCAAAACCAAAGACAAAGACAAAATCCTGAAAGCAGCATGGGAACAACAAAAAGTTACTTACAAAGGACAACCAGTAAGAATAAGCTCTGATATCTCAGCAGAAACCATGCAGGTGAGAAGGCAATGGGATGGTATATGTAAAACCCTGAAAGAGAAAAATTTTCAACCAAGAATTATATACCTGGCACAATTGTCCCTCAGATATGATGGTGAAATTAGGAGATTTCCCCATAAGCAGACTAAGGGAATTTGTTAAAACCAGACCAATGTTACAAGAGATACTAAAGGGAGTCCTTTGAACAGAGAACCAAAATAGCAAACAACAACCAACCATTAATAATACACAGAATGACATAACCCAGAAACCACAGCTATGGACATATCCAAAGTAAAATAAGCTTTCAAGATTGTAATCAAGAGTATTGGTCAGATGTTTTATAGAATGTCTCTAAATTTGGTTTTGTCTGATATTTCTCATGATTATAGCCTGGAGTAATAAATTTTTGGGTCATTAGAATTTTTTTTTGTTGTTTGTTTGGTATTTTAGGCTTATTTATTTTTAAAATTATCTGACAAGAATTGATCCTTTTTTTTTCTTTTGTATAGAGTTCCATGAATTTTAACATATGCATGTGTAACCACCGTCATAATCAGGGTATAGAACAGTTCCATCAATCCCCAAAATTCTCTCATGCTGTCTCTTTGTAGTTATCCCTTCTTCCTACTTAAGACCCCCTACAACCACTGATCTGTTCGCCATCATTGTAGTTTGGTCATTTCAAGAATTCATATAAATAAAATCATGCAGTATATAAGCTTTTGAGACTGGCGTCTTTCACTTAACATAATGCTTTTGAGAGTCGTCCAAGTTGTATTTATCAATAGCTTATTCCTTTTTATTGCTGGGCATGGATGTACTACAGGGAGCTCTGGTGGCACAGTAGGTAAGGCATTTGCCTACTAACCAGAAGGTTTGAGATTCAAACCCACCAGTTGCCCCACAGGAAGACGATGAGGCATTCTACTTGTATAAAGATTCACAACCTTGGAAATCCTATATGGGTTTGCTGTGAGTCTGAATCAGCTCGACGGCCGTGGGTATGGATGTCCTATAGTTTATTTACCTCTTTTTTTTGTTAAATATTTGAGAACATACTGTGTATGTGTCCTGGCACTATAACAATTTAATTGGTGAAATAAGAGTTATCATTATCCATTTTACAGAAGTGAAAATAAGTTTATCAAGTTTAATTAGCCCTATTCTTTTTTTTAAGAACAAAACTCACTGCCATTGAGTCAATTCTGACGCATAGCGACCCCCTTTGGGTTGCCAGGTCCAAGGCGGTAAAGCTTTACAGAAGTAGATTGCTCAGTCTTGCTGCTGCAGAGTGGCTAGTGGGTTTGAACTGCCAGCCTTCTGGTTACCATTTGGTATGTTTAATATGACCCTCTTGGAAATTATATTAAAAGTCCATTTTTTAAAATATTCTGAAATGCGTTGACCCATGTCACTTTAGTTTTGTGTATTTCACTGTACATAAATTTTATTTCAATAAAATGTAATTTAAAAATAAATATATTCTAGAGTTGCTGGGTGGCACAAATGGTTAAGAGCTTACTTGGTAATCAACCAATTGACACTTTGAATCCAACCAGAGGCATCTCAAAAGAAAGGCAAGGTATTCTACTTCTGAGCGATCACAACCATTGAAAACACTGGAGTGCAGGTCTGTTCTGACAAATGGGGACACAGTGAGTTTGAATTGACTCGATAATGGCCTTTTTTTTTTTTTTTATTAATTATTACTAGTTGATAATAGTGTTGGGACTTAAACCTGGGTCACCTACTTCAAAGCTCACGCTCTTAACCATTAGGCTACATAGTTAGTTGTTAATGTTAATGTCTTCAGTTCTCTGTTTTGACCAGCAGTGTAATTAGGAGAAGTTAAAGTTTTTGTTTCTCACAATATTTCCTAAAATCCCCCCACTTTTCTGTTTATATTTGGTTCCTCTTTTTATCAAAGAACAATAATTATGTATAGTAAAGGCAGGGTATTTGTTTTCATGCTGTCAGGTTTTAATTTCATGGGCTAAGGATTCTTTGATTTTGGCCTCAAGCAGACAGTGAAGCCAAATAAGTCATCAGTCAAGAAACAATTATTAATTAACATTGACTGCATCTTTTCAAGAGAATAAAATAAGGTCTTTAACTTTATAGATAAATTATAAATATTAAATAAAAATAGACATGTAGTTTAAACAAAGATGGTTTAAAATAAGAGTCTTGCTTTTTATGTATTACATTGTCTTAAATTTTTCTAATGGCGAACATAGTTTTTTTGTTTGTTTTTAAGAGCATGGAATTTTGATGTGTTTAAGATGGGATTATTTGAAATTGTACTAAAGACCCATTTGCTTAAATATACTATTGCCATAACCTAAAAGATTACTTCTAGAATATTAGTGTAATTGGTTTTCTTATTAGCAAAGTGTATGTAATTAGCATAATTGAATTTTTGAGGATTTTATAGAATTTCTAGGTTATTTTGAATATCAAGTAATTTTTTGCCAGTTCAGGTTTTTACAGGTGTGCAACTTACAACAATTAAAATTAATCAACTGTGCCTACTCTGAATCAGTGAGATATTCCCATCATCATTAACCCCCTTTTTCTTCCTCCCTCCCACCCCTGTTAACCACTGATAAACTTTGCTGTCTATACACTTGCCTGTTCTTGTGTTTTATGTATACATAAGTGAGGTCATACGATACTTGTCCTTTTGTAATTGACTTATTTCTCTCAGTATAATGTTTTCTAGCTTCATCCATAGTGTAGTTTGCATAAAGACTTCATTTCACTTACTGGCTGAGTAGTATTTTTACATATATGTACACACACACACACACACACATTTTGTTTATCTGTTCATTTCTTGACAGGCATTTACGTTGTTTTCACCTTTTGGCTTTTGTGAGTAGTGGTGCAGTGATCATTGGTGTACAAGTCTCTGAGTCCCCGCTTTCAAGTATTTTGGGTATATTATCTAGGAGTGTGTCTTGGTTCTCTAGTGCTGCTATAATAGAAATACCACAATTGGATGGCTTAACAAACAGGAATTTAGTCTCTTAAAGTTTAGGAAGCTAGAAGTCCAAATGGAGAGTGCAAGCTCTAGAGGCTGGGGGAAGTCCCCTCAAGTTTGGATTTCGGCTTTGCCTCATTCCAGGCCCACTGGAGCTGGGTGCATTTTTTTTTTTTTTTTTTAATTGTGATTTGGGTGAAGATTTACAGAGCAAATTCACTCTCCATACAGCAGTTTACATATAATTTGTCTCATGTCATTGACCACAGTTTACCACAATGCAACAGCTCCCCTCCCACTCCTCCCCATAGTTACCTCTGCCCAGTGTCCATCCCTCCATACTTTCCTGCCCCCTGAGCTGTCTCCCTGTGCATAAGCAGCCCTTCCTTCTCCCATGATTGTTCTCTCCAGGGCGTGTGTCAACTCACATGCCTATACTTTGTTTGGCTGGAAACCACAGGTGTGGGTTCAATTCCAGACCTGAAGGGTAGCTAGGGGCCATAGTCTCAGTGGTTCCACCAGGCTCTATTGGACCAGCAAACCTGGTCCCAACCATAGCTGGGTGCATCTTGTAACCCAGACAGCTGCTGGCTGTTGAAGCTGATGAGCCCAAGGTTGGTAGGTAAAATGGCACAATCCTAAGATAAGTAGGCAACACAACAAGCCACTGGTTCAAGTCTAGTAACTGGTGAAGACTTGACCAAATGCAGGATCCAAATGTGCTCTCAGCAGATTACCTGTGCAGTTGATTACATGATATCCAGTCTCATCATGGGGAATAACTGCATCCAGCTGCCATGCCACTCCAAATCACGCCCAGCCAACTTGACACACAGCCTTAACTACCACAGAGTAGAATTGCTGGATCATATGATAGTTCTGTTTTTAGATTTTTGAGGCACTGCAGCACTGTTTTCAATAATGGCTATACCATTTTGTGTTCCCAATAGAAATGGAAAAGGGTCCCCATTTTCCCACATCCTTGCCAGCATTTGTTGTTTTCTGTTCTTTTTATTGTAGCCATACTAGTGGGAGTGAAATGGTATTGTGGTTTTGATTTGCATCTCTTTGAAGGCTGTTGACACTGAGCATCTTTTCATGTGTTTGGTGGCCATTTGAATGTCCTGTTTGGTGAAATATCTATTCAAGTTCTTTGCCCATTTATGATTAGATTGTGTTTTTGTTGTTAAATTGTCAAAGTTATATATTTGGTTATTAAAATATTCTTGTCAGATAGACAGTCTGAAGATATTCTCTAGTTGGTACCTTGGCTTTTCACTTTTTTGATAAAGTCTTTTAATGAACAAAAGTTGTAAATTTTTATGAGGTTCTATTTTTTTTGTCTTTCGTGGTTTGTGCTCTTGTTATTATATTAAACGATCCATTATTAAAAACTAGGCTTAACAGTGTTACCCCTGCATTTGCCTCTAAGAATTTTATAGTTTTAGTTTTCACATTTAATTAAGTCTTTAATCCATTTTAAATTTGTATTTGTGTATGGTATGAGGCATGTATCCTGTTTCATTTATCTGTATGTGGAAATCAATTTTCCCAGCACCATTTATTGAAGAGACTTTTGTTTCCCCATCAAATAGATTTAGCCCTCTTGTCAAAATTCCATCTACCACAGATGTATAGGCTTATTTCTGGGCTCTCAGTTCTATTCCATTTGTCGGTATATCTATTGTTAATACCAGTATCGGGCTGTTTTGATTACTGTAGCTTTAAAATATATTTTAAAATCAGAAAGTGTGAGGCTTCCTACTTTGTTCTTTTCAAGATTGCTTTAGTAATGGGGGCCTGTTGCCATTCCATATAAAATTGAAGATTGTTTTTTCTATTTCTGTAAAGAAGGCTTTTGGAATTTGGATCAGGATTGTGTTGAGTCTATAGATCACTTTACATAGTGTTGACATCTTAACAATGTTATGTCTTCCAATCCATGATCAGGTTGTATATCAACTTGGCTAGGCCATGGTTTGTGTGACTAGGCAGCTGGGTGCAATTATTCCCCATGATGAGACTGAAATCAACTCCATATTGGAATCTGCTGTGAGCAGCTAATTAGTTGCCTTTGGGGTGTGGCCTGCTTCCAGTATATATGGGGAAGCTTTGAGGAACTATCCAGCTTTTGACACATTTGGATCCTTCATTTGGCCAAGTCTTCATCTCTAGTTCCTGAATTTGAACCAGTAGCCTGCTGTGTTGCCTGCCAATTTGGGGATTGTTCCTGGCAGCCAGTGGCCTGCCAGGTGCCTTTTAATCATGTAATTGTGCTATTCTATTTGCCAACCTTGGGTTCATCAGCCTAAGCAGCCAGAAGCTACATGAGTTACAAGAAGCCTCCAGCTCCAGTGGACCTGGAACAGGAGGCAGGGCTGAAGCCCAAGATCAAGGGCCTTCATCTGGTCCCTAGAACTGGCATTCTGAATTTGGACTTTTAGCCTCCTAAACTGTAAGATAATAAATTCCTATTTGTTAAAGTCATCCACTTGTGGTATTTCTGTTATAGCAGTGCAAGAAAACCAACACAAGTATCTTTTCATTGTGGAAGACTGCACATTCCTGATTAAATTTATTCCTAGGTATTTTATTCTCCAAAGATGTTATTGTAAGTGGAATAATTTCCTTTCTGATTTCTCGCTGCTGGTTTATAGAACCCACTTGATCTCTGTTTGTTGACCTTGTACTCTGCAACTTTGCTAAATTCTTCTATTAGCTATAAAAGTTTTCTTGTGTACTCTTTGGGATTTTACTATATATAGTGTCAGGTCAACCGTGAAAAGAGGTAATTTTACTTTTTACCAGTCCTAAGAATTTTTTTTTAAACATAACCTTAATGTGATTTTTGTTTCAATTCTTTGAACAATGTTGTAAGGACTTTGGAGAGGCTATAGAATCATAAAACATCAAAGCTGAAATAAATATTCAGAATTACCAGTTCTCTGGACTATCCCAATATTTTACAAAAACGAAACCTGGAATCTCATAGAAATGTGAAGTAAATTGTCCACAGTCACTGTTGATTGTGGAAGCTGTGATATAGTTGTTGCCCTCAAGGAGGTTACTGGTTATCATCGTAGATACAGCCTTATACAAAATTAAGTGCAATACAGAATGAAATCTTCTGGACAGTAGAAAAGGCACTGGTGTTTTTAATCAGTCATAGCTGCCCCGCCCCCAAGGGAGCTCTGGTAGCATAGTGCCTGAGGCAGTTGACTGCTAACCAGAACACTGGAGGTTCAAACCCATCAGCCACTCCTCGGAAGGAAGATGGGGCAATCTACTTCCATAGTGATACTGCCTCAGAAACCCAAGGAGGGGTTGCTATGAGTCGGGTCCGACTCAATGGCATATAACAACAACAACAATCCCCCCCCAAAAAAAAAGCAAACAAAGAAACTAACAAAAAAGTCAAATTAAACAACCTTCTCTTCACCCTTCACAACTACATTATTTTCTCTTTTAATTTTTCATCTCTTACTGTATTTTAAACTCATCCTAATCAGAAATTTTGTTTGCTTTTTACCTTTACTCCACCATGAAAACTTAATTCTGAAGATCAGCAGTGGCCTCCATGTTGCTAAATTCAACTGCCATCTTTTTTTCCTCTGACTTTTATTTTACTTGAGTTGTCATTATTTGCCACAGTTATTCTCTTTCTCCTCTAGGAAACACTGATACTTGAGTTCTGGAATAACATTATATTTGCCCTATTTTCCTCCTTCATTTCTTTATTTTCCTTTTCTCCTTCTTTTGCTAATTCTGTTTACCTTCCCTACCTCTAAATGTTGTAAAGTCCCCAGATACTGTCATTTGTTACCCTTTGTATCTATAGCTTTTATCACACATATATTGATTACTCCCAAATTTATGTCTCTAGCACAGATGTTTACCCTGGGCTTCAGGACTTTGTCTATTTGGATATCTATTATGCATCTCCTGCTTAATGTGTTCGAAACCGAACTCCTCTTCTCCCACCCGAAACCATTGCTAACTGTAGTCTTTCCCATATCAGTTTTGGCAACACTAGTCTTCCAGTTTTTGAGGCCACAAATGGCATTTTGAAGTTTCTCTTTCTCCCATATCCCAGTTTCAGTCCAGTTATTTATTTATTTAAATTTTTATTGTGATTTGGGTGAAAGTTTATAGAGCAGGTTCATTTTCCATTTTGTTTCATGACACTGACTGCAGTTCCCCACAGTGTAACAGCTCTCTTCCCAATTCCTCCAGATCCTTCCCTCCCATGTACTCCCGCCCCCTGAGCTATCTCCCTGTGATCAGTGTTTGCCATCACTGACAACCCAGTGCTGTACATGAAAAAGGGTTCATCTTTGTTGTCTGTACCTCCCATGTCCCTACTTCTCTCTGTCTTCCTCTTCCTCAGTGTCACTGTTGATCACTCACTTTGGGTACATTGCCCTTTCCTTCCCCAAAATCAATACATATCTAGGAGTGTTCTCTCCCCTCCCCTCCCCTCCCATCCCTGGTAACCAACAAAGAAAGTTTCCCTTCCATATATAAACTTTTCCTTGACTTTTTACAGTATTGAAGTGATACAATATTTGCCCTTCTGTGATTGACTTATTTCACTCAGCATAATGTTCTCCAGGTTCATTCACATTATGTGGTGTTTTGCAGATTCTCCATTATTTTTTTGTGTTGCTTAGTATTCAGTTGTGCCTGTACACCATAGTTTGGTTATCCGTTCTTTTGTTTATGGGCACTTAGGTTGTTTCCATCTCTTTGTCATTATAAAAGTGTTGCGATGAGCATGAGTGTGTATTGAATCAATTTTTGACTCATCGCACCCCAAGTGACAGTAGAAATTCTTTATGGGAGCAGATTGCCAGGTCTTTTCTCTCACAGAAGTGCTGAATGGGTTTGAACCACCAGTCTTTTGCTTAAAAGTTGAGTGCTTACCCTTTGTGCCACCAGGGAGCCATTCCCTCCTCTATGGCTTTCCTTATTTTTACCACTTGAGTCACACTAGACATTTTGCTTTTGTTGAACACAAGTTTGCTGTCAGAGCCTTTGTACTGGCTTTACTGCCTGGAATGTTTTTCCTCAGGTATCTGCATGGCTAGTTCCTCCACTTTTTTCAAGTGTCTTTACTCAAACGTGACCTGACAGAAGTAAAGTAAATCTTAGCTTGCCTATCTAAAATGTCATATCCTCCTCTTTCTTATTTATCTTTTTCTCCTTTGTTCTTTCACTAATGTATACTACATATTTTATTTATAATGTTTGCTTTCTCCCCTGCTGGAATGTAAGGACCATGTGGGGGTTGTTGTTAGTTGCCTTAGAGTCTGTCAACTCATGGGAACCCCATGTGGTATGGATCACTTAGAATGTGTCTCTTTTGTTCATTGCTCTATCTCAAGAGCTGAGAACAGGGTCTAACACAAAGTAGATGTTCAACAAATATTTGTTAATAAATGAGTGACTAGAAGTACTTCGTATCAGTGATTAACTTGACCTTGGTAGGTGACTTCTTGCTGTAGACATCCTTTCCTTATCTTTAAAGTGAAGTTGGATTAGATTAGTGTTTCAAGTTTTCTTAATTCTTTCAAGAGGGAATTATTTTCTGCTTTGAATTTCTTGTTGAAACCATGAATTTTTAGTAGTAAGAAGGCATTTGGCATGAAAAGAAAAAAAAATTTTGAGGTTATAAGGATTTTGATACAGTGGGATACATATGTCCCTCTGATGCTGAGGTTGGTGGTATAAAGCCCATTTCTTCAGATTCATGCAGCTGTAAAGGCCCCAACCAGATGACAGCATATACTAAAACTAGCTTAAAAGATTCTCACTATACCCCAGCGGCAGAAGGAAACTGTAGATAGGGACTGTATATATCCCTTGGGTCACAAAAGGGTTAATACAGAGACGACTTAAATGTAATTAGTACTGAGATATCTTAAAGGTTTTTATAAGAATACTGTTGCTTAACAAAAAAGTTTTTAAATTACTGGACTGAGATAAAAGTTCTCCAAAGTTCTATTCAGCTCTTGATAACTTTTTATAATTGTAAGTGCAGCTATGGAGAGAAGCCTTCGTGTAGCAGAGGCATTTGAACTGTGACCTGAAGAATGGCTGGCTATTCAGTAGGCAGAGATAGGGAATAGGGTGGGCAATAGGTAACTGCTTTCCAAGCCTAAGGAACAGTGGTAAGGAAGGCAGACAAATAGAAGCAGAGCTTACTTAAGAGATTTCAGTGAGGCTGGAGTTGTATGTGACAGTGGGGAGAAAGGGGGAAGATAGTACTGGAAAAGGGTAAAAGTTGAGGTTAGATTATGAAATCTTGAGCACTGTAATAAACAGTCTGTGTTTTTATTTTGCCTCTAGAGAATCAAAGTTTTCTTTGTTTTATATTAAGGTTTATGCTTACTCAATATATGTCTATTTCTAAAAATAAAAAATAATTACAGCATGTACAAGTAATTATATTTCCATCAGAAGTCTAAGATGTCACATTGTATTTATGTTAAAGTTTAGAAATTTAGTTAAGGTTTGTCATCATGAAATACTTGACACTGTTTGCTTCTACTATGGAGCATATAATAATAACAGCTTATGTCTGTGAACAGAGCCCTGGTGGCACAGACAGTTAAGTGCTCTACTGATAACCATAAGGTTGGTAGTTCAAACCTACTCTGCTGCTCTACAGGAGAAAAGGCCTGGTAATGTGCTTCCAAAAATATTATAGCCAAGAAAGTCCTATGAGGCAATTGTACTCTGTCACATGGGATCACTTCAGAATTGACTTGATAGTGAAGTTTACTGAGGTATAATTTACATTCATTGCAATCTGCCTTATATACAAGTCATGTAACCACTACTGCAATCAAGATACAGAATGTTTCCATCACCTCAAACCATTCTCTTGTAATCAATTCAGTCCTCTCATCCTCAGCTATTGGCAAACACTGATAGGATTTCTGTTCCTTTGGTTTTGCCTTTTCCAGAATATCTTGTAGATGGAATCATACAGTATATGTTTTGAGTCTGGTTTATTTTACTTAGCATAATGCTTTTAGATTCATCCATGTTGTAGCATATATCAGAATTTCAAAAGTACCTTTTTTTATGGTTGAATAGCATTCCATTGTATGGAAATATTACAGTGTGCTTATCCATTTACCAGTTGTTGAATATTTGAGTTAGTCCAGTTTATGGTGGTTATGAATACAACCATTGTAAATGTTTGCACGTTAAGTTTTCTTTTGAGCAAATTTCGTTGAATTTCTGGGTTATATGATAAATGGATGTTTAGTTTTGTAAGAAAGTACTAAACTGCTTTCCAGAGTGGCTGTACAATTTTGCATTGCCTCTCACAAGATATGAATGAGAGTTGTTGCTCAGTATCCTCACCAGCACTTGTTATGCTCAGTATTTTTTAAAACCTGTCTAAGGTGTGTAGAAGGAACCCTCATGGCACAGTGGTTAAACTCTTAGCTGCTAACTGAAAAGTTGGTGATGAGCCCACCCAGCGATTCTCCTGGAGAAAAGACTTGCTGCTCTACTTCTGTAAAGATCACAGCCTAGAAAACCCTATGAGGCCATTCTACTTTGTCCCATGGAGTATGTTGTGAAGCGAAATCCACGTAATTTGCAATCAGCTGTTAATCCAAAGGGAGCTCTGGTGGTGTAGTGCCTAAGGCACTTGACTGCTAACCAGAAGGCCGGCGGTTCAAACCCACTAGGCACTCTTTGGAAGGAAGGTTGGACAATCTACTTCTGCGGTGATATGGCCTCAGAAACCCAACGAGGGGTCGCTATGAGTCGGGTCCGACTTGACAGCACATAACAACAACAGCAACAGCTAATCCAAAAATTGGCTGTTCACATCCACCCAGCACCTCACAGGAGCAAGATCTGACAATCTGCTTCTCTAGCACTTGTTGTTTGCCATCGAGTTGACCCCGACTCATAGTGACCCCTCCTTGGGTTTCCGAGGCAGTATCACTATGGAAGTAGGAATGCCCAACCTTCCTTCCGAGGAGTGGCTGGTGGGT
>NW_006921794.1:3541445-3580562 GCF_000298275.1 Orycteropus afer afer
GACCCCTCCTTGGGTTTCCGAGGCAGTATCACTACGGAAGTAGGATTGACCAACCTTCCTTCCGAGGAGTGGCTGGTGGGTTTGAACCGCCAGCCTTCTGGTTAGCAGTCAAGTGCCTTAGCCACTATGCTACCAGAGCTCCTACTCTAACACTTATAGCCAAGAAAATCATATGAAGCACAGTTCTGTCCTTGTAACACAGGGTCACCATGAGTCAAAAATGACTCACAGACAACTAAAAACAACAGATTAACTCTGAAGTCTGTGCAGAACTGTTTGCCTGGTTTTTTTCTTTGTCCTCTAGGAGGAGATTGCCTGATTTTGAGAAGCCATGAGTAGAACCAGGATCCAGTTCATGTCAGTGATAAAATAATGCTAATGGGGGACCCCTTGGCAAAAAATTTTTTGTAATACAAAATTTTTTACTATTACAATTTATTGTAATAGTACTGGAATCTTAGGGATAGCTAAGATATTTGTTTCTGTCAAAGATCAATACTGTATTTTTATGCAATTATGATAATTATTTTCACTTTAAAATCTTTCACTTAAGTATGTAGAAGTGATCTGCATACTGATGGCTAAAAGCACTTATTTAAAATTACATTCCAAATACCTGCCATTATCAAGTAATAAGGTGCTTTATATAAATGGATTTTCTGAATAGTAAAAATGCATTCTTTTATGTATTTGCACTTTATAAAATATTTCACACACTTGAAGTGATTCACTTTGTCTTTTAACAACCTTTATCATCAACAACCTTTATCTTCATGCTGACTTCAAGGCACTTACTATATGGTTACCTACATGGGAAATATGTAGAACTTCTTGACCTGTGACTCTTGATTCCAGTACTTTTAAAATTACATTTATTTGTCATTTTATAGGACTTGTTTTCTTCTCTAATTACTCTATCAACTTTCACTTGTTTGTTCTAACATCATCCTTTTACTCTTAGAGGTCAACATCCCTTATAGTTTCTATTGCTGATTAGCCAAAAGAAGATTAATAAAGTTATTAGACTTGCATGGAAGTTTCAGCTCTGGTCAAGCATTTTGGGGGACTTTCCAGTGAGTATCTCTTGTGACTGGCCAGACTCAGAGGAATTTTTGGGGGGCAGCGGGGGCGGGGGGCGTTTGAATTCCAAATATCATTCTTGGTAAATGAGTTCAATTAAGCTAACATTTGACAGTAGAGAAAGGGATGTATTTTTCTGTTTAGCATCATTCTTTGTTAGTAACTTGCTTAAACCATGGTGATTATTTCAGTAAAGTACTAAACAAACCAAGCAGTGTTCAGTGATGTGAAATAGACACTGAAAAGAAAGTCTGTTCACAAGCATTAGTTTTGTGGCAGTTGTAAAGTACCTGTGAAAGTCAGTGACATCTTGTCATCTCAGCTGTGGTGCCTCTGGTAAGACAGAATGGTTTTTTCCAAGTAATTATCTAACTAAATTTACTTTAAAATATATATATTTGAGAGGACTGTCTAATGAGTTGCATTTGGAAGCACTTAATGCTTTCAAGGATCTTGGTGGCAAAGTGGTTAAGGCATTCATCTGGCTGCGACCCAAAAGGTCACGGGTTGAACCCACCAGCTGCTCCACTGGAGAAGATGAGGCAGACTGCTTCTGTAAAGATTTACAGTTTAGAAACCCTATGGGGCAGTTCTACTCTGTCATATATGGTTGCTATGAGTAGGAATTGACTTTGTGGGAGTGGGTGATGCTTTCAAGCCATTTTGGTCAATTTGAACTCTTAGAATAAATTAGTAATTGTTCATCCAGGGGCTAGGATAAGTAGTTAGTAACACTTTTGCTGCTTGGGCACTTTGTTACATGCATGGTGAGTTGGTGAGCAAAGCTTTCCTAGACACATCTTTTGTTGGCATCCTTAGGTTCACCATGTGTGGTACAAAAGAGCCTTAGCAGAATGCTGGCATATGGTAGACTCAGTGTATGTGGAAAATTCTGTTCAAAAGGTAAAGAAAACTGGTGGCATTGATAATTTTAGTAAAATAGGGTGTGTCAAGTTTGCAGTTCTTTTCTAACCCTGAACTTTTAAAAATGCTATAAACAAGATTGATTCAGACTTGGTTTTCTACTGAACTTTGAATTTCTAGTGGGTTTTATCTATTTAGTGAACTTATAAATCTGTATCTAGTATTGCAGCTTGCTGGCTTTTTCAGATTATATGGCAATACACCCCTATCATGTAAGGGTTAATGAGTAGCCAGGTTAGACTTAATTGATTGTTAAATTCACCTTATTGTTACATGAAGAGGCAGAAAGGTTGCTGTTTCTTCTCTATATCCTCCATACTTTTTTCTTTTGTAGTTTTATTTACTCATTATAGTAAAATACTTTTTTTTTTTTTAATTTTGAGGTTTGATTTTTAAAACAATACACAGTTTTCAATTTTGCTTCCTAGTGGCATCTTAATCCAATTTACTGTTAATTTTTAAATCATGGTAATTTATATAAGCTGAGTGATTTTTTTTTTTTTTTTAAAAAAGGAGATCTTTTCCCTTGGCTCAACTTCTCTCCTTCCCTCTGCCTCTCCCCCATTTTTACCTGCAGATTTGCATGTTTGACCTAGCAGGATAATTGGGTCCACAGCAACATGGGCGTGTCTCTCTTAGAAACACTTAGTTTCATGTATGACTCATAAGCTGAAGCACAGACACCACTTCCCCAATCTACAGGAGCCATTTTAACGCATAAAAATTGCCGGATTGCTTTTTATTTTCAAGCCTAAAGGAAGATATCTAAAGAGAAAGGGAGTATTTAAAGGTAACTTGTTACTGTTGTGTGTGTTTGCTTCTGGCTATTTTGCTGAGCTGATAAAGAGAGGCTGGTTCTTACCTGTTGAAGGACAGGGCTACATGTGTTCTTTAACTCTGGTAAAATGTATGTAGTCAGTCACATGCCTGATTGTACTTAATTACTAGGGGGAACTAAGCATTCAAATTCTGGAAAGTTTTAGGTCTTCTTGGTAAAGCATTTTTTATATTTTGTGAGTCTTTTTTTTTCCCCTGTGCAACTTAAGAATAAGAGGGTTTTGTTCCCTTTTTTTATATCACAAAGCAAACTAGGTCAAATTTTAAGAAGAATACAACAAATTGTATTATTCTTGTATGATATAAGGGTTAAGAAAAAAATACAACAGTAGCTTTGTTTTGGCATTTTAATCAAGGGTGAAGTTTTGGGTCAGCTTAATCATAAATGTTGTTCATGGACCATTTTTTATTTTTTGTTTTGTTTATGCTAATAAAATTACACTAAATGTTTAATTTTAAAAACTAAGTTTAAGTAAAATAAATGAGCATTTAGAGAACAAGTAAGAGTGAGTATTAAGTGAAGAGGAAGAAATACTAGAACGATTCGATTCGTTTACTATTTTTTTAAAAAAGTTAATAGTCGACACTGGAAACTTATTCTAAGTAACAGACTTAGAAACATTACTTTCCCTAAGGAAACATGTAGTATTTCAGTTTTGTGTAAACTGAATAAAGAGTATTGGCCTTCTATCCATATTGCTGTTCTTAAATTTAAAATTAAAAAAAAAATTAAACCTTTGTATATGAGAAAATGGCTCAATCTTTTCCTGTAATATTTGTCTTCACTGATACAAGATTTCAGCAGTTGTCCATTCTGGTGTGCCTTGACGTTTTAGGTACTCTAAGAACCTGAGTGCAATATTATTTTACTTCTGACGCTTATTTATGAAAGTAAAATTTGAATATTGAATGAGTAGGAATGAAGTTTTTAGACATGAAACTTGCCATGTTAGTTATTTCTGACTATAATGATATTTTGCTAGTTTGTTTCTTTCTTTAATTTTAATTGTGATTTGGTGAAAGTTTACAGAGCAAATTCATTTTCCATACTGCAGTTCACATATACTTTGTCTCATGACATTGACTGCAGTTTCCCACAATGCAACAATTTTGCTAGTTTCTTGAGAATTAGCTGTTATTAACTGAGTGCCTTGAAAGCCTGTCACATGAAAGGCAAGAGAGAAAGGCAGTCAGTTATAATTCCTTACTCTTTTGTGAGGATTGTTGATATTAACAGATTTTAATTTTATGGTTTTATAAGAAGAGTATGACTGACATTTAGCAGTTCAGCTCTTAGCAGTTTGCTTTTATCTTTGTTTGCATATATTACTGGTTTAGTCAGTCTTTGAACAAGCAAAGGCTGTATTTACTTCTTGTCTGGCCTGTGTAAAATATCTAATGAAAACTTACTGGATTTTTTCTTTTTACTGTTTTTTAAAGCTGGTGGTTCTCAAGAGAAAAATCAAGGAGCACACAAATAAGCAACAGAATTAAGATTTTATTTGTTACCAAAAACAAAACCAAACTCACTGCCATCAAGTCAGTCTGACTCATAGCAACCCCTCCTTGGGTATCCGAGGCAGTATCACTACAGAAGTAGATAGCCCCATCTTCCCTCCGAGGACTGGCTGGTGGTTTTGAACCGCCAGCCTTCTGGTTAGCAGTCAAATGCCTTAGGCACTAGGCCACCAGAGCTCCTTTATTTGTTACAGAGACGTAGAAAAAAATTAGTTTCTTAAGATTTACAAGCTAGTACAATTTAATAAATACTGGTCATATATTTCAGTTTCTTACTATATGAGGAAGATGGAGGTGGGGCTTTAAGAAGGCCAAACCAAAACCAAACTCACTGCCATTGAGTTGATTCAACTCATAGTGACCCCTCCTTGGGTTTCTGAGGCGGAGTCTCTATGTAAGTAGATTGTCCAGTCCTCCTTCCAAGTTTAAGAAGATAGGAGAGAAAAAAAGGAGGGAAGCAAGAGATGGCCAGAAAGGCTTAAAAGGTAGTTAGTCCTCCTCCCTTTTCCTTTCTTAGGGTTAAATTTAAGTTTAAACTAAGTCATCAGAATTAAAATAACTGATTTAAAAAACATTAGGGGTAAAAAGGACTGAAGGTGGTCCAGTTGCCTCACTTTTATAGATGAAACATTAATCTGGAAAGACCCTGAAACTTGTTCGCTGAGGTCCTGCAATGCCTAGTGAGAGGACTTCCAGTTGGGAGCTCCTGATGCTAGTCTCCACCAACAAGTGACTGTTTGAAATGGTCTGTATTTCCTTAAGAGTAAATGAAACCTTAATTAAGTTACTTGGTGGTTGGTGATGAGGTACAAACAAATTATTTAACCAATGATTTTGAAGATATGTTTATGCTAGTTTCCTTTTTCATCAGAGAGAAGATGAAGCATTTCAAAATTTCTACAACAGCTTTTTTCATTATTTTTGATAAGACATTGCTTATGACACTGTTTAGGAGCTCTGGTAGCATAGTGCCTAAGGCACTTGACTGCTCACCAGAAGGCTGGCGTTTCAAACCCACCAGCCACTCCTCGGAAGGAAGGTTGGGCAATCCTACTTCCGTAGTGATACTGCCTCGGAAACCCAAGGAGGGGTCCCTATGAGTCAGGGCCGACTCGACGGCAAACAACAACAACAAGACACTGTTTAAGCTCTGGTAGCATAGTGGCTAAGGCACTTGACTGCTAACCAGAAGGCTGGCGGTTCAAACCCACCAGCCACTCCTCGGAAGGAAGATGGGGCAAAAGATGGGGCAATCTACTTCCGTAGTGATACTGCCTTGGAAACCAAGGAGGGGTTGCTATGAGTCGGGTCCAACTCGATGGCACACAACAACAACAAGGGATGTACTAGAAGGAGTTCTGGTAGCATAATACCTGAGGCACTTGACTGTAACCAGAAGGCTGGCGGTTCAAACTCACCAGCCACTCCTCAGAAGGAAGGTTGGGCAGTCTACTTCTGAAGTGATACCGTCTCGGAAACCCGAGGGGTTGCTATGAGTTGGGGCCGACTTGATGGCACGTAACAACAACAAAGGGATGTAGAAAGAGAAGGATTTGGGAATTTAAGTTGAACTTACAGATAAAAAGACAGGTTTGTATTTCTGTTTTAGTTTTTCTTCATAATATTTTAAGAGGACAAATACTACTTAATATACCTTGTTCTAGAGTATGTGTGTTTGTATAACTGTATTACCGGTTTACAAAATCTAGAGGTCTCTAAAATTTAATATTATGCTTATCTTGAATTTGACCTTCCCATAATTAGTAATTTCATTCTGTCTTTGTCATACCTTTTCTTCTTTTGAGAGCTTGCTCTACATGACAGGTGCTTTTAGAATTTTCTGAGGAATATAAGCTCTCTGTTAACTTTTTGCAATTTAATTAGGATGGTTAAAATTTACATTACCATCTGCCTGTTGTTCTTTAGGTGTGAAATTTGGTACTTTTAAAAAATTCCTTTCTGTATAACTGGGAGTTTCCTAAACTTCTGAGGCCCCTGAACTAATTCAACATTAGATCCTGCACAGTGGTTGTCATTGTCCTAAGGACTCCCTAGATAGCTCAAATGGTTAAGTACTTGGTTATTAAGTGAAAGGTTGGCAGTTTGAATTCACCCATAGCTGCCTCAGAAGAAAGGCCTGGCAATCTACTTCTGAGAGATCAGTCATTGAAAACCCTGGATTAGAGGGCAGTTCTGTTCTGAAGCACGTGGAGTTGCCATGATCACCATTGACTCAACGACAACTGATGACATTTTTGAAACAACCAACAGAGTTCATAGGACTAAAAAAACATAGACTCCATCCTCACAAACTTAGGTTCTTATTGGGAAAACAGGACTTGGTAAAAAAGATGAAATAAGTAAAGAATGGAACCAAACCACTGAAAAGTTAAGTTCAGGTTTATGTTGTTTGCCCAGAGATGAGGGATGACTGAGGCTTAAAATAGGAAAGTTTATAGATCTTAAAGGAATTATGAGTATTGAAGAATAAATAGCATTTGCTTAGGTTAAGAAGAGTATGGTCTTCATCAGTAAGAAAAAGAATATATTTGAGATCAGAGATGTTTTATTTCTCTGTCTTTTCAACTATGACAAGGCACCAAGCATATACGAATAGGTAGGTATTATTTACTGCATTAAACTCATGGTTACTGTTTGTTGGCATCTTACGTGACAGACTCATTGGGCATGTCCTGCTAAGGTTATTTTAAAAAAAAAAAAAAAAAAGTCATTAAGTCTATTCCAACTCATAGTGACCCTATACAACAGAGAAGAACTGACCCATTGGGATTCCTAGGCTGTAATCTTTATGGGTGGCGGGGGACAGAAACCCTATGGGACATTTTTGCTGTCCTGTAGTGTTGCTATGAGTCAGAACTGATTTGACAGGTGAGTTTGAGTTTTTTAATCTTCATGGCAACAAATTACACTTCTTTCTTCCATGGAGCAGCTGGTGGGTTTGAGTTTGATCCATTAACCTTTTAGTTAGCAGCTGAGCTAAGGTTAGGGGTGGCAAATCTTTAAAAGGCCTGCAATTTTCAACTTAAACACTGTCTGGTATCACTACATTGTAACCTTTCAGATATAAAAATCAGCCTATCTGGTAAACAGTTGCAGTTGAGTCACCTCCAGCTCATGGTGACCCCATGTGTAGAACAGTGCTTCATAGGGTTTTCAATGACTGCTTTTTTTCAGAAGTAGATCACTAGGGCTTTCTTCTGCGGCACTTCAGGGTGGACTTGAACCTCTAGCCTTTCAGTCAGCAGCCCAATGTGTTAACCATTTGTACTACCCATCCACCTGGTTGTTATTGCTGTTGTTGGCTGCCATGGAGTTGGCTTCAGCTCACGGTGACCTTACATGTAACAGAATGAATTGTTGCCCAGTCCCGCGCCATCTTCATGATGGTTGGTATGTTTAAGTTCATTGTGGTGGCTGTTTTGTCAGTCTGTCTCATTGAAGGTTTCCCTTGTTTTTACTGACGCTCTTCTTTATCAAACATGATGCTCTTTTCTAGCAATTAGTGTTTCCTGATGTGTCCACAGTAAGCAAGCTGAAGTCTCACCATCCTTGCTGGTATGGAGCATCCTGGTTGTATTTCTTCTAAGACTGATTTGTTCATTCCTCTGACAGTCCACAGTATATTCAGTATTGTTCACCAACACAGTTTGAATGCCTGCCTGGCAGTAGCCTTTTAAAGGAATAATCCTCAACCTTTGTCATCAAAAAGAATTACCTGGATTTACCCTTGAGATTCTGATTTGTTGTTGTTATGTGCTGTCAAGTCAGCCCCGACTCATAGTGACTTCTGCCTAGGATTTGTTTAAGGCACTCTGGTGGCATTGTGGTTAAAGCATTGGGCTACTAACCAAAAGGTTGGTGGTTCAAACCGACCAGCTGCTCTGTGGGAGAAAGATGCGGCAGTCTGTTTCCATAAAGATCTTATAGCCTTGGAAACTCTGTGGGGCAGTTCTACACTGCCCTGTGTGTGGTTACTATGAGTGAGAATCAACTTGATGGCAGTGGGTTTTAGGGTTTGTTTTGGGAATCTATTTTTAAAAAGCACCCTAGATGATTTTGATGCAGGTGCTTATAGGATACACCTTGAGAAAAAGAGATTGCAGGTTTAAGAACTTTGAAAAATGATTAATCAGTTATTTAGGTTTTTAATATTTGAATTTCCAGACAACAGTATTTTGAAACCCAGAGTGTGCAGTAAGTAAGGGAAGTCACTGGATTAATATATTATCAATGTTAGAACCTATGTGGCCTCTCCCTCTCTACCTGTTAACCCTTTCTCTCTCTCTCTCTCTCTTTTTTTCCTGTGCTTGTGTATCTTTCAACTTTGTGGTTCTCCCTCTCTGTCTTTCCTTTCCTCTAATTCTGCCTTTTCTTCCTTCCATTCTCCAACCCACTGCCATATTGACTATGATATAGAATTGAACTAATTATTTTTGTTTTTCAAATATCGCCCAGTGAACTTTTACTCTCCCAATGTGACTTTTCTTTTAGTTCCATCTCATGCTTGGGGCTGTTGTTGTTGTTGTTATAGGAAAAACATTCACTTCCTGATTTAGGGTAGCATTTACAAGCCTCGAAAACCTTTCTCACTTTGCAAATATGCTGTTTTTTTTGTTTTGTTTTGTTTTTTGTTTTTTGTAATGTGTTTGGGAGGGAGTAATATATGATTTTTATTATGTGATGCTTGGATTGATTTTTGAGCCACCTTTAGGCATATAATGGCATCATCGATTACATATTTATAGCCTTTGCCTAAAATTATATCCCATCCTGTGGGAGATAGCTAGCTGTTCACTGACTCATATGAATGGGAAGAAGGGTTCTACCATTTAAATTGCCTGAAAACCATCATTGCTCCCACTAGTTGGTCAGAATCTTTTGCTTTTTTACTTAAAAACTGCTTCATGTTGGGAATTGAACTAGTTACATCCTTGAGTCAACTGAAATTGGTAGGACAGTTTTCAACCATTTAAGCAATCTCTGTCCCGTAGGGAGAACCTACTAAAGAGAATGCTTTTTGTGTCACCTCTATCTTTGTGCCCTGTTAAATGGTGTACCAGTTAATTTATACTGCATACATTTTTTTCTGGCCATGGGTCTAGGCACCTCATTCTTTAAAATAAAAATAATGGATTGTGTATGTCAAAATAGTAAATGGAAGCTTAGTATTGTAATGGGGCAATTAATTATCTCTTTTCTTTAAAACTGAAATATGCATGTAGGAGTGTGTATAAAACATACAGGGTTTAAATATAATATTTATCAGTGTCACAATAATCTAGTTTAAAAATAGCTATGTCCATTACCTTAGACACCTCCTACTCCTGCCCATGTGTTACCCTTAAGAATAATTACTATTCTTACTTCTGTGATAATCTTTTTTTTTATAGTTTTACCCCTCTGAATTTTATGTAAATGGAATTACTCTGTATATATTGCATTGCGACTTGCTTCTTTCATTTAACCCTGTGAGATTAATTTTAGTTAATTTGCATTGTAGTAATCGAGTATTTTACACCAAAATGTATGTATTCTCTCTTGCTGGTAGAATTAAGTTATTTCCAGTTTGGAGAACATTCTGGAACTTGTTTCCTGGAATATATGTGCAAGAGTTCTCTAGGGCAGTGTCTTCACATTGAGGTGTATAGGACGACTTTGCAAAGTATGGAAGGAATGGATAGTTTAAGACACTTTAGAGTTCCTCAGTATTTTTCCTAGGAAAAGGTTCCTACCATTAATGCCTCTTACCCTTCAGAATCCTACTGTGATGTATTACCCTGGTGCATAGAATCTTCCAGGATCCTAAATAGATGCACAATTGGAAATAATTGGTTAAAGTGTTGAGAGTGAAAGATTGGCAGTCATAGTATTTGCTTTTAAAAAAATTGAAGGGAAGCCTTGTGGCATTGTGAGCTGAGAGATCATTGAAAAATAATGTTTTTAGGCAGATGACTGTGATTTTTGGTAAGTAATTCTGTAAATCAAAAAAACCCAAACTCACTGCCATCGATTGCAACTTGTAGCGACTCTTCCTTGGGTTTCCAAGGTGGCATCTCTATAGTAGATTGCCCAGTCTTCCTTCTGTAAAGGGTTTTAAAAAATTAAATTTAAGAAAACACTGGTCATTCCAACCTGCTTATTTATATGAGTAGGGTTTCTCGGTGTTCTATCTGTAAAAAGAAAAAAATAGGAAGAACCCTAAGTCATTCACACAATAATTAAAACTTATCTATGAAATCATAAATTCTCCCACTGTCACAGAGAGGTTTTCAATAAAAATGTGTTATGTTTAATAAGTATAAATTTATAATATTTATGCTGTTTTGATCAGTTACATATTAATAATAGTCATATTGATAAAATATTAAAAAAAAAAAAAAGTGTTTTTATGCTTTGACTCTTATGGACCCAGGGGATAAAATTTGTTTCAGTTTGTTTATTTGTGTGTGTGTGTGCTGGTGTTATAGAGAAGTACACATTATAAACAGAAGATTTTATTTAAAATACTACATTAAGATTCTGTGAGAGAATTGAAATGTAAATATAAATTCCAGGAGAAAAGAATTGATGTAAAATCCTTATTGTAATAAAGAGATTTTGTTCAAGTGCTTTTAATATCAATAAAATTTAGATTTATTTCAGTACATTTTAAAAATTAATATAGCATTTTTTGTTTAAAAAGTCTACTATTTACAACATGCTGGAAATTACAGCTTTTGTAGCTGTTAAGATCATGAAGAAATATTTTAGCTGGCATCTTAAAATATATAAACCCACTGCCATCACTCTTGGCAGATTTTATACCTAGGAGTAAAATTACTTGGTCTGTAGACGAGTATATGTATGTCTTCAAATTTAGCAGCTATTGTCAAACGGTTGTCACTCATTGGTTGTAGCCATGTAGCATTCTTACCAGTAGCGTATGATGGTTCTTTTTTCTACACATAATCACTAACACTTGATTTTGTTAGTGGCATCTCATTTTTTATTTTTAATGCATTTTATTGAAATACAATTTATGTACTGTGAATACACAAAACTAAAGTGACATAGGTCAATTTTTTTTGTTGTTGTTGTTGTTTTGCTGTGTTTTCTCCCCTCCCCTCCCAGCCCTGGCAACTAACAAAGTTTCCCTCCACATATAAACCTTTCTTGACCCTCCATAACAACGAACTAATACTGTATTTGTCCTTCTGTGATTGAGTTATTTCACTCAGCATAATGTTTTCCAAGTTCATCCATATTATGCAGTGTTTTGCAGACTCTACATTATTCTTTAGTGCTGCATATCATTAATCATCAGCAAATATGAATTTGTTGCTGTCATTTTTGTTATGTGCTTTTTCGTGGTGTCGATTTCATTCTATATAATTTTCTATGCTGAGCTCATTTTGTTTATGAATCGTGTTATCATATCCTTCGTTGCTATTGTTTTAGTATTTGCTAAGTATTTGTGCTGGTCCTCTTTATTATTTTGATGTGAAAGTTTATCATTTTTCTTTGAGGTTACCCTGTGATTTATAGTTTTCTTCCCAAGTTTAGAACAGTCCGTTCTATCTTGTAGTTGTCTTGACTTCCCTACCATTTTGCAATTCTGTAACTACACATTTTTTTTTTCCTTCTTTTTGGTTTGTAGTTGTCCTCATTTGCCAATTGTCTCTGGTTCCCTGTTTACAGTCTTGTAGGCTTCCTTACTTTGGATACTTCCATAGCTGGGTTGGTTGCAGGGTTATGTCATCATGTGTGTTAATGGTCAGTTTTTGTTTGCTGCTGCTGTTTCTCTGTCCAAAGGGCTCCCTTTAGCATCTCTTGTAAGCCTGGTCTGGTTTTAACAAATTCCCTTAAATTCTGCTTATCTGGAAATGTCCTAGTTTCACCATCCTATTTGAGGGACAGTTTTGCTGGGTATATAATTCTTGGTTGGAAATTTTTCTCTTTCAGAATTTATATATACCATCCCATTGTCTTCTCCCCTGCATGGTTTCTGTTGAGAAATCCGAGCTTAGTCTTATTGGTTGCCCCTTGTATGTAACCTTTCGTTTTTCCCGTGCTGCTTTTAGGATTCTTTTTTTTGTTTTGGTGAGTTTGATAATGATATGTCTTGGTGAGTTTCTTTCGAGGTCTATCCTGTTTGGAGTTTGTTGGACTTCCTGAATGAATATATTCTCATCTTTTATCATACCAGGAAAATTCTCTTCCAACAAATTTTCGACAGTTTTCTCTGATTTTATTTGTCTCTTCCTGTTCTGAAATTCCTATGACATGTAGGTTATTCTTTTTGATGGTATCCCACATGAACCTTAGGCTTTATTCATTTTGTTTTGATCTTTTTTCTGATTGATCCCTTTCCAAAGAAGTATTCAGGTATTTGCCTTCAATCTCCCTAATGTTGTCTTCCATTAATTCAGTTCCACTTCTTTGCCTGTTCAGTGTCTTACCAGTTTCTAAAAATTCAATACTAATCTTTTGGATTTCTGTGTGTAGTTTTTGTATCATTTCTAATTTTTCATTTATTTTGTCATTTTGTTCTTGTATTGTCTTTTGAAATTGTTGTAGGGTTTTCTGTGTTTTCCTTGATCTGCCTCTCAATTCATTGAAGATACCTAAATATAATTCTTTTGAATTCTTTATCAGGGAGTTCCAATGCTGCATCTTCCTCAGGGATGTGTTTTGGGTCTGTATCCTGGTCCCTTGTTTCTCCTGCTTTATCTTGCTTCTTTGTGTGAACTATGATGCTCTGTTGTCTCTGAGGCATTGTGACATTTTTGTGTTTATATTTAAATGGTGATCATACATTGGAGTGACTTGCCCACAATTTTAATTTTCTCTGTTTTGTTTGTATGTACCTGTGTAAGCAGGTACTGTACAGCTAGTTGATAGCACTTATACACTCACTACCTGTCTCCTTTCCTGTTGTCAGCCTCTTGTAGGTCCCTGGAATCTGAATGAGAATGCTGTCACTTTAAAATTCAAAATGGCTGCCACTTGTAAACATTCAAAATAGCTTTGCCCTCAGTCACTTTAAATATCCAACATGTCTGCCGCTTGTAAACATTAAAAAATGGCTGCGTCCTCAGCCAGTTTAAATATCCAAAATGGCCACCACTTGTAAACATACAATAATGGCTGTGCCATCCAGACAGCAGAAAGTCCACAGCTCAGGTTGTCTCTCTCCTTGCTGTTTCCCTTCTTAATCATAGGCCACCAGTGCAGTCATCCCTGCAGCCCTTGGCAACCAGGGCTGATCTTTTAAGTCAATTCTCAGGTCCCAACACCAGTTGGAAATATTCAGCCTGTTGGTCCTGTCAGAGTAGCTGACAGTCCACTGCTCTGACTGTCTCTGTACTCACTGTTTTTATTCAGGTTTTTACATTAGTTGGTACCTCATCCACTTCTGTGTACTTTATTTCAAAGGTCAGGGCTCCAGGATTATCTTCTAGGTCTCTGTCAGTTGGTTTCTCTTATCTTTGTTGAGGAGGATCTGTGTGGCTTGTCTGCCTATTCTTCTATCTTACCAGAAGTCCCTCGTTTGGTTTTTAATGTACCCTTTTCACTGATTACCGGCAAGGATAAACATCTTCTAATATATTTTATGAATCATATTGGGAAATGTAACTCAGAGCTGAAAGATCTCTGTCTATCCATTGATATGACATCTCGATTCCTCTTAGCCCCAAGACCAGCCTAGTTTCTGAACTAAAGCTAGTTCTACCATGGAACTCCTCATGTTCAGCATTCTCCAGCCCACATCCAGGTTAGGGTCTGGTTCTCTTGAGTTCTCTCATTCATATGGCTGCTTCATAAAAAGTGAAAATGTAAGTCTTAGTCCAGGTTTTTACTTTCATTTCTGGTTCACACTTGGCTCTCTTGTTATGAGATGTTTTTCAGTGTATATATTAGCAGTGGCAGGGACATTGGAGGGCAAATGGAAGTAGATGTCATAGAATTTTATAGTTGGAAGGGTTATTTAAGTCATGCATTTCAGGAGTCTTTTGAACATTTTGATTATATACCCCTTCATCATGTATAATTTATTCATTCATTCAGTAATTATTTATTGCCTTTTAGGCATTATTCTTTATGCTGAGGAATACAGCAATGAATAAAAGCAAAAAACTTTATTTATAAGCTACATATATGCATTGCACTTAAGTGGTTCCCTGAGTAGCAGAGTTTGTACTCAGTAACTAACCCAAAGATTGGGTGGTTTGAACCCAACCAACAGTGTCATGGAATTTTTTCTCCTGTTCTTAAATTTTCTTTAGGAATGTGGTTCAATAACTTGCCCAAGATTGTCCAGTTTAGTAATAGAACATTGGTTTATGTAGTCTTTATACTCTTAAAAATTATTGGGAATCCCAAAGAGTTTTTGTTTATGTGGGTTATAGCTAACCAATATTTACCAATATTAGAAATTAATACCAAAAATTTAAATTATTAATACATTAATTTATTTTAAAAATAATAAACCCACATGTAAACATGATCATTTTTATAAAAGTAAGCTATGTTTTCCAAAGCAAAAATTGTATTCAGTGCAAATCTTTTTAGTATTTGGCTTAACAGAAGACAGCTAGACTTTTCATACCTGCCTCCGCGTTAAGTCTGTTGCAGTATGTTGTTTTTGTTGAATAACATGAAGAAAATTTGGCATCAAACAGATGTCTTATTGGAAAGGGAGTCATCGTCTAATAGCTAATAGATAATTGTGGACTATTTTTGATGCCACACCAAAACTCAAAAAATAATTTTCTTATATGTGAACTGCTGTATGGAAAGTGAATTTGCTCTGTAAATCTTCACCCAAATCACAATTTAAAAAAATTTTAAAAAGTCTCTTGATGGCTAGTACAACAGGAGTCTGAAACCTCATCAAGTAATTTTTCATCGTCTGTAACATTAAAATCCATTGGTCTGTCTCACACTTTGAATAGATTAATCTTTTATTGAAGCAGGATTTTGTAACATCATGCACAGGTTATTTGATTGTTCCACATGTTGACATAACATACAAAAATCATGCTTATCAGAAAATTCTTTAAGTATTGGAAGTCTGTCACACTCAAAATGATAAATAAAAGTTTTCTAAAATTCTCATCTTCAATTGAAAACTCAATTGTTGTTATTGGCAACAAATGCTGTCAGTTGTTTTCCTTGAAATGACAAACTCACTTGGTCATTTTGAGGAAAATGTCTGCCAGATAACCAATTCTGAATAATAGTTGTTTCATGTAAAAATGATGTTCCATTAAAGAAGCAGTTAGTTCAGCTTGAAACTCAACTGCATAATTGCTTTTTCTCAAGTCAGTCATTCTGTTTCAGAATGCAACAGACGTACTAATGTGTGCTTCCCATTTCATCACTTAACATATTAAAAAGATAGGTACTTACTGGTTGAGATTGAACAAAATAAATAGTGTTTATTCTTTATCAAGGATATTCTTAAGTGAAACTGCCTTTTTTTTTTTTTTTTTTTAATATATAAGGTGAGTGCCTCATGCTGAAGAATACAAATGCAGTGACAGTATGGTGTCATATTGCCACCCTGATATGTGCTTAGGCATCAGCAGCTTCATCTCCTTTTGCTTTTGCACCATCAGTGCAAGTGACAACACAGTGAAAAAGACAAATATTTCTTTAGTCACGGCAACCTCATGGTGTCGCCATGAGTTAGGACTGACGTGACAGGAAAAGAGTTTTGTTTTGGTTTAATACTAGTATTATTGTGAAAATAGTTTGGACTTCATGAACCCCCTGAAAGGCTCCTCTGTGGGTCTGAAGACAATAAAGATGATGAAACATTGAAAAGAATCCAAATGTCCAAAAATAGGGATTAGTCGTATATGTGATATAAATGATATGTGCACACAATGATGCTGTAGAAATTTTTATTAACATAGAGATAAAACCAAAATATAGTTAAAAGAGAAAATTAAGTTGTGAAAAAAGATTTGATTTCATTTTTTAGAATTGTTATAAATACAAAGATAACAAAGCTGCCATTTCTATAATCCTCAAATGTATAGTTCAGTGACATGAATTATGTTCATCATGTTGTTTAGCCATCACCATTAAACTGTTGATTGCATTTTTGTTAAATCAAACATATACTTCTAAAGATTGTTTGAAAGCTTACCAAGGGAGTAACAGTAATTGTCTCCCAATGGGTGATTTGCCTTTCAATATAAGGGTGTGTGAGTGTGTGCAGAGTGAGAATTTTGAAATCAACTTGCTTCTTTTCAATAAGAAATTAAGATTTAAGCATTTTTAAAATTAACAGTATGGTAATACGCAGTGTAGAACTGTACAGTATAATTAAGTATTTTAATATGCCTAAGTATAAACCAGTTAGCTATTGGATGTAGTAGGTTAATAGGGCATTTAGGAAAGCATGTCTTCTTTCTTAAAGTTTATGTTACTTACAAGCTTATATAATATTTTCTATTTTTGGTGCCTTCCTAATGAGGAAATCAACATTTCTCAAAGAAAGTGAAGGTGTTGGTTGTAAGCCTTGATACTTGCATTTAGTTGATGACTTTGTGATTAAACTGGAGGAAAAAAAAAAAAACTCATTGCCATCAGATCTATTCCAACTCACAACCACCCTTTAGAATAGCACTGCCTCAATGGGGTTTCCAAGACTGTCAGTCTTTACAGATGACCATAATTGTTGTAGTTGTTATTTGCCGTCGAGTTGGCTCCGACTCATAGTGACCCCTCCTTGGGTTTCCGAGGCAGTATCACTACGGAAGTAGGATTGCCCAACCTTCCTTCCGAGGAGTGGCTGGTGGGTTTGAACCGCCAGCCTTCTGGTTAGCAGTCAAGTGCCTTAGGCACTATGCTACCAGAGCGCCTATGACCTGCTCTGTGGGAGAAAGATGAGTCATTAATTAATTTACATGATGAACATAATTAATGCCTCATCTTTCTCCCACAGAACAGGTGGTGGGTTCAAACTGCCAGCCTTTTGTTTAGCAGCCATATGCTTTTTCACCACTGTGCCACCAGAGCTCCCTGACTTTGTGATTAAGGGAAGAGAAATTTAAAGGCAGAAGTCAGCAATTAATGGTTTCTTCACTTGTCTGTGATATTTCTATACAGTACCTGAGTTTAATTTCCACAGTAAAAGGCACTGGCAATGGTATCAGTCATTTTTACACACTTTATAGTAATAAGAATTCTGGTAGTGCAGTGGTTAAATGCTTGACTGCTGACCAAAAAGTAGGCAGTGTGAACCCACCTAGTGTCTAAGGCACTTGACTGCTAACCAGAAGGCTGGTGGTTCAAACCCACCAGCCACTCCTCAGAAGGAAGATAGGGTGATCTACTTCCTTAGTGATACTGCCTGGGAAACCCGAGGATGGGTCACTATGAGTTATATCCGATTCCATGGCAGTGAGTCTGGTTTTATAGTAATAAGTGAAATCTCCCTTCCAACTAACCACTCTCAATTTCTCATGAGATATTTTTCTGTTTTATATTTTTCTATTGTGATCTTCTTCCTAATTGGAAGAACTTTGAGTTGCTGTGTAAAGAAATACAGGCTTTGATTTTCTTAAGGCAATTTAGGATGCATCCCAATGGAAACACCACTGTTGCAGTGCTTATGGTATGCCCAGCACCTTTTAGGCAGGTTAGAAGGAGACTTTTGGGTTCAGACTCCCAGGCTAGCTGTGAAAACCTCTACACATATGTTGCTAAGGTGTACTTTCTATATTCTACAGAGGATCATTACCCTCTTCTGGGGAGACATCATTGAAGGAGAGGCTGCTTTGTTCATCTGTTTCTCTTTGTTACAAAGAAAATGTCTGTTTTTCTTTGTTAATATTGAAGCCTAATACTCATCTTACTTTTAATAATCTTAGTAAAGTTGACTATTTGTCTAAGTACTAAGTTCTAGGGACTGTTTAGTATTTAAAATTCCTCTCCAGATACCATTGTGTTTATTTAAAAATTTATACCTTATAGAAAGTTTTTAGTGTGCTGGAATAATATATATAGTATATCATTTTTCAAAAATTATTATTTTTTATTTTTGCTGTGTTCCCTCCTGACTCCTCCCACCCCTGGTAACCAACAAAGAAAGTTTTCTTCTTATATAGTATAATACCATTTTTTATACATAAAGTTTAAAAATAGATTGCCCAAAACATACATACATAAGTATTAAAAGTTTAAAGAGAAATAATAGGAAAATTTTAGGATTTAAATTAGATTAATTAGAATTAATGTTGTGTGTGTTTTATTTGGAAGGGCAATTTATAGATTGAAACAATTTTTTTTTTTTTTTTGTATAAATTATTTACAGTTGCTTTGAGACTTTTCCCACCAAATATCTGCGCTGGAGGGTTCAGCAAGAGAGTTAATATGTAAGAAAATGGACAAGATTCCTTTTCCCTCGGGGTTCAGGAACACTTCTTTCTTTTTCCGTAGCTACAGGTGAGAATTAACCTAAAACATTTATAAGTAAGAGCAGAAGAAGATATACTAGGAAGGTGCTGTCAATTCTAAGGCTCTTGAAAAGATGGAACTAGGTCCTTCTATTTGAAAAATGAGGTTGTTTTTTCAAGCCATTCATTTAAAAACTGTTACTTATTTTGGGAGAATGGTGCCACCATGCTTACAGCTGATTATTAGGCACATATTAAATTATATTTAGGAAGCAGAATGGTCATAGGAAGTCTGAGATGGGCTTATGTGCAGTAAGATGAGTCATTTTAGCCATTGACCCAGAGAGGAATAGCACTAAAGCCTGTTAAATTGTAGTTGTGGTAGTTTATAGCTTAAGAAGTGACCAGTATGGATGAAGAAAAGGTGGTTCTCTGCCAACTTTTTATAGAATATGAAGCATATGAGTGCCAAATTGAGATCATTCTTAAGAATTATTAGCTTGGGAGACAGCTAGGCATGAAGAAAAGTGACAATTTGTGTTTTAGTTGTAATTAATTGGAAATTTTGTTAAAATGACATGTAGCTGGCAGGATTCACCTATTGAGAATAGAGCTCAGTGTGGTTTGTGTATACCTGATAGGTGAACATGTATGAGTAAATAATATGAGCCAAATTTTAATATATAGGGAAGTAAACGAGAGATTGGAGATCGTTTGGTTGGGAGAGTAATGACCAGATGACCAAAGAGCCAAGAGTTCTGTCCTGTTCAGTTGAGAGTCAGTTGCTCGGAGGTTGCTATTTATTTTTTTTTGGTGGTGGTCATTATCTTTTGATAGGTAAAGGCAGTGTCAGGGAGGAGGCCATATATCTAAGTGGTCAATTATTACTCTTTTAACCAATTGGGTAAAGTAGCTTGAGTCCTTTTTCTATTGTTCATACACTTGAATTTTACTCAGTCATTGTGGTTTTCAAGTCTCCATTTGTGTGGCATTTACTCCTTAGAATCATTAGTGTTTGTGTGTATATTGAAATTTATATCTCAACCCCAGGACACTTTTTTATTGGCCCTGTTTTCATAAACACTCCTTACCACTCATATGCTATGTTTCTGACACTGTATTTTGGTGTATTTTCACATAAACTATTAGACTATTTATAAAACAAGGCATAAAGATGTAGCAGAGAAGGCAGGAAATACTTGTCGTTTGTATGCCATATCTTACTCTCTGCTTCCTGTCAGTTAAACCACGATGAGAGGAACAGAGACACAGATGTACAATTGCTGCTTTAATTTCCCATCAGGGAGACAGACAAGTTAAGTATAAAACTTGTTTCATTAAACTTTTGTCACTTGTTGATTCTAGGGATGTTGTAGGCCTGTATTGTGTTACATGAATTTACCTGATGGTAATTAGATGTTTAATATAAGACCTATTAGAAAAATACACCTTTTAAATAATCAAAATTATTTACTTCTGTGAAATTTTTATAGACAACAAAAAATTGGTGTTCAAGTTTGTCTATATGGATCTTAAAATTATAGTATCGGCACATTATTTTTGTATGTTGATATATTAGTATTCCTTAAAATGTTTAAAGCACTTTAGGGTTTACAAAGTAAATCATTTTTAGTATGTATGATTTTACAGATGATAAAATGGAGGATTATAAAGGTTGACTTCTCTAAGAAAATACAGTTGGTAATAGAATTAGGACTCGAATTCGGGTCTTTTAGGGCTAGATCCTTTGTCCTTTTAGGAAAAAGTTTGTTTTCTTTAAGTGACTTATTACTGTTCTACCCATTAGTCAGTGATTTAAGCTTTTAAGTTTACCTGTGCTTATTCTACCTGGAATTTTTGTTTCTCATTTTACTTCAAATTCTCTCTACTTGAAAAAAAAAAAAAGTATTACTTACCCTTAAAAAAATAACCCACACGTCACTTTCTTGGAAGTTTGTCACACGTATTTATCCCTTTCTTTCTATTCCCCGATTACTGGGTTGACTTATCCCAGATTCAGATTATTTTATAGTTACCTGTATATATAGATACTTTATTTTTTGCGCAATGAACTACTTCAGGATAAGGACCACATCTTAATTTATCTTAATTTTGTATACATAATATCTACCATATAATAGATTTAATAAATATCTGTTGGAGGAATAAATACATGTCTGAGATTTCTTTTTTTTCATCCTAGAATTAACAAGTTGATTAAAGAAGTATAATGTGGCTATTTTCTATAGTTTGTCTTTATGGTTTACTGTAGAATATAATTTTAGTGTAGGACTTATTTCCTGCTTCAGTACACCCCCATTTGTTTTTACTATTAAGTCAAATAGAAGGATTCAGATCTGCTTTTTAAAATTTGAAGGAAAAATTATAAAGCTGTACAGCTGTATGATTTATTTACTAATTTAATTTTTACAGTATTTCAGAAGAACCAACAAAACAGTTCTTTGGTTTACTGAAACTTGATTTAGGCTGGACAAGTAAGAAATAGTTTACAGGGTTGTTGAGTATCCTTTTCTCTATGGGAGCTTCGCTTATTTGCACCATTTGTTGTGGTGTTGGTACATTCTGTGTTTGAAAAAATAGAGTAAGCATGTTTGTCACTTTGAGGATAGTGAAGCCCTGGCTTACCCCCAGTTGGTTCTGGCAAGCAAGTACATAGTATAAAATTCTATAAAATGCTAAAACAAACATAAGAAAACATGAATCACTTAATGAATAATTTTAGTAAGTGAATATTTTTTACTATATAGGAACGATATACTTTGATCTTTTGATCTTGTGGCCTGGTTTGACTTTCAACACAATGTACTCTTACTATTCTTTTTAACTATGTTAGTTAGTATAGAATAATCACAAACCTTACAAATGTTTGTTCTCTAGTATCTTATACTCTATAGAGATAGGACATAGTAAATAATTACTGAGTAACATAGGGGAATGAGCTTTGTACCCACTTCTGCTACAGTACCTGTAACATGCTTTGCATTTGTCTTCGCTAATAGACTGTGATTGTCCATAGGGTAAGATCGTATCTTAATCACTTGTTCTGTTCTTCTCCCTCACCCATCAACATATGGCAAATAGATCTCTAATGAGTGCTTGTCGAATAAGTGGAAGAAGGTAGATAGTACTGAAGATTTCAGAGGCCCATCTAGTGTATAGGAAACATTTTCTGTTCTTCCCTACAGTGCTTATATTTGTAAAGGGAATGCTTTCATTTTATCCTAATACACTTTTTCTGTTGTTAAATTTCAGTTAATTCAAAGTCAAATGAAAAATTACAAGTGAAATTCAGGCCCTGATTTCCCTCTAGATATACAACTTGTGTTCGAATTTAGCTGTGCCTATTTCCCTTCACCTATCTTTATCATCTGAAAGGTGTTTAAAAAAAAAAAAAAAAAAAGTCATCCTTTTACAACTCTTACTTCCCACTTTGGGTAGCAGAGATCACATTTGTCTGTGTTGGGGACTGAGGTGTAGCTGGAAGGTAGATGTTGAAGGAGAGTGACCATAGTTTGTATTCATGAGATGTGGTAAAGCTTGTATTGCCTGACAATTCAGTTCCAAGTTTTAAAAGCAGAATATTTTGTATTACGGGGACAGTAATGTTGTGAGGTCACCAGAATATAAGACCCATGAGAACAAAACTTTTGGTTTGTTTTATTCCATACTATATTCCCTGGAACAGTGTCTAGCATAAGGTAGGTTCTCAGTGGATATTTGCACAGTGGATGTATAGGTGAAGGACTATGAGTTTAAGTCAGACATGCACTCAAGTCTCAACTCACTCTCTGAACACTGTTCAAAATATTTAATACTAAATGACAAGATAAAAGCATTCACGAATGCAGCTAGTTTATCAGCTTCTATCTTTCATTGGCATCTCAATAGATGGAGGGTAGTTTTGATGTTCAGTTGGATAACTTGCAAGAAGGGTTATATGGTAAGGAATTGTGCCTTTTTGGAAATCTTTCTTATTTTCCTGCTTCCCCCTCTTCCAATTCTTAAGCAAAGGAAATAAATAAGTGATTTTTATTTATTTTAAAGAATTTATGCACATATGGGTGATTTAAAAACCATTGTTGAAAATCTCTGTTATAAGTGACTAATGAAGAAATAAGGAGGTCAGCATACGTATTGGTGACCAGAAGCTATCAGTCTAGCAGTCAAGCTGTGGAATGTTTGTTTGTGCAGTCCTCTTCATTTCTGGATGATAGTTACAGGATCTCAGGTATGTAACTTGCAGTGGGCTTTGTAATCATAGGAACCACACTCTGTTGTTGCAAACTTACTTGAAAGCGACAAGAACTCTCCACTTCTTCCCAAATCAATGCTAAATTCCACTATCTAACTTTTAAGACTCTCCGTAATTCTGTTATGCCTTTTCTTAACTATATTTTCTACTGTTTCCCATTGTGAACTTAGTGCTTGTCAAGCTGTTAACTATCTTTTAAACTTCTTTTTTCCTCTGAATTCTTTTGTGTTTCATCATTCACCACACACATAAACATACATACTCTACTATCTTTTTCCTTTTTCTATGGGCTCTGGAAATCTTACCCTTCTTTTATGTTCGGTTTTGATCCTGTGTTGTCTTTGCAGTGTTTCTTTTCTCTGTTTTACCATCCTAATTGCTTTTGGAAAGCTGCAGTCTTGACCATCTTTATTAACAATTAAGTACTACCTTGTGTTGGTTAGTTAGTTGTTGTCCTGAACTAGATTGTAAGCCTTATGGAAACAAGGACCATACATTATCTCTTTGCATTTCCCACAGTACTGAGTTTGGGGACGTTCAGTAAATATTCATTAACTGCTTATCACCAGATTAATCAATAGTAGCATGGTTGCCTCTGAAAATGGATGTGCTTTTGATTATCTTGGAGATACGTATGATATAGGTAATCATAATAAATCTTTTTCCTATTGGAGAAAACCTAATGCCAGGATCATTGATGTACTTTAGTTAACAGTAACTGAAATGGATTCAGATGATTAAAAAATTGATTGTAAAATGGTATTATGGAAGATGAAAGACCTAAAATTTTAACTATTCTGTATTATGTTGTGAATCATCATATTGGTGATAAACAGTACTAAAGCTTTCTTCTAAGATTTGCAAAATAGGAAAATTTTTAGTCGTACATATAACTTAAAATATTAAGTATCTAGTGGTATAGTGCCTAAGGCATTTGACTGTTAAACAGAAGGTTTGTAGTTGAAACCAACTAGCAGCTCCATGGAAGGAAGATGGGGCAATCTACTTCCGTAAAGATTTATTGCATTGGAAACCCAGTGGAGGTTGCTATGAATAGGAATCAACTTGATGGTGGTGAGGTGTTTCGTTTGTTCTGTTTTTAATAAGTATATATCTCACAGTGCTAAGCCCTTCTACTTCTCATTTCTCATTTTGTGATTTCACTGCTTCTAGGTTTTTGGTGCCATTGGGTTTAGAAATTCAGGGAAGTGCCAGGAGATGATTGCAGGAAGAATCCCGTTTTAAAGATTTTGATAGGGAGTACCAGAACTGTTTTGTTATATCCAGACTGATTTAAAAGATTTCTGTTGTTTATTTAAAGAAGAGAAGGTATAGATAGTAGGGTTTTTGGGGTCTTCTTAGACATGGGGAGCAAGAAATTGTGTGCACATGGAATCTTGAAGTCCATCACATTTGTTGGTGACTTGGTAAAAGCTGGAAATGTTTTGTCCCCTGGAATTTATAACCTTAAGTCTGATCCCACTGGTACTTGGACCAAAAAACTCTGAACTCACTGCAATAGAACCCCATTGGATTGCCGAGACTGTAAACCTTTTTTTTTTTTTTTGAGGCTGTACATCTTTATGGAAGTAGATTGCCCCATTTTTCTTCTGTGGAGTAGTTGGTGGGTTTGAACAACTGATCTTCTGGTTAGCAGCCAAATGCCTTATCCTCTATGCCACCAGAGCTCCACTGGGACTTGGAAAAGTTTCCTAAAATATCAGAGGAATTAAAGGTTGTGATCATCAGAGAGTATATGAAGAGGTCTAAACTGAGTATGGCAATGAGCACAGCAAAGTCTGGGTGAAAGTTGTCCCCAGTTTACCACAGGGGCTCTATTTCAGTGACTCTTAAGTTGGTTCTGATGTAAGTGGAATACCCCCCATCTTTTTTCCAGAGTTTTCATTATTATTGCCTTTTGTAGCCAGTATCTTCATAAATCCAATCTTTGAAAGTCTGTGAGTTAACAGTTAAGAATGGTAACATCATCAAATCATATGCTGCAACATTGTATGTTAGTGCAAAGTACTAACATAAGATGTACCAAAAAACACCAGTGATAAGTGTGGTCATAAGTTGAATACATCATGAGTTATGGTCTACCTGTATATAGAGGCTTCTTGTTGATTTTGAGGCAGAGCCCCCTTTGCTGTCTGTGATACACGAGTAGGGTAGGGGCAGATAGGGGATTATAAAATCAGAAACGCTGGAACGCCTGTTTTTAGACAAAATTGTGACGAAAGTGTGCTTATAAATTTAATCCATTAAATATTCCCACTCATGCTTCCAACTCCAGTGTTTAGATCTGTCTTATAAATCTGATTGATCATGTTTATCTCACAGCTTTTGCTGTGTCACAGTCGTGTAAGCCTTGTTAAGCAATTTAAAGTTTTTCCTGTAGGCACTGGAAACCATTGATTAATTTTTGGTAGAAGAATAGTTGATCTTCTTTTCATTTTTGGTAGCTCATTCCTGTAGCTTTGGGAAGAACCATTAGATTGGAACTAGATTGGGGGTAGCAAGTGCCCATCAAATTAATCCATGGAACAGCTACCTATTTCTAACAATGCAGTCCATGACCATTAAGCCATTACATGACTTTCAGATTTTGCTCTCAGTTTATGATGTACCTCTTTGTAAGGGTAGAACTTCTTCAATAGAGTACAGTTTCTACTCAAAAAAGTATTGTATACTGTGGGGTTTAGATGTGGAGAGAAGAGTGTCATGTGGCAGAATCTCCTAGGGGACTTTTGAAGATTATCTCCCTCCCTGTCTCCCCTCAGTCACTACCTGAGGAGATACTGCTGCTGATGGGAATTGGCTAGATTCTCAGTTGGGGGAAATCATTGTACCAGAGCATATCTTTTCTAAGAAGATGAAAATAGTCATCATGGGAATAAATAGTCTTAGGAATGAAACAATTATCTTGCAAGTTAATTCTTGCTTGTTGTAGAGAGAATTTTTTAAACTGCTCAAGCAGGTTTCTCTGATAAGGACATTTTAGCATGCTTGTGTTCTCTGGATAGATGTGTTTCTGTTAGAGTTCAGTTTTTGGGTGCTTGAGGGAAGAAAGTTCCATCAGTTTAATTGCATCATAAAACATAGCAATTAATGATACTTTGATAATGATCACTTTCAGCCTTTTTTGAGAAAGGAAAGAAGTCAAACTTTTTTCGTGACCGAAGTTAAAATCTGATTACTATTGGGTGTTTGTTTCTCTTTTGGTTTTAAATTCTCTTGTTTTCTGAACTTGCTCAGAAAAAGGGTTAACTTTAAAGATCGCAGGTATGGACGGGCCTCGGTATGTGATGTGTTTGGCTCCTTTGCAAGGTGCTACAACTGTGGCCTGAGTGTAATCTGACACCGGTAGGCACAAGTGGCCAAGGATAGAAAGTGGAGGACAATGTGAAAGAACCGGAATTTCAAGTCTGGGTAGTGAGTAATTGCAGCCCGCTCTCTGAGTCCTGGAACTTTTCATCTGGGTGTCAGCAAAAAGGCAAAAGCATGGAGAACTCAACCTGTTCAGTTGGATCATAGTGACTTTTTAAAAAAAAAAAAAATTAGCATGGTTGAAGCTAAGGTAAACTTGTTCAGGTTGCCAGGTCTTGCTTCGTCTTTGGCATAGGTCACTAGATCCCTGACTCAGACTCTCAGTTTAAAAAAAGTCAATTCATGCTTCTTTCACAAAAAAATAAGCCTCTACTTTTGAAGAAGTTCTAGGTAGTTTACTTTCCCCTGCCCCTCCTATCCCTGCAATTAAAGAAAGCCCTAAGGCACAATAGCTTCTTAAAAGATAACCTGTATGGATTCCAAGAATATATTTTCAACCTTTTCTAAGCTCTCTCAAAGTTTTTGAATGTTTGAAAATTTTTTAATGGAAAGATTGGGAGTAGGGTGCAGTGAATTACTTAATATGGCCCTTTTAGCTGTAGTCTCTCTTAACTCCTGCTAAATGACTGGATGGGACTGTGCAAATGAAGTGCTTGTGGCCCACCAAGGGGATTGACTAACTTGCTAATAATGTAAATAAGGTGTGTGGCCCCCTTGTGTAGGTGGGATCGTATAAATAAGGTATATAGAACCTCGACAATGGGATTGGTCAGTTTTGCCATCGCTCTAGGCTTAAAATGAACCATCCTAGAGGCAGAAAGGGGAACCTCATGACCACCAAGAAAGAAGAACCAGGAGTGGAGTGTGTTGTTTGGACTCAGGATCCCGGCACTGAGAACCTCTCAGACCAAGACTGAGAGAGTTGGTGAGAGACAGCAAGAAACAGTTACAGAGAAATGGTAGTAGCAGAGGCAGCAGAACTAGGAGACTGTAAAGAGATGACGCAGTGGCCTTTCTGGCCCACGGAGTGAGCAAACTGAGCACCTTTACGCAGGAGGCTTGCTGGTGGAGTGGGGTACCTCTGGGGTACTTATGGTCAGAGCTAAGGAGCTTTGTAACATTTGGTCTGAACAAGGAGAAACCAAAGGGCCAAGGGCCAAGGGCCTAGAAAGAGACCTGCCTGCAGGCACAGCCTAGAAGCTGTCCTGACTGAAAAAACTGTATCCTGAGTCATTTGTGGCCCTGAATTGTTCCTGTTAACTTCCCTAATAAACCCTATAATTGTGAGTATTGTCTGTGAGTTCTGTGTGGCCATTGGAGCAAATTATCCATCATTATGCATTAGAGAAGTAGAGTGCGCCGTGGGAGGGATGGTTGGTGTCAGAATTGGTAAAAAGGATGGAGGCACATCTTACCTCCACCTTCTAGGAATCAGCTTTGGGATGTTGATCTTGATTTTTTATTTCCCTCTTGTAAAGTTAGAAATCAGATGCCCCCACCATGCCGTTTTATAGGGAGTATAGAAATTTTAAAAAATTTAATTATGAAACACTGAACACAGTGAGGAATGATTTGCTCTCCTGTAACATTAACTTAGTTTCCACCACCACCACCCCTTCTGTTTTGTATATAGTAGTTGCTGTCATGTTGACATAACTCATGGCAACCCCGAGCTCACAGTAGAACTCTGCTCATAGGCTTTTCAGTGGCTGATTGCCAGGTCTTTCTTCCGAAGCATCTCTGGGTGGAGCTCCCACCTCCCACCTTTCTTGAGCACATTAACTGTTTGTGCAACCCAGAAACTCCTATTTTGTGAATATAGTACATGATTTAGAGAGATCTGTATAGTGAGATAAAGAGCTCTGGTCCTGCAGTGGGTAAGGCATTTGTTAGCTAACAAGAATGTCACTGGTTTAAACCCACTAGCTGCTCTGCAGAAGGAAAATGAAGCAGTCTGCTTCTGTAAAGATTTGCAGCCTTGGAAACCCTATGGAAGTCCCTGTGAGTCAGAACTGACTTGATGGCAATTGAGTATATAGTGATACTCATTTTATAAGTGATTTTTTAAATTATTATTTCTTCTGTATTATTGACTTCCTGTAGGAACTGAGAGACTATTACAACCCTTTTTGAGGAAGTTCAAATCCAGTTACTTAACTATAACTACATTTAGGTGTTTTTTTTTTTTAAATTGGTTTTTCCATGCCCCCCTTTTTTTTTTTTTTTAATATAAATGATAGTAACAATTACTGTATTCAAAGAACAAGAAAATCAAAGCCAGTAAAAATCTACTTTGAAGAGTTATTAAGTTGTGGTAGTCTTATAAAAAGGCATTATAAGTGTTTTCCACTTTTTAGACTGAATGAAAAAGATCATATGATGTGGTAGAGATTGAGAAAGAACAATATAAGACTTTTCAGATTTAAAGCAGTAGTAGAGAAATCTACAAACCCAACCCTATAGCCAGTTTACTTGGACATTGAGTTGTCATTCGACCCTCTGTCTTGATTCCCCATGTAAAAAATGTGGCTGAAAATGATTTACCACATAAAAGAGGTTACAGTAGTAGCATAACTCAAACCAAACTCAGTGCTGTTGAGTCGATTGATTCATAGCTACTCCTCCTTGGGTTTCCGAAGCGGTATCTCTATGGAAGTAGATTGCCCAGCCTTCCTTCTGAGGAGGAGTGGCTGGTGGGTTTGAACCACCAGCCTTCTGGTTAGCAGTCATATGCCTTAGGCACTACGCAACCAGAGCTCCCAATAATAGCATAGAATAGTGTATAAAAGCACTTTAGATAATATAAAAGTTGTACTGGAGAATGGTAAGGGACATTTAATTTTTAATTTTTCCAGATGTTCTGTTCAAGAAGAATACTAATTCAAGTTGTGTTAATGTAGATATAAGAGCATGAATAGAGAATTAGGCTGGGAATATCAGCCTTTCTTGCTGTCTCCCATACTAACAGACTGTGACCTTAAACGAACATTGCTCTAGGCCCAAATTGTTTCTTTTCAGTTAGTAGGTTTTTCAAAGTAATCCTTAGATCCTTTTTCGCTAAAAAACTGTGTGATTCCAAACTCTAGATTGATGATGAACAGGCCCTCAGAAGATTATGCAGATATCATTGACTTACTTTCATTTCTGCTGGGACTTATGTAGAACACCCTATCATAGCATATTAGAAGATCAAAGAAGAATTGATGGATTTGAATTTTGGCCTTGGCAAAGAATATTGAGTATACCATCTACTGCCAGACAAACAAATCTGTTTTGGGAGAAGTACAGCCTGAATGCTCCTTAGTAGCAAGGATGGCAAGAGTTGGTCTCACGTACAGTAGACAATTTATCAGGAAGGACAAGTCACTGGAGAAGGATCTCATGCTTGATAAAGTAGATGGTCATCAAAAAAGAGGAAAGAGCCTGAATGAGATGGATTGACACAGTGTCTGCAATGATGGGCTCAAATATAACAATGATTATGAGGGTGTCGCAGGACTGGACAGTGTTTTGTTCTGTTGTATGTAAGGTCACTGTGAGTCAGAACTGACTCCACGGCACCTAACAACAACAATCATTAGAAATTGAAAAAGGTGAAACTATGGTCTATTGTAGAAGAATTCCAGTCAGTACAATTTATTAATTCACTGCTTACTTCTCTTTCTAATTTCCATAGCATCTCTTTTTTTTTTTCTTACTTTTCTTGCTCTGTTTTCTTTCATTTTTCTTGTATTTCTTCAGTTGGAATGGTTTCTCCAAATGTATTTTATTTTCTTATGATAGATCTGTCCATATGTTGAAAAGAGCCCTTTATTAGGTTACTACTTCATGTAAAAATACTTTCTGTGCAGATATGTGGCATCTGAGATTACTGTAGAATTCCATTTCTTTTCCACCCTCCTTACCTTACAAACATGCATGAACATGTAACCACAAACATTGTCTGAATACTTTATTAAGGCTAGAGTATATATTCGAGTACTCTGTTGCTATAATATGGTATATTTGGCTTTCCATTGGCTTTGTTGTTGTTGTTGTTATGTGCCGTCAAGTCGGACCCAACTTATAGCGACCCCTCCTTGGGTTTCTGATGCAGTATCACTACGGAAGTAGATTGCTCAAGCTTCCTTCTGAGGAGTGGCTTGTGGGTTTGAACCACCAGCCTTCTGGTTAGCAGTCAAGCGCTTAGGCACAATGCTACCAGAGTTCCTTTCTACTGGCTAGAATTATCTAATCTAAAGCCTTTTTGTTTGTTTGATTGGTGTATTTGTTACAAATTTTCAGAATGAGTTGATATCCACCCCCAGCAACTCACAAAGGGAAGCAATGATTTTTTATTTTTGAGTGTCATTCTGAATTGATGTTTTTTTTTTCTTTTTAATCTTTGTTGTGTCTAAAACCCTATGAAGGAAACTTAAATTAGCATTTGATCCAGGATTAAAAAAAGTAAGTGTGAGAGACACTAAAAACCAGTTTTGGCTATCATATATTTTTGTAATACCTAAAATCTTTTGTAATAAACAAAAATTAACCATTTGAGGTGATAATAGTAGCTATTAATGTGGCTGAGGATTTTGTGTTTTAGAGTAAATAAATTAATTTTGTTTGAACAGGGGCATAATGGAACTCTGTGCTAAGGGAAGCTAGCCAGGTAGTGAGGGACCTTTGTCATGAAGCAACTAGATTTATCAGAAAGGTGCCAACTTCTTTGGCACTGGAATAAAATTATACCTCTGTTGATAATGGACACTGCTGTTCTTTGTTGGAGTGTAGCAAACAGCTGTGGAAAAGGAGACTCCCAGGTTGTAGAGAGATGAACATTATAGAATAGTTACCTGGTATATACCTGTTACATATCTCTTGCAGCTGGTGGCATAGTGCCTAAGGTATTTGACTGCTAACCAGAGGCTTGCAGTTCAAATCCACCAGCCGCTCCTCGGGAAGGAATATTGGGCAATCTACCCAAGGAGGGGTCTTGCATTTAATATTTATAACAACTCTAGATTTTGGCACTATTTATTCTACATACTTTTTAGAAAAAGAAGTGGAATTTTTTATCTATTTTACAGGAAAAAATAAACTGAGGTGTTAAGTAACTTGGCCAGAGTCATACTGCAGAAGACTTGAAGCTGGATGGTCTGTCTGATTCTGGAGACTGTGATCTTAACCTTTTTGCTTTAAAATCTAAACTTCTGGTAATAAGAGACTAAGGAACCTTTTTCTGAGGTATTTGAGTTTGCATGTCTCCTTGAAGAATAAGAATTTGGTCCTGACCCCACTGAAAGACATGAACCAGCCTCAGGAGTTTTTATTATTTGGTAATGCCCCGCTGGATGACTTCTCAAAACTGTGCCAATAAGATGACTACTTTATATCTGTGTGGTGAATGAGCAGTTTTCACTTACCTTTTTTCTTGACATTTTATGAACACTAAGTGGCACTTTGAAAATGACATAGGTACAGTGGAGTGTTCTGAATAGAATATATCTAACAGTTTGGGAGGAAAAAAGATTTTTAATCTGCTCAAGACCTTACAATAAGGTAGGGTAAACCGAGGCCTTTTTTTCTCCTTATTCTGACCACCCATAGTTTTCCATACTAGGGTAAATTTGAAGGATAAAATGATGAGTCAGTTTGGGGCATGTTTTAGACACATAGATTTGGAAAGGCCACTGATCTGAATTAGATTTGGAGCTCATGAGCTGAACTAGAGAGAGCATTGTTTTCAATTTGATATATAAATTTACTTAAAAACCTGTTGCAAAAACGGCAAGGAGGCCACATGTTCTGACCTCCTCTAATCCCACGAGAGGAAGACAGGATTACCAGCAGTAACCCAAGGCCTATTACTTCAAGGCCAGACATGCTGCCTCCCTCCAGCCCTTTCACCAACCGTTCCTCCCAAAGCACCCACCACCTCTCTCCTGGGTTCGATAATTCACTGCAGTGGCCACACAGAACTCACAGATTATGGGGTTTATTAGGGAAGCACCAGGCTACAACTCAAGTTCAGGAAGAACGCTCAGTCTCTCTCCCAGCCCAATGTCCCTCAGCCAACAGTCTCTCACAGTCTCTTTCCCAGCAGTGCTGGTCCCTCGGTGTCTCACTCAGCAATGCGTGTCTCTCGCATCTCTTTCCTAGCAGCACGTGTCTCTTTCAGCAGCACGTCTTCCTCCACCAGCAGTCAGAGCGAGTTCTGCCTCCAGGAGGCCTCCTTTTGAGCCTGGAAGGGTGGTCAAACTAGCCAATCACAGCATCAGAACTCTAAGCACGTGAGAGAGAGTGGGAACTTCCCAGAACATTGTATTGTGCCACGCCCAACAGAAATAACCCAGGTGGGCGACTTTAAAATCAGGATCTCCTCCGTAGCTAATAGCAATTCCCACCTTAGAGTTTACAAAGACTTATGGGTAGAAAAGCCACACTAAGTAATTTACTATACCGCACCTGTGATCTAAATTAGTACAGTATAAGGAATTTGAGTAGATTTAAAGAAAGGCTATATGTGTAGTCATGTAGTCTAAATTAGGCAGAGTCCAGATTTAGAAGTGACAATTGTAGCCTTCAGTTCTGTTTTGCTTCCAGACTGTGAGACCTTGGGTAAATGGACTGAATTTACACAAGTGAAAACTTGAGTTATTGATCTACATTTTCAAAGTCTCTTCTGTTACTAAAAAAGTTCTAACATACATGAGCTCTGTTATTTAAATATTTCTAAGGAGACCTGGTGGCACAGTGGTTAAAACACTTTGCTGTTAATCGAAAGGTTGGTGGTTCAAACCCACTAGGCACTTTATGAGAGAAAAACAAAGCAATCTGCTTCCATAAAGATTAAACCAAAACCAAACTGACTGCTGTTGAGTCATTTCCGACTCATAGTGACCCCTCCTCGGGTTTCCAAGGAGTTATCTCTGTGGAAGTAGATTGCCTAGTCTTCCTTCAGAGGAGTGACTGGTGGGTTTGAACTACCAGCCTTCTGGTTAGCAGTCAATTGCCTTAGGTACTACATCACCAGCGTTCCCTCATAAAGAGTCCCCCCCCCCCAAAAAAAAAAAAAACATACTCACTGCCCTCAAGTTGGATCGGACTCTTAGTGACCCCCTCCTTGGGTTTCCCAGGCCATGTGGAAGTAGATCCGTCCTTCCGAGGAGTGGCCACTGGGTTTGAACCACCAGCCTTCTGGTTAGCAGTCAAATACCTTAGGCACTATGCCACCAGAGCTCCTTGAAAACCCTATGGAGCAGTGCTACTCTATCCTGTAGGTTCACTATGAGTCAGAATTGACTCGACAGTAGTAGGTTTTGTAGGTTGGATAAGTATAGGTGATGCCTCTGGATCAAGATTCAGAATGTATTCCTAAGAACCATCTTGATTCCATTTAAAAAAAGAAAAGAAAAATGAACTCACTGCCGTCGAGTCGGATCTGACTCATAGCGACCCCTACTTGGGTTTCCAAGGTAGTATCTGTATGGAAGTAGATTGCCCAATATTCCTTCCGAGTAGTGACTGGTGGGTTTGAACTGGCAGCCTTCTGGTTATGTGGAGAAGAGCAGAAGAAAGAAGATCGAGAACCAGAGGCTCAGTTAAGCCAGTAATTTAATACAGAACTTTACTTACACGTTGTCAATTTATGAACTTCTGTATAGAAATGAACAGAAGCTACGTGCCAGAACAAAGGTGTCTCTTTCTACCCCAACAAATGGTTTAGTGATTGTGGGCAGTCATTTACTTTTGCTTTATTACCCTTGTTTGTCCTTATAATCTGGTGGTTCAAACCCACCAGCCACTCCTCGGAAGGAAGGTTGGGCAGTCTACTTCCGTAGTGATACAGCCTCAGAAACCCGAAGAGGAGTCGCTATGAGTTGCATCCCACTCGAGAGCAGTGCATTGTTGTCCTTATTCTTTAGATTTCTAAAAAGCTTACTTAAACACAAGCAGCAATAATGGAAGTACTGGTAAGAAAGGCATGTGATTGTAGTGGAGAAGAAAGTGGAACTTTACATAGATGTGTTCACATTAGCTATTGAGACAAAGTCACTTTGTGTTTATGAACAAGTATATTTTGGATCAACCATTGGAACCTCACCTTTTACAGAGAAGCTTCTCTATCAGGCAACGTCCCTTATTTCTGGTTATACTTTCTTACTGTGGTTTTTCAAGTTTTGAATAATGGTTTCCTCTTTACCAAAAGTACTACAATCATACTTCATTTTTTATGAAGAATACGTGTAAAAATAGTGAAATGTCTAAAAATATATTTTGAAGTGTCTGTTATACAATGGTTACTTCCTCAGAAAATGTTTTGCTCTTAAGTATCTTGGTACCTGGCACATTACCTTGCAAATTACAGGCATTCAAGCATTTGTTCACTTGAATTAGAAGTATACAATTTTCAAATTGAGACAATGTACAGTTGATGCTAAATTGGTGGTACAAGTAGTGAGTGCTGTGTTCCTGAAGGAAATGATCCCTGTGGGTCAAGGTATAAGGATTGGCAGGGTTTGTGAAAGACAAGAGATTTGAGTTGAGCATTGAAAAATGGAAAAGTTTCCAGTGGCTGCTGAAAAGAAGTAGTGGTGTTTTCAGGCATGGGAAATAATAGATATTGAGAAAAAAAGGCAAGAATGAATGGACTTTGTGCAGAGGACTAAACAAAGATAGACTAAACAAAGATAATATGGAGGAATTGGGTTGAATAATTATTTATGGCAAAATATTGTAAGTAACATTTGACCCGTGGCCAAATGTATATCTTATGTTTATATACCTATCTAAGTGCTTGGCTGCCAGCTGAAAGGTTGGTGATTCTAACCCTTCAGTCACTCTACGGGAGATTGATGTAGCAGTCTGCTTCTATAAAGGTTTATAGCGTTGGAAACCCTGTGGGACAGTTACACTCAGTCCTCCAGGGTCACTGTGAGCCAACAATGGGGTTTGTTGTTTTGATTATGATAAGTTTAGGTCAAAGCATTTTTTTCCCCTCTGAATCTCATGCGCTACTCAAAAACTATTTGAAGGAGTTAAAAACAACTTCCCAGTGTTGGAGTTGTGATTTGTTTTCCTTGAACTCACTAATAAGGGAGTGAGTAAGGAGTAAGGTTGAGGAAATTACATGATTAGATTCTAATTTAATGAGTAGAAAAAGTGGCTAAACTGAATTTATATCTCTGATTTTATTTGAATTCCCAGTTAGGGAAATCAGTAAGCCATGATGACTCCTAGAGGCCAGAATATATAAAGGGAATTGGCTTTACTAAAATTAGGAAATTGAGTACATTATTTGGGTAGCACATACTAGGTGGATTAAAGTTTTGAGGGCAACTGATTTTCCAGGTCAGCTGCATTCCTAAACTTGTTGCTTTTAAAAGTATTAGGAAATTAGTGGCCCATTTTTTCCTTGGAACTGTCTTTTGAAATATTTACATTAAAATTATCATTGCTGTTTCCAAGAACTAGATGTTATATATTGTGATGATTTTTATACCTTTTTCTTTTCATGTCACATTAATGCTCATGACAGTATGATATAATTTTTAATAAAATTGTAATAAACTCTTACATTCAGTTTTTTCCTTTTACTTCTGTTAGTAGTAACTCTCTTCTATTTTTTTAATAGACAAACATTTTTGGCAGACATTTTTAAAGTATGTCTCCCTCCGCTGTGAAATTGTTTTCACTCTTAAGTTGCGTTTCTGTTTTTCTACTATTGTAAAGTGCAGTTCTTTGCATGTTCTAATTTGCCATGACGTGGTCAAGTGCTGTTTCCTTCCTGTTGCTTGCAAGCCTGTGCTAGAGATAAGGATACATTTCAGTGCATTAAAAAAGAAGCCACTGAAGACAGGCTTAAGCATGGTAACTCCTAAAGCCGCCTACTTACCAGAAGCCTTTTTAGAAAACAGAAAGAGTGGGTTTTTATTTTCTACTTATTTGAAAAATCTGTTAAAATAGTACTTATTAAACCCTAAATGTATTAGACCTTTAAACAGATTTTAAAATCCTTATAGATACTAGACCTAACAGAAATATTCTATTATAGACAAAGATAGACATTATGAAATTACTCATGAAGTAGAAATTCATATGTAGGTGGTTTGCCAGTTAATGGAAAAAAGGGTATTGTTTATATATCCTGTATCTCAATAACAAATGTACTAATATTGCGGAACGTTTTTTTGTTTGTTTGTTTGTTTTTGTTTTTAAATATTCAGTACTTTAACTGTAATAAAACTGGGGGGATGGAAAATGAAGGATAGACGTCATTTTCACAAATGAAAGGGACTTTTATCTTAGCAGGAATGAAATCATCAAGACTATGTTACTTAAAAAGGCCTATGTTCATTACTCTTGTTGATTTTATTTAAAACGAACATTAAAAAAATGCTTTGGAGACACTGCCTTCTGTATTAGTTATATTTTAAATGGTTATGATTGCTTTTTCATAACTAACTTAAGCTTTTGTTTTTCAGGCCAAGAAGTTCAGAGAAGAAAATTTGCCTCAGTTTGATTGCAGTATCAGTGAAGTAAGAAAATTTGAAGCACCTTCTCTAAAGAAAGCCTCAGTAACTTGACAGACTCAGCTGTGGGTTTTTTACCCAAATTAATCACTGGATTCTGCAGCGTGATACTTGAATCTGGTTGGAATTTTTCTCATGTGGATCTAAGGGGAATGCTTTATTATGGCTGCTGTTGTCCAACAGAACGACCTAGTATTTGAATTTGCTAGTAACGTCATGGAGGATGAACAACAGGTATGAGACCCAGAGAATATTGGGCTTTAACAAATTTATTCTTATAATTTCTCCACTTATATCAGAAAATCATAATACTTCAAAAAACAATCAACTTTAAAAGTTTTCTGAAGTAAAAATCTATAGGTAATGTGTTCTTACGTTTTAAATATCAGTTAAGTCATAATTTATGAATCTTAGCTTTGATGTGGTAACAAGGAAGTAGTTTTTTGGGGTTCAACTTATTTTTCTGTAAATTAAAACTAAACAGCAAATGCGTTAAGTAATTATTTAGAAATACTTTGAAAAGTATAAATTCTAGAGGGACACTAACAGGATACATAAATGGTGTTTTATAGTATACAGTTGGTGATTATAAGACTTCTGCAATTTTACAGGGTTGTACAGTTTTAATATGTGTAGTTAACATTTATAATTTTGGGCAGTCCCATAATCACCATCATTTCAGTCCAAAGCATGTGACTCTGAGGAAGTTACTCAGCTTCTCTAGATCTAGATTTCATCATCTGTGGAATAAGGGGATTAGACTGAATGATTTCTACATCAGCTCTTTTCATTGAATTTCTCAAGATGTACAAATTGGTTTTTCCAGAATGTTAATTAAATAATAAATAAATAAATAAAAATCCAAGAGATAAGTAAAGGATCTAAAAGTCTTTATTTTTGTGGCCAAGATTTCTTAGGACTGTCAGTTGTTTTTTTTTTTAAGTGTTTATTTTAAACAGGATATTTGGAATTATAAGATATATTAAGGTAGAAATGGTGTGTTGGAGGATTCAGTTTTTTGGGGAAAATATTTTGTAGACCAGTAGCTTTAAACTGTTTTTAATAAGGTTGATTTGTATATTGAAATGAACCTTACCTCAAATACCTGACTCATACAGAACAGCCATGATGTATCATGCTTTTACTCTGAAAACATGTCGTTGTTGTTATGTGCTGTCAAGTCAGACCCAACTCATAGTGACCCCTCCTTGGGTTTCTGAGGCAGTATCACTACGGAAGTAGATTGCCACATTCTTCCTTCCAAGGAGTGGCTGGTGGTTTTGAACCGCCAGCCTTCTGATCAGCAGTCATGTGCTTTAGGCACTACGCTACCAGAGCTCCCTCGTTACTATAAATAATAAAAATTGATTTCTCCTTTTAGTAGGGCATTTTGATTTCTTAGCTGTTTATATTGTGCTGACATTGACGTGACAGAACACAAAATGAATAAATAAACATACAAAAGGTGAGAATTTGCATTAAGGTATCTTAAAATCAAGATGTGCCTTGGCCAGGGAGGAAAAAAAATTGAGGAAGAGGACTGCTTTGGTCCCAAGTAAAAATATATTAATAGTTATTTAGGTTTAATCTAGAAAGGATAGAAAAGAATTTTTTAGAAAAAGCAGGTGTTTTGATTTGTTCTAGAATGAGATATTTATGTATATGTTAAGATTTGAAAATTGTGTTTACTGTTCAGCAGTCTTACAGGAAAGATCCTGTTGTAGATCCTGTGGCTCCTAGGCTTGATGTGGTGAGGTGTATTGTCAGGATAGAGCAGCAGAAGACAGAGCTCTGACTCCCACTCACTGACTAGTACCCCTGTAATGCAAGGGCTTTGCGCTCTTTTGTCCATAAAAAAGTGCATTTTACATTACAGCTCAGTGTATCTACATGTGTCTATGTAGCTTTTCTTTTTAAAAAAAAAAAAAAAAAAAAGTTTTACAAAACAGTACCTACCTTTACTATGTCCAGTGCATTTAGTTTATCTTGTTCAGAGGTTAATTGTGTCTTTGGATAATGCTCTTAGTTGAACATCAGAATGTATGTGTGCTTTTTAGTTATTTATTTTTCTCTTTTTACTCTTCTGGAGAAGTCTTTAGAACCACATAAAAATTTAATTTTTAGAAGGTCCCATTCATCTAGTTTCTTTTCTGCTGTTTATGTATTTTAGGTTATGCTTGATAGTCTATTTATGCCATATATTGTTGCTGTTGTTATGTGCCGTCAAGTC
>NW_006921794.1:3582032-3582619 GCF_000298275.1 Orycteropus afer afer
ATCTGTATTCATGAGAGATACTGGTGTGTAGTTTTCCTTTTGGGTGATGTCTTTGCCTGTTATTGGTATCAAGGTTATGCTTGCTTCATAAAATGAGTAAGGGAGGATTTCATCCTTTATTATATTTTGGAATAGTTTCAGTAGAATTGGTGTCACTTCTTCTCTGAATGTTTGGTAGAATTTTCCGGTGAAACCGTCTGGGCCAGAACTTTTTTTTTGTTGGTAATTTTTTGATGACCTGTTCAGTTTCTTCTTTTGTGATGGACCTGCTCAACTTTTCCACATCAGTCTATGTTAGCTTTGGTAAGTGGTGTGTTTCTATAAATCTGTCCTTTGCCAGATTTTCAAATTTGTTGGAGTACAGTTCTTCATGTTGTTGTTATGTGCCGTCGAGTTGGACCCGACTCATAGTGACCCCTCCTTGGGTTTCCGAGGCACTATTGCTATGGAAGTAGATTGCCCCATCTTCCTTCCAAGGAGTGGCTGGTGGGTTTGAACTGCCATCCTTCTGGTTAGCAGTCAAGTGCCTTAAGCATTATGCTACCAGGAGGGGTCGTTATGTCGGGGCCGACTCGATGGCAAATAAT
>NW_006921794.1:3584895-3629428 GCF_000298275.1 Orycteropus afer afer
TTACTGGCTGTCCTTTGTAGGTAACTTTTTGTTTTTCCCGTGCTGCTTTCAGAACTTTGTCTTGGTCTTTGATTTTGATGAGTTTGATGATGATAATGTCTTGGTGATTTTCTTTTGGGGTCTATCCTGTTTGGGGTTTGTTGCACTTCCTGAATGAATATATTCTAATCTTTGATCATATCAGGGAAGTTCTTCTCCAACAAATCTTGGACAACTTTCTCAGTGGTTTTATTTTTTTCTTCCTGTTCTGGAATTCCAATGACAATGTAGGTTATTCCTTTTGATGGTATCCCACATGATCCTTAGGCTTTCTTCATTTTGTTTTGATCTTTTTTCTGATTGATCCCTTCCCAAAGAAGTATTCAGGTATTTGTCTTCAACCTCATTAATTCTGTTTTTTATTGCATCAATTCTACTCCTTTGCCCTTCCAATGTTTTACCTATTTCTGACAATTTAGTATTAATCTTCTGGATTTCTATCTGTAGATTTAGAATCATTTTAATTTTTCATTTATTTTATCATTTTGTTCTTGTATTTTCTTCCAAAATTCTACTAGGGATTTGTTGGTGTTTTTCTTGATCTGTTGGTCAGTTCTTTGAAGATACCTAAATATAATTCATTTGAATTCCTTTTCAGGGAGTTCCAATGCTGTTTCTTCCTCAGGGATGTGTTCTGGGTCTGTATGCTGCTCCCTTGTTTTTACCACTTTATCTTGCTTCTTTGTGTGGACCGTGATGGTCTCTGTTCTCTGAGACATTGTGACATTGTTGTATTAAAATCTCTGTTAACTGTTTGTGAAGAGCAACGAAGGGTAAGTCAGGCTCTTCTTGATGGTTGTTTATCGTAGGACCATTGGGGGAGAAGGAAGTGGTGACTCTCACTCAGTAATTGAAGCTGCAGTAGGTGTTGTTCTAGTTATGTTGTTTGGAGACTGTTGCTGTCTCCCACTGAAACAAAAATAACAATTGAATAACCATCAAAAAAGTAAACACAAATGGACAAAAAACATACCATATAATCACATAGGAATAGTAACCAAAAAAGAGAAAAGGGAAAAAAACAAAAACAAAGCAATACAAAAGACTCTGCAATATCTGGGGAGAGGGCGATAAGAGAAATAACTTGAGAGGGGAATAATGAAGGAAAAACTCAAAAAGAAAAACAAGGAATGGACTTACACACAAGAGGAAAGAAAAAAGAAAGAAATTTGGAACCAGAACAGGGAAAAGAAAAAAGGTAAAACTAGAACCTGGAAAGGGAAGAATAAAAAATGATAATAAAAAGGACAAAAGTAATAATAATAGTAGTATTTTTAAAACAGACAAAAGCAAACAAACAAAAAAAAAGAAGAAGAAAAATGTGGACAGGGTGAGGCAGGGCACCCAGACTCTGTCGGAGCACACAGACTAGGATGGAATTCCTGCCATCCTAGAAGGTGGGTGGGAGTGAGGGGTGACCACACCTCCATTCACCAAGAGGGTGTGGGGTATAAGAGTAACAAGGTGAATGTTGCACCTTTGTAGTAGTTCGTGTTTCCGGGATGTCTTTGCGGTTCCCAGCAAGTGGAGCCTGTTCTTAAGTCCCTGGAATCTGGGAGAATGCTGTCGCTTTAAATATCCAAAATGGTCAAGGCTCCTGCAAACATTCAAAATGGCTGCACCCTCGGGACAGGCAAAAGTCCACAGCTCAGCTACCTTCTTCTCTGCTTCCCCTTTTATTCCCCAGCCACCAGAGCAGTCCTCCGTGCAGTCCCTGGCTAGCAGGGTTGATGTTTAGGTTAATTCTTACGTCCTACCACTACTTGGCAGTATCCAAGCTGTCTGTGCTATCAGGATCACTGCCAGACTGCAGCTCCATATGTCTCCTTTTCTGGTATTTTCACGCAAATTCTTCTGCTAGTTGGGGTTTAGTCCACTTCTATATCCTTCCCTTCAAAGCTCAGGGATCCAGGATTATCTTCTGTATCTGTGTTAATTGGTTCCCCTTTTCTTTGTTGAAGAGGACATGTGCAGTCTTTCTGCCTATTCTGCTGTCTTACTGCTTAGTTACTTATTTTTATCTAGCAAAGTGAATTTGTTTTATGAAGGCATTGGTGTAAAACTTTACAGATATTAACCATATCAGGTAAGTAGTATTATCTCCATTTTGCAGAGAGGAAATTGAGAATCTCATTAAGCGACTTGCCTGAGGTCATATATATAGCTAGTGAGTAGTAGAACTGAAATTTGAACCCAAGCAGTGGACTGTTGTTGTTGTTGTTGTTGTGTGCTGTCGAGTTGGCCCCGACTCATAGCGACCCCTCCTTGGGTTTTCGAGGCAGTATCACTACGGAAGTAGGATTGCCCAACCTTCCTTCCGAGGAGTGGCTGGTGGGTTTGAACCGCCAGCCGCCTGGTTAGCAGGCAAGTGACTTAGCCACTATGCTACCAGAGCTCCTAGTGGACTGCTAGTGATGTTGAATGCTCTTGCAGTGATCCTTGAGAATCTTGCTGTGTTAAATGTTTGAGGACAGTTATCCAGGTGTAGATTTCTTTATGGGCATGAGTTTAGTTACAGCTTATTCACATGAGGGGTAAGTCTAGTGGTGTCAGTCTTGTTACCTTCTTGTCTAACCTGTGGCTTTATTATCTGTGTTTTTGTTAGTAGGTTTAATTTGGTTTTGTTTTTAATAATAATTTATTGTATTTTTGATGAAAATTTAAAATAGCAAGTTAGGTTCCCATTTGACAGTTTCCACAGAGATTGTTCTGTAACATTAGTTACATTCTTCACAATGTGTCAGTATTCTCTTTAATTGTGTTTTGGTTTTTATATTCCCACTACTCTAGTTTCCCTCCCTCCTTCTCATCTTTGCTTTAGAGTAAATGTTGACATCTTGGTCTCATACAGATGGTTGAGTAAAGCATCATTCTTATGGATAGTTTGTTTTTAATTACATAAGTAATATGCCGATTATATAAGAAATCATATAATACAAAAATATATAAATACTGAAAGTTTCTTTTCTCTCTGATTGTCTAATCCTACTTTCTTCTCCAGAAGAAACCATAATTTTCTGTTTGATATGTAATGTTTTTAGACAAGTCTAAACAAATACATACGTACATACATACATACATACGTATATATGTATATATATGTACACACACACACACACACAAACCTATATACAGAGCTTGTTTTTAAGATACAAATGAAATTATCTCAAGCCTTTTTTTTGTGATTTATTTTTTCTTAATCCATCATAAATATTTGTGTGTGTGTGTGTACATTAGCTCTACCTCATTTGTTTTTTTATGTGATGGGTTGAATATTATTTATTTTACCAGTATCTGGTTATCAATAATTGACTATTACTAGTATTTTGCTATTATATACAATATTGTAATGACTTCTTGTTTGGGAGCCAGTAAATATATAGTGGTTAAGAGCTCAGGTACTAGAATCATCATGCCTCGGTTTGAACTATGGCTTCAGTACTTAATGCTTATGTGACCATGGGCAAATACTTAACTTCTCTGTCCTTTGGCTTCCTCTTCAGCAAAATATGGATCGTAGTATCAGAAATTAAGTTATAAGATTGTTGTGAGGACTTAATGAGTTGATATATATACACCTCTTAGAACCACGCATAGCACATAGCTAATATTCGCTAAGTAGTCTCATTTTGTTATTGCATCTATGTGTATTATATAGTGTATCTTTGTACACTTGCATGCTTATTATTTCTGTAGGATTTCTAAAGGTAGACTTACTGAGTTTACCAAAAGCATCAGCCTACTACAAAATCATTCTTAGAAAAGGCTATGCCAGTTTTTATTACTGTTAACAGTGTATTTCCCTATACCATTGTTAACACCAATTTGCTTCCCCCTTTTTGGGCCAGTTTTTAATTTGCATCTCCTTAGCTATTAATGAAGTTGAGTATCTTCTCAAATCAAGAATGGTCAAGAAATTGAACATCCTGTGCACCCATTAGATCAATCAGCCATGAAACACATAGAGGCAGCTTCACATAGAGGGAAAGCTGGACAGCCAGGAATGCATAGTTAAGAAGGGGATAGGGAGGGAGAAGTCACGGGTGGGGAGAGTTTTTTATGGTTAGGGATAGTAATTGGGGCCATGAAATCTAATGTTGCATGAACTGTTGAACGTAAAAGAAATTTGCTTTGTAAATTTGCACCCAAAGCACAATAAATACACACACACACACAGAGGGAGCTCTGGTGGCATAGTGCCTGAGTCATTTAACTGCTAACCAGAAGCCTGGTGGTTCAAACCCACCAGCCACTTCTCGGAAGGAAGGTTGGGCAATCTGCTTCCGTAGTGATATTGCCTTGGAAACTCAAGGAGGGGTTGCTTTGAGTCAGGTCCAACTTGATGGCACATCACAACAACGGGTGGTATAGTGGATAAGGCATTTGGCTACTAACCAGAAGGTTAGCAGTTCTAACCCACCAGCTGCTCTGCAGGAGGAAGATGAGGCAATTTACTTCTGTAAAGATTTACAGCCTTAGAAACCCAATGGGGGTCGCTGTGAGTTGGAATCGCCTTGATGACAGTGGGTTTGATTTTGATTTTATGTTTTATATGTTTAGCTCCTTGTTCCATCTGGAATTTATTTTTTTATGATGTGAGGTATAGGGATATGACACCCCCCAAAAATGGAAGAGTTGGCCCTTCATCATATATTGAATGCTCTATTATTTCCCCAATAAAAATGCTACCTTTGTTATATAGTAAATTACCATGTACACAGATTTCATTTGAACATGATAGAGTATTCTTTTCCACTGAATTGTTTTTATGTTGTGCCAGTACTTAGTATCACTTTATAGATTTGTAACAGATTGGATGGTTTTTCCTCAAGATTTGTGTAAGCTTTTCAATGAATTTCAGAATTAGTTTTTTAAGTTAGATAAAAACTCTTTTGGGATTTTTACGATTCAAAGTTAAAAAGTATTTGTCTTTTAAAGTGATTTATTCTGTTTTAAGATCCTATATTGAATTGATAGTCTGAAAAAATTGTTCTATATGAAAATTACCATATGAAGGTACTGGGTTAGAGTATGTTTTCTGTTCCTGTTTTGGTCTGTGGTAATAAATTCAGTAGTCTAAAGAAATGGACACCGTTAGTATCTGTTTGTCAGCACCTTGATCATTTTGCCTTTTATCAGTTCATCCTCTTTTGAAAATTAATTGGAGCTCCTTTGAGCTGGGGGGAGGCAGAGTATAGAAAGGGCTTCTAAATACCAATATTGTTGATGCTGACAAGCTATTTAAAAGTTTGTTCTTGCTGTTCGTTCTAAATTGGGAATATATGTAGCTGGGAACAAGATACTTCTGTGGGGTAGCAACACTATTACTCCTGAATTGCACTTTTTTTTTTGAAGGTGCCTTGATTTGATCTTATGAAGCAGATATGTTTGCCTGGTAAAGGTATGAGAAGAAAACTGAAGACTGTGGATATAAGTTTCTAAAAGAAAAAACTTGACTATCTGTTCAAACATTCCAGAAGTTAAATTTAATGAAAGACAGCTAGTCATTTAATGCTATGTGGAATTTTGAAATATCATTGTTGTTGTTGTTATGTGCCGTCGAGTCGGACCTGACTCATAGCGACCCCTCCTTGGGTTTCCAAGGCAGTAAGTATCACTGTGGAAGTAGATTGCCCCATCTTCCTTCCGAGGAGTGGCTGGTGGGTTTGAACTGCTCGCCTTCTGGTTAGCAGTCAAGTGCTTTAGGCACTATGGTACCAGAGCTCCTGATATATCATTACTTGTATTTTTTACAAATTTGCCTAGGAATCATTGCTCAGTATTAACAGTACAAAGTGCTGTGGATAAGAGAATGGTGCTGTTGACTGCACTGCACCTTTGCGACAGCTTAACTTGAGGATCTTAAAGGAAGATCCAATTTATCTGACAGATGAAGAAAGGAAGAACAGCAGGGCAGAGGAATATACCAGCACTTTGAAAGGATCTCTCCAGTCTACATAATCAATCCAAACACCTGAACTTACAGTTAGGAGCTTTTCTCACTGTGTGACTATTTCAGGTTCTTTTATTTCTTATACTACTTATTCTTGCCAGCCTGTTTGATAACTTTCCCAAATGCTGTCCTGCAGTGTTTGCTCAAGAGCGATCTTCCACATTTCTATTTGTTGCTTGTTTAAGTTGTAATCATCTTTCAAGATTAGAATAAAACCTTCTTATTCCAAGAACTCATCTTGAGATTAACCCTTGAAGAATTAACAGTTTTATCCTGTTATTCTTTCATCACTTATTGTCACTCATTTGCCATGTTAATTGTTCATATGTACATTACTAATACCTCAAATAAGTGCTAAACTATTCGAAGAGAGGGAGTACCTTTTTTTCCTCCATCTAAATTCCCCGGAGCATTTAATACCATTTATTATACATTTGTTGACTGAATCTTCTTAAAGAGTTTTCTTCTTCTTCCTAATCCTATCAGTAAAATGATTTGGGATATATGTGTTTAGTTACAGCCCTTACACATCAGATGATTTTTGAATGATGAGAGATGATACCTTCCCCACAACTCTCTTGACTGTAGTATATGTTTTCCTGGGACCTAAGTCCATATTCTCACTTAGTGTCCACCATGGGCAGTGTGGCCATGTCACCACAATTCAGAGATGTGCCATTTTTCAGCTGAAATAGTAAGATTTTGTTTGCCCAGAGATTGAGTGTACCTTATAAATGAGGATAGAAAAGTGACTGGGATAGAAAAGTTACTTGGTCATGTGAATGGTTAACATGCATGACTGCTAACCAAAAGGCTGGAGGTTCAAGTCCACCCAGAGGCACCTCTGAAAAAAAGCCTGGAGATCTACTTCTAAAATACCAGCTATTGAGAACTCTATGGAGCAGAATTCTACTCTAACACACATGGGGTTGCCGTGGGATAGAATTGACTCTGTGGCATTGGGTTAATATGTAACTTGTTTTAGTACCAGTGATTGAAGGACAGGAAGTTGAAGTGATGATACTAACCTGAACTGGATACTGCATCCTTTATATACATACACTTCAAGGTTATAAAGATACGACCAGGGTAGTGTGGAGATTGAAGTTAGAGGAGTGGAAGGAAGGTTGCTCTGTCTCTGTACATGGTTTCCCCAGTGGCCCTGTTGGGATGGAAGTGAGGAGCTCTCGGAAGCTCCATACCTTTTCAAAAGTACAGATTCTTAGTTACCTGCAGGAGCAAATGAAAGATGAACTCCAGAAGTCAGTATGGCATGGACTTCAGAGTGGGCAGACTTGGGTATGAATCCCATCTTCATGACTTAGCAGTGGTGTTTCCATAATAGTGGGTAAAAGAGAGATATGAGGTAGTACAAGGATGATTGTGGGGTTTAGATGTGGCAACTTTTGCTGACCAAAAAAAAAAGAAATATGTAATAACTATAGTAGTTATTGGAAGGAAGATGGGGCAATCTACTTCCGTAGTGATACTGCCTCGGAAACCCAAGGAGGGGTCGCTATGAGTCGGATCCGACTTGACAGCACATAACAACAACAACATAGTAGTTATAGGAGCTCTGGTAGTGTAGTGCCTAAGGCACTTGACTGCTAACCTGAAGGCTGGCAGTTCAAACCCACCAGCCACTCCTCAGAAGGAAGGTTGGACAGTCTACTTCCTGGAAACCCAAGGAGGGGTCACTATGAGTCAGGTCTGACTCGACAGCACATACCAACAACAACAACATAGTAGTTATTGTTCATTTTTGCATAACAAGTAATAAGAGTACCTACAACCTATGTGATACTTGGTTTGTGGATTTCATTCATCACTATTTTACATGACCATAGTGCCTAAGGCATTTGACTGCTAACCAGAAGGCTGGTGGTTCAAACCCACCAGCCACTCCTCAGAAGGAAGGTTGGGCAATCTACTTCCATAGTGATAACGCCTTGGAAACCCAAGGAAGGGTCACTGTGAGTCAGATCCGACTCCACAGCAATGGTTGCGTTTTGTTTAACAGTTGGGCAAAAGTGTATATGCAGTTTCTCTCCTAAAATATGGTATTTTAGGTGACAGTTTAAAGATTTATTATATTTAATGGTTTTGTATGACTTCTATATTTTTCCCCATTCCACTTTTTATTTCCTGGCATAGGCAAGGAAAAAAAAAATTTAGAACAAACTTCCATTTGTCTGTAGAAAAGCGACGAGCCAGAAGCGCAAGTTACTGGATTCTTCTCCCTCTCCCTTTCCCCTGCCCTTGCATGTAGGCACGTTCAGAATAAAGATTTAATTTAAAGATTTAATGAGGAAAGATGTTTTTTTATGAAAGTAATTGTTCGGTGTATATTCAGTCAGATCGCCTCCAACTTTAACATAATATTGAATCACAAAAATGGATGTTTCTTTCTTTTTTGTGTAATGTGATTCGGGTGAAAATTTACAGAGCAAATTCACTTTCCATACAGCAGTTCACATACACTTTGTCTTTTGACATTGACCATAATTTACCACAATGCAACATCTCCCTTCCTACTTCCTCCTGATGGTTACCTCTTCCCTGTGTCCATAAAAAATGGATGTTTCTTGTCAACCAAGAGTCTATGTGATGTAGAATAAAGAGCATCAGCTTTGGAACCAGACTCTACCATGTACTAGCTGTATGACTTGAGATAGGTTTTACTGAGCTTTGGTTTCCTCCACCCAAAATTAAATAATTCCCTCTCAAGGTTAAATTAGACATTTATATGAAGCAAGAGGCTGGCTGGCACACAGGACCCAAACCAAAGCCCACTACTAGCAAGTCAATTCTGACTTATAGCAACCCTATAGGATGGAGTAGAACTGTCTCGTTGGGTTTCTAAGGCTATCAATCTTTATAGAAGCACACTACCTCATCTTTCTCCTTTGGAGTATCTGGTAGGTTCAAACTGCTGACATTTTGGTTAGCTGCCAAATGCTTTAACCATTGTGCCACCAGATGAAATAGTCAACAAAGGTAATGGTTGATATTGCTGCTATAGTCATAATATTAATGACCTGAGTTAAATCAAGAAAGGGTCAGCAGTTTGAACCCATCACCCACTCTGTAGAAGAAAAAAGAGGCAGTTTACTTCTGTAAAGATTACAGCCTTGGAAATATTTTGGAATAGTTCTGTTCTGTCCTGTAAGGTCACTATGGCAGTGGGTTTGATTTTTCATTGTGTGTGTTATGTTATATGTACTCTGTATTACTAAGTTGTTTTGGATAGGTGAGGCAATGAAGGTGATTTTTATGACTTGGATGTTAGGTATATAAATTTATTCAGTTTTTAAAAAATATTTTCCTACATGTCCTTTGAGTTTTGGGGATGGCTGGCTTGATTCTAAAATGGGCCAATTAACTTTTCACTCAGAGTTTTTAAAATATAGAAGATTCATTCTCTAGGGGACCACCCTCTTTAATATTATCACATCATTATAAATTTGTTTTTACATAGCTTGACCTGATGTTGTTCTGTTGTTTTGTCCGGCTCTGATATCTTCTCATTGCCTGTGATATCTAGTGTGACTTTTCTGAGAAAGGCTTTGTTGTAGCCTGTGTGCCTTTATTCAGTGATGCCTTGACTGATTTTATTCTGTACTCATACATACCATACAAGATTCTTTTCAAAGTCTATCTTTCAAGAGCAGGAATTGCTCCTTTATTGTAATTTTATTTAAATTATGTGAATTACATAGCATCTGCATGTTTAAAACATTGGCCAATCTGGTAGTGACTACTGGGATATTTATTATCTAGTTAGCTTGTAAGTAAACTTTTAACCTAGTTTACTTGTTAGTTGCTATTGAGTTGGCTCCAACACATGGTGAACCCATATATATATAACAGAATGAAACATTGCCTAATCCTGTGCCATCTTTATGGTCATTGATATGTTTGAGTCCATTGTTACGGCCATTGTGTCACTCCATTTTGTTGAGGGTTCCCCTTATATTCACTGGCTCTCTACTTTACCAAATACGATGTCCTTCTCCAGCGATTGGTCTTTGCTAATGCTACTTCCAAAGTAACTGCTTCGAAGCCTTGGACAGTATTCTATGATTCATAGGGTTTTCATTGGCTAATTTTTAGAAATAGATTATCAGACCTTTCTTCCTATTCTCTTAAGTCTTGAAGCCCCCAATGAAACCTGTCCACCTTGGGTGACCCTGTGCAATGTAGTAAATTACATGGTATGGCTTCTGTAGTCATAGTATTTGTAACTTCCACTTTGCCTTGAGCAACTGAGTAGCTGATTGTTGACATTATCCACCTGGTGTATTTCTCTTGGAGCAGCATAAAGCAGTCTTCTGGTAAGTCAGTTCTCTCAGGTGTATAGAATTCTGATGTTGGGATTGGTTAGTTTTGCCACTCTGCCGGGCTTAAATGTGCCCTTCTAGAGGCAGAAGGAGTCTCTCTCACTGCTGGCTGAGAGAGATGTGCTACTGAGAGACTAAGGAGAGGGCCAGCTGCTGAGAGAGACAGCCGGCTGAGAGAGACTGAGCACTATTCCTGAACTTGAATTGTACCCTGTTGCTTCCCTAATAAACCCCACAATCTGAGTTCTGTTTGGCCACTACAACAAATTATTGAACCCAGCAGAGAGGTGGTGAGTGCCATGGGAGGGATGGTTAGTGTCAAGGTTAGTAAGAGGGCTGGAGGGTGGTGGCATGTCTGGCCTCATAAGAACAGGCCCTGGGGTGATTCTGTCCTCCTCCTCTTGTGAAGTTAGAGGAGGTCAATGATGGCTGCCTCCTTGCCCCTTTAGCACCATGCTAGCATTCGCAATATCAGTGAGTGGCATAGTTTATAGCATCATAGCAACACACAGCCACCACAGCATGACAGACTGACAGATGGGTGGAGGTAAAGTTCACTATGTGCCCCAGTATCTACTATTTCTTTACCTAGTCTGATCCTGTTAATAAGATTACCCATTGGGTATATTAAGCTTTTTAAATAGGCACTTTACTAAGAAAAGTTAGATTATTCTCTAAATAAATATAACTATTTTACATTTTGAGATGCATGGCCAAGTTGTAATTTAACCTGGTTAAAAGAAAAATCTGGTTAAAGAAGGCTACTTCTCACGAAAGACCTAAACTTGGGATCAGACTTTGCTAAATCAACTCCACTGGGAATTAAAGTAAAACAACCTTTTCAACTGTAGATCTAATACAGTATGCGCTAAGAGTATATATTTAAACCCAAGGTTTAACTGAAATGAAACTTTTATTATGATCATAGTTTATAGGATCCTGTATTTGTGATCTATTGTAGTGGTTAAGCTTATGGACTCTGAAGTGAGATTAACCATTGCAGTGAGGTTGATTTCAACTCATAGTAACTCAGTAGGACAGAGTAGAACTGTCACATAGGGTTTCCAAAGTTGTAAATCTTTTCAGAAGCAGACTGTCACATCTTTCTCCAGCAAAGCAGCTGGTGAGTTTGAACTGCCAACCTTTTGGTTTGCAGCTGAGCGCTTACCTACTGTACCACCAAGGCTCTTTGGAGTCAGATTGCCTGGGTTCAAATATTAGCTCTGTTCTTCCTAGGTGATTGGCTAGTAAGTGTCAATCACACAGGATAGTGTTGCTGAGGGGATTAAATGGGATAAGTTATATGTACATAGTAGCAACTTTTATCATCATCACATTAGAGGTACCATTTTAGTTTTATTTTATTGTTTATTTTATGGATGAACTCTGAAACAGTTGATTCCAACTCATAGCAACCCCCTTCGGGTTTCTGAGGTGGTAAATCTACAGATTGCCCAGTCTCCTTCTGTGGAGTGGCTAGTGGATTTGAACTGCCGACCTTCCGGTGAGCAGTCAGATGCCTTAGGCACTGTGCCACCAGAGCTCCTTCTTTGGTTTGTTTATTATTGTTTATTTTATGGGTGAACTCTGAAATACAGTTTACAGAACACTTTTTACACAATACTGTAGTGAGTTTCTTTTTAATCAGGTTAAGGAAGTACTTTGACTAGTTACCAGAGATCTGAGTTTTTTCTCCCCTGTATTAAGCCATTGATTGTAACACAGTGCTTATCTGCATCATAATATTTGTAGCAGGTACGTAATAGGTAAAAACTAGGATACTGAATTGAGAGCATTAGGAAATAAAAGGTCTGATAAAGGCATATACTGAAATGCTGTCCTCTGATGTTGCTTTGGGTTTTAACCTCTGTGTCAAGAAAACATTAGCTGCTTTTGTCTTGACCACAGTGTAAAAATAACCTGCCAGAACTAATTTTGTACAGTCCCTTCATAGTTTACAATGTCAGTGTTCTTTCCATTTTCTATAACCCAAATCAAACCAAACCCAGTGCCGTTGAGTTGATTCCAACTCATAACGAACCTATAGGACAAGGTAGAACTCTGCCCCATAGTATTTCTAAGGCTGTACATCTAATGGAAGCATACTGCGTCATCTTTCTCCCATAGAAGAGAGCTGTGTGCTTTAACTACTGCATCACCAGAGTGGCTTCTGTTATCTATAGACGAATATTACTTTGCATCTATTATTGAATAACTAGAACTATATTAGAGTCTTTCACCTATAATATGATTCTGAGGGTAGGGTTACAAAGTCATTGGAATAATTACTGTTCAGAATAACCTAGTTTATTTACTAAGGTGTCTCGATTCTAATTCTGGTTAAGTAACACATTCTTTCATCAGGGGTAAATTGCTTTATTAGCTATTCATTTATTTTTTTCATTAATTTTCTTGACAATATTTGTATTTGTTCATATTTTATAAAGAGATAATGGAGAATGTGAGATTTGATATATCACTTGCATTAATATTTTTTACAATTTTTTGAATGGCTTAGTTATCCAGATGTGGTATTTTGTTTAAAATGAAAATGCAGTGCAGTGGTGAAAGAAATTGACAAAGGTGCCAGGGAGTATTCCCCACAGTAAAACTGGTAGGTCCCAAAAGTTCATGAGCAAGTTATTTTAAATTTAATGAACTATATATTTTTGTAAATAGTTTCAGTTAAGAGAGAAATTGCCTAGCTCATTCTTACAAAGACACTTATAACACTGTTGTTCACATGAACAATAGGAGAATCTCAAAGTGGATATTTTATTTAAATATAGTAGTAAAGATGATACTTATGGTCTCAAAGATGATACTTATGGTCTCTTACGCTTTCCAGCTCCTGTCTGCTGTATGCATTTTGATACTCATAATAACTGGGGGAGTTAAGATTATGTGTCAACTTGCCTGGGCCTGGTTTTGAGTGATTGGGCAGCTGGATGAAGTAATTCGCAATAATGAAACTGGTAATCAACTCCATGGTGGAATCTACTGTGAGCAGCTGAGTAGTTGCCTTAGGGATGTGGTCTGCTTCCAGTATATAAGAAGAGGCTTTAAGAAAGGTCTCTGAGCTTTTTGGCACATCTGGATCCTGCGTTTGGCTGAGTCTTCATCTCATTGGCCTGCCATGTTGTCTACCGATCTTTAGGCTGTTTTCTGGACTTGAGTTAGTGGCCTTCCAGCCATGTTGCTTGATAATTTTGGGACTGTACCATTTTACTTGTCAACCTTGGGTTTGTCAGCTTCAGCATCTAGCAGCTATCTGAGTTAAGAGAAGCCTCTAGTTTTATTGGGCTGGGAGCAACAGGCAGAGCTGAAGCCCAAGTTTGAGGTACCCCTAGAGCTGGGCATCTAGCCTCCTAAACTGTAAGAGAATAAATTCCTGTTTATTTAAATCACGTACTTGTGCTTTTCTGTTAGAGTGGCACTTGTTGTTGTTATGTGCCATCGAGTCAGACCTGACTCATAGCGACCCCTCCTTGGGTTTTCGAGGCAGTATCACTACGGAAGTAGATTGCCCCATCTTCCTTCCGAGGAGTGGCTGGTGGGTTTGAACCGCCAGCCTTCTGGTTAGCAGTCAGATGCCTTAGGCACTATGCTACCAGAACTCCTAGAGAACCAAAACAGAATTTGGAATAGAGTGTGTCCTTGTACCCGAGACCCCTGAGTGGAGAGACTGGGAAAGGACACCAGCAGAGTGGTGGCGACAGCAGAGCAGAGAGATGGCGGCAGCAGAGCCAAGAGACCGGCAAGAGAGAGAGCGACAGGCTGACTAGTCCAAGGAGGAGAAAGCTGGATGCCATTGGGAAGGCAGTGTTCTGGCAGAATGGGTTGCCTTCAGGCAGAAGCTGAGAGATAAAGGAAATTGAAAGTAGTGCTGCCTCAGCCTCAAAGGGTAGGCCTCTGGGGGTGGAACCACCACAGCCTCCTAGGTTTCAAAGAGTCAGATCTTCACCGTCATGGTTCTGGAGTGTGGAGCTGCTGTTCATGAGGGCCAGTGGGATGGGGCTATATCTGCTGCCCAAAACTGAGGGGGCAGGACTGCAAAGCCCAAGGGGCAGAGGAATTGGGCCTGCCAGGCCAAAGGGGTGAAATTGCCACTCAGGTGGACTAGGAGACTTGGACCACCCAATGAAGGAGATCTGCATAGGTGCCGGAGGAGGCAGAGGCAGGGACCCAGGCCATGCCCCTCCCAAGCAGTGGGAAAGCAGAGAAAAAGCCGGGGGGTGGGGAACCAGGACAGAGTAAGGAAGCAGAGGCAGGGATCCAGGTAGGGCTGGGGACCTAGGCCATGCCCTTCCCAAGTGGCGGGAAAGAGGCAGGGATTTATGTAAGGGGAGGATGGGGAAGGTAGAGAGGTTTTGAACAGCTAAGGAAGACAAACTTGTCTGTCAGTTTGTCCTACTGTGGTGGCTTGTTGCTGTGAGACTTGAGGCTGTGCCACTGGTGTCTCAAACCCAGTAGGGTTGCATGTGATACACAGGTTTCAACAGCCTACAGAATGAGACAGACTAAGAAGAAGGAGGATGCCTTATGAACAGCAGAGAAACACTGTCTGATACATTACTGTGCAACTTCATGAATAGCCCAGAAACATTGTCCACTACAGTGCAGGAGGATAAGCCACTTAGGTTAGAAACTCTCAAAATAGGACCAGGAAAGAGCTGCATCATCAGAGTAGAACCAGCCTTAATGATATGGATGAGGTAAAGCGTTTGAGACCTCCATTTACTGACATAGCTTGACTCAAATTGAGGAGAAACAGCTTCAAACATCCATTAATAATCGGAACATGGAATGTATGAAGCATAAATCTAGGAAAATTGGAAGTTGTCAAAAATGAAATGGAGCACATAAAGATTGATAATCGTAGGTATTAGCTGAAATTGACTGGTTTTGGCCATTTTGAATCAGACCACTGTGTGGTCTACTATGCTGGGAATGACAATTTGAAGAGGAATGGCGTAGCGTTCATCATCACAAAGGATGTTTCAAGATCTGTCCTGAAGTACAATGCTGTCAGTGATAGGATAATATCCATACCCTACAAGGAAGACCAGTTAATATGACTATTACTCAAATTTATGTACCAACTACCAAGCCAAAAACAAACAACCAAAGCCAAAGATGAGGAAATTAAAGATTTTTATCAGCTTCTGCAGTCTGAAATTGACCGAACATGCAATCAGGATGTGCTAATTATCACTGGTGACTGGAATGCAAAAGTTGGAAACAAAGAATAATCACTGGTAGTTGGAAAATTTGGCCTTGGTGACAGAAATGATGCTGGAAATTGCATGATAGAATTTTTCAAGGCCAACAACTTATTCATTGCAAATACCTTTTTTCAACAACACAGACGGCAGCTATACACATGGACTTCGCCAGATGGAATCCATGGGAATCAGATTGACTACATATGTGGTAAGAGGCAGTGGAAAATCTCAATACCTTCAGCCAAAACAAGGCCAGGAGCTGATCGTGGAACAGACCATCAACTGCTTATATGCAAGTTCAACTTGAAGCTAAGGCAGTTAAAACAAGTCCACAAGAGCCAAGATAAGACCTTGATCATGGCCCTTCTGAATTTAGAATAAATTTGATGCATTGAATACCAATGACTGAAAACCAGAAGAATTGTGGGACGACATCAAGAACATCATCCATGAAAAAAGCAAGAAGTCACTAAAAAGATGAGCAAAGAAGAAAAGATCAAAATGGATGACAGAAGAGACTCTGAAACTTGCCCTTGAGCAGAGAGTAGCTAAAGCAAATGGAAGAAATGACAAGATAAAAGAGCTGAACAGAAGATTCCAAAGAGCAGCTAGCACAGACAAAGCCAATTACTATAGCGAAACTTGGAGTTAGAAAACCAAAAGGGAAGAACATCCTTGGCATTTCTCAAGCTGAAAGAACTGAGGAGAAAATTTAAGCCTCGAGCTGCAATATTGAAAGATTCCATGGGCAAAATATTGAATGATGCAGGAAACATCAAAAGAAGATGGAAGGAATACACAGTCACTATACCAAAAAGAACTGGTCAATCTTCATCCATTTCAGGAGGTGCCATATGATCAAGAACCAGTGGTACGGAAGGAAGAAGTTGAAGCTGCACTGAAGGAATTGGCGAAGAACAAAGCTCCCAGGAATTGACGGAATACCCATCGAGATGTTTCAACAAACAGATGCCTCACTGGAGGCACTCAGTTAGATTTGGAAGACAGCTACCTGGCCAACTGACTGGAAGAGATCCATATTTGTACCCATTCCAAAGAAAGGTGATCCCACAGAATGTGGAAATTATCAAACAATATCATTAATATCGCACACAAGTAAGATCTTACTGTAAATAATTCAAAAATGGTTGCAACAGTATATTGACAGAACTTCCAGAGGTGCAAGCCGGATTCAGAAGAGGACGTGGAACAAGAGATATCATAGCTGCTGTCAGATGGATCCTGGCTCAAAGCAAAGAATACCAGAAGGATGTTTACTTATGTTTTATTCACTATGCAAAGGCATTTGATTGTGTAGATCATAACAAATTATGAATGACATTGAGAAGAATGGGAATTCCAGAATGCTTGATTGTGCTCATGAGGAACCATGACCAGGAGGTGATGTTGTTCGAGCAGAACAAGGGGACACTGCATGGTTTAAAATCAGGAAGGGAGTGCATCAGGGTTGTATCCTTTCCCCATACTTATTCAGTCTGTATGCCGAGCAAATAATCCAAGAAGCTGGACTATATGAAGAAAAATGTGGCATCAAAATTGGAGGAAGAATCATTAACAGCCTGTGATATGCTGACAACACAACTTGCTTGCTGAAAGTGAGGATGCCTTGAGGCATTTACTGATGAAGATTGAAGAATCCAATCTGCAGTATGGATTACATCTCAATATAAAGGAAACAAAAATCCTCACAACTGGACCTCACAACGATAAATGGAGAAAAGATTGAAGTTGTCAAAGATTTCACATTGCTTGGCTGGCTCTGCAGTCAGTGCCAATGGAAGCAGCAGTCAGGACATTAGATGACATATAGCACTGGGCAAGTTGGCTACAAGGGACCTCTTTCAAGTGCTGAGGAGCAAGGATGTCTCCTTGAGGTCTAAGGTGCGCCTGGCACAAGGCTTGATATTTTCAGTTGCCTCATATGCATGTGAGAGCTGGACAATGAATGAGGAAGACCAAAGAAGAGTTGATGCTTTTGAGTTGTGGTTCTGGTCAAGAATGCTTAAAGTACTGTGGACTGCTAAAAGAACTAATAGATCTGTCCTGGAGGAGGTACAGCCAGAATGCTCCTTGGAAGCAAGAATGGCCAGACTTCGTCTCACCTATTTGGGTCATGTTGTCAGAAGGGACTGTTCCCTGCAGAAGGATGTCATGCTTGGTAAGGGGGAGGGTCAATGAAAGGGGAAGGCACTCAAGGAGATGGATTGACATGGTGGCTGCTATGGTGGGCTCAAGCATAGCAAGGGTCATGGAGCTGGTGCAAGACTGGGCGGTGTTTTGTTCTGTGCATAGAGTCGCTGTGAGTCAGACACGGCTCGACAACGCCTAACAACTAACAACAACAGAATAGGTGCCAAGTTAACAAGGAGTAGCATCTGTCAAGAGCAATGTTCCACTCCAGCTTCTCTAGTGCCACTCTAACAGTCGTAGTTAAGATTATGTGTCAGTTTGGCTTCGCAGTTGTATGTAGTTATTCCCCATGATGAGACTGATAATCAGCTCCATGGTGGTATCCGCTGTGAGCACCTGAGTAGTTGCATTAGGGACATGGTCTGCTCCCAAGTATATAAGAGGCTCTGAGAAGGAAGGGTCTCTGAGCTTTTTGGCACATTTGGATCCTGCATTTGGCCAAATCTTCATCTCAGTGGCCTGCCATGTTGTCTGCCAATTGTGAAACTGTTTTTGACCTTGAACCAATGCCCTGCCTGCCATATTGCTTGATAATTTGGGGACTATGCCATTTTACTTGTTAACCTTGGGTTGCTCAGCCTCAGCAGCCAGCAGCTATCTGAGTTAAGAGAAGTCTCCAGCTTCAGTGGGCTGGGAGCAAGAGGCAGAGCTGAAACCCAAGATCCACAGACAGGCTTTCACCCAGCCCCTAGAGCTGGCACTTTGAATTCAGACTTCTAGCCTTCTCACCTCTAAGAGAATAGACTCCTTTTTGTTTAAGTCACCCACTTGTGTTATTTCTGTTACAGGGACAATAGAGAATCAAAACAATAACCCATTACAGTATGGCAACTATTGTTAACCTACTTTATAATTTTAAAAATCCCTTATAATAAGGAATCTGAGAGGTTGAATGAGTGAGTGACTGAATGAATGTTGCGGTTTTAGTTTCTTAGTTCTGCTATAACTGAAATAATACAAAGGAGTGGCTTTAGCAGATAAAAACTTATTTTTTCACAGTTTGTTGTTTTCTCCTAGTTCCTGTTGAGTTGATTTCAACTCATGTTGACCTCATGTGTGCAGATTAGAGCTGTTCCATAGAGTTATTAAGGCTGTGACATTTCAAAACAGATCACCAGGTCTGTCTTCTGAAGCACATCTAGGTGGGTTTGAACTGCCAACCTTCCGGCTGATAGTCAAGTACTTAAATTTTGGTGCCACCAAAGGACTCCTATACATCAGACCTACCCCCACCCCACTGGAGAATCAAACTCCAGTCTCCCATGTGACAGTCAGGGATCCTTACCACTTTACTAACTAGAAATTTATTTTCTCACAGTCAGGAGGCTAGACGTCTGAATTCAGGGCACTTGCTCTAGGAGAAGGCTCTCTCTGTGCACTCTGTGGAAAAATCCTTGTCTTGGCTTCTCTAGTGTTCTCAGCCACCACTTGTCTGTCTGTTTCTCATACTGTGGTGGATTGTGTGTTGTTATGAGGCTGGGGGCTATGCCACTGATGTTTCAAATACCATCAGAGTCACCCATGGTGGATAGGTTTCAGTGGAGCTTCCAGACCAAAACAGACTGAGAAGAAGGATAGAGCCATCCACTTCTGAAAAAAATGGGTACTAAAAACCTTATGAACAGCAGTGAAACACTGTCTCATATATTACTGGAAAACTTTATGAAGAGCAGTGAAGCATTGTCTGATACAGTGCTGTAAGATGAATCCCTCAGGTTGGAAGGCACTCAAAATATGACTGGGGAAGAGCTGCCTTTTCAAACTAGGGCTGATTTTAATAACATGAATGGAGTAATGCTTTTGGGACCTTCATTTGCTGATGGGGCATGACTCAAAATGGAAAGAAACTGCTGCAAACATCCATTAAAAATCAGAACATGTAATGTACAAAGTGGGAAAATTAGAAGTTGTCAAAAATGAAATGGAACACATAAAAATTTATATCCTAGGCATTAGTGAGCTTAAATGGACTGATACCGGCCATTTTGAATCTGGCAATCATAAGGTTTACTATGCTGAGAATGGCAGATTGAAGAACAACATGGTATTCATCATCACAAAGAATATTTCAAGATCTAGCCTGAAGTACAATACTGTCAGTGATAGGATAATATCCATACGCCTACAAGGAAGACCATTTAATACCACTGTTATTCAAATTTATGCACCAACCACCAAAGTCAAAGGTGAAGAAATTAAGAAGATGGAAGGAATACATAGTCACTATACCAAAAAGAGGAGCTCTGGTAGCATAGTGCCTAAGGCATTTGACTGCTAACCAGAAGACTGGCGGTTCAAACCCACCAGCCACTCCTCGGAAGGAAGGTTGGACAATCTACTTCCGTAGTGATACTGTCTTGGAAACCCAAGGAGGGGTCACTGAGTCATGTCTGACTCAATGGCATATAACAACAACAACAGCACCATACCAAAAAGGGGAGCTCTGGTGGCATAGTGCCTAAGTCATGGGACTGCTAACCAGAAGGCTGGTGGTTCAAACTACCAGCCACTACTAGAAAGGAAGATTGGGCAATCTACTTCCATAGTGATACTACCTCAGAAACCCAAGGAGGGGTCGCTATGAGTTGGATCTAAATTGACGGGAGTGAGTTTTGACTTTTAGAGTACCAAAAAGAATTGGTTGATGTTCAGCTATTTCAGGAGTGCAGTGTAGTAAATTACTTTGTGTGGCTTTTCTACCCATAAGTCTTTGTAAATTCCAAGATGGGATTTGCTATGAGCAACTGAGGAGCTCCTGATTGCTGAAGGTGTCCACTTGGAGTATTTCTGTTGGGAGTGGCACAAAACAATGTTCTGGGAGGTGCCCACTCTCTCTCAGGTGCTTAGAATTCTGATGCTATGATTGGCTAGTTTGACCACCCTGCCGGGCTCAAAAGGAGGCCTCCTAGAGGCAGAACACTCTCTGACTGCTGGTTCAGGAAGACGTGCTGCCGAAGGAGACATGCACCCCTGAAAGAGACACGTGCTACTGGGAAAGAGACGCAGGAGACACGCATTGCTGAGTGAGACACCGAGGGACCAGTGCTGCTGGGAAAGAGACTGTGAGAGACTGTTGGCTGAGGGACGGTGGGCTGGGAGAGAGACTGAGCGTTCTTCCTGAACTTGAGTTGTAGCCTGGTGCTTCCCTAATAAACCCCGTAATCCGTGAGTTCTGTGTGGCCACTGCAGCGAATTATCGAACCCAGAAGAGAGGTAGTGGGTGCTTTGGGAAGAACGGTTGGAGAAAGGGCTAGAGGGAGGCAGCATGTCTGGCCTGGCAGGAATAGGCCTTGGGTTACTGCTGGTAATCATGTCTTCCTCTTGTGGGGTTCTAGGAGGTCAGAATATGAGGCCTCCTTGCCGTTTTAGCAAGGAGAGTAGCATATGATCAAGAACCAATAATATTGAAGGAAGAAGTCCAGGCTGCACTGAAGAAACTGGCAAAAAGCCAGGCTCCAGGAATTGATGGAATACCCCTTGAGATGTTTCTTCTTCTGGAAGAGATTGATATTTGTGTCCATCCAAAGAACAGTGATCCAACAGGATGTGGAAATTATTGATTAATAGCACATGCAAGTAAAATTTTGCTGAAGATAATTCAAAAATGGTTGCAGCAGTATATTGACAGGAAACTTCCAAAAATTCGGGGATATCATTGCTGATGTCAGATGGATCTTGGCTGCAAGCAAAGAATACTAGAAAGATGTTTATCTGTATTTCATTGACTATGCAAAGACATTTGACTGTGTGGATCACAGGAAATCATGGATAACATTGTGAAGACTGAGAATTCCATAACACTTAATTGTTCTCATTAAAAGCCCGTACATAGACCAGGAGGCTGTCGTTCAAACAGATCAGGGAATACTGCATGGTTTAATATCAGGAAGGGTGTGTATCAGGGTTGTATCCTTTCACTAATTCAATTTATATGGTTGGTGAGCAGATAATCAGAGAAGCTGGACTACCTGAAGAACGTGGCATCAGGATTAGAGGAAAACTCATTAACAACCTGAAATATACAGACAGTACAACTTTGCTTGCTGAAAATGAAGATGACTTGAAGCACTTACTGATGAAGATCAAAGACTTCAGTCTTCAGTATGGATTGCACCTCAACATAAAGCAGAAATCCTCACAACTGGACCATCAGCAGCATCATGATAAATGGAGAAAAGATTGAAGTTGTCAGGGATTTCATTTTACTTGGATGCACAATCAACACCCATGGAGGCAGCAGTCAAGAAATCAGACGTCGTATCGCACTGGGCAAATCTGCTGCAAAAGACCTCTTTAAAGTGTTAAAAAGGCAAAGATGTCTCTTTAAAGACACCTAACACAAGCCATAGTATTTGTAGTTGTCTCTCATATGCATGTGAAAACTAGACAGTGAATAAGGAAGAGTGAAGAAGAGTTGATATCTTTGAATTATGGTGTTAGCAAAGAATATTGAAAATACCATGGACTACCAGAAGAACTCTGGTAGCATAGTGCCTAAGGCACTTGACTGCTAACCAGAAGGCTGGTGGTTCAAACCCACCAGCCACTCCTTGGAAAGAAGTTGAACAATCTACTTCCGTAGTGATACTGCCTCTAAGATATCTGTAGTGATATCGCCTCTAAGATATTCCGTAGTGATATCGCCTGTAGGAAACCCTAGGAGGGGTCGCTATGAGTCAGGTCCAATTCAACGACACATAACAACAACAACAGCCAGAAGAATGAAGAAATCTGTCCTGGAAGAAGCAAGAATGTTCAGACTTCATCTCACCTAATTTGGTCATGTTGTCTGAAAGGACAATTCCCTGGAGAAGGATATACTGCTTGGTAAAGCAGAGGGTCACCAAAAAAAGGGGAGGACCCTCAACAAGGTGGATTGACACAGTGGCTACAACAGTGGGCTCAGATATAGCTAGGATTGTGGGGGTGACAGTGGTTCCATTGTGTTGTACATAGGGCTCACTGTGAGTCAGAGCTGACTCAAAGGCCCCTGACAACAAGTGTCCTCAGCCTTCTTTGGAGATCTCCATGTGATATCTTACCTTTCCATAATTCTTGCTTGCTACTGTGTCTAATCTGCTTTTATACTTCAAAAGTGATTGGCCTAAAACACACTTACCCTGATACGAGTTCATTAATATAACAAAGAAAGTCCTATTCCCAAATAGGATTACACCCGCAAGTTACAATTCAATCCATAACAGTTTTCCAGAAACATCCTACTGTAAAGTGGCAGCACCTGTAGTGGAATTGAATTTCTGACTCAAAAGAACCTAAATGCTTAACAATTAAGCTAGGATATGGGAGAGAAAAAGAACCCTAAGGAAAGAGGGAATCTGGAAGAATATTAAGTAAACTGTCTTACATGTTATTAGGAAAACAACAACACATTGTGCTGTCGAGTTGGCTTCAACTCGTAGCTGCCCTGTGTGAACAAAACACTGCCCAGTCCTGCACCATCTTCACAGTCGTTGCCATGCTTTTGAGCCCATCATCACAGCCTGTGTCAGTCCCTGTCACTGAGGGTCTTCTCCTTTTTCACTGTCCCTTTACTGTCTTATAGAATGATTATAAAAATGATGTATATCCATAGTGGAATGTTTACTGTCTCATAAATACCTTTATGTATTAATTTTTTAAAAGCTAGCTTCATGTACTATGCTTGTGGAGCAAAATAATTGGTAGTTTAGAAGTTACAAATAAAAGGCCCGTGTGTTGGACAATATGTACTACAATATTTTAAATTTTCTTTTACCATAAGGAATTTTTGTTGTTGATTGCTATTGGGTTAATTTTACTTACTGCTTCATAGGGTTTTCAAGACTGACCTTTCAGAAGCAAATCTTACTTTTCATTTGTCTCTGAGTGTGTTTGAACTACCAACCTTTCAGTTAGTTGTCCAGAACTTAACCATTTGTGCCACCAGGAACTCCTTCAGTAAAGAATAAAATATGTTTATGGGGAGCTTTATTTGTTTAGGAACTCTGGTGGTACAGTGCCTGTGGCATCTGACTGCTAACCAGAATGTTGGAGGTTCAAACCTACCAGCCACTTCACAGAAATCTGTGAAGATTTACTGCCTTGGAAACTCAGTGGGGGTTGCTATAAGTTGGAATCAACTCAATGGCAATGAGTGTGGGTTTTTTTTTTTGTTTGTTTTTAATCAATAAGTATTCTCATTTGCACTTAATGAAGGTAGTCTTAGTGGCAGATATTTTTCAAAATGTACAGAGAATTTCTCTGTGGAGTATCCTTTACAGAAAAATTTGGGCTATGGATATTTATTACATAATCCTTGTTTTAAGACATCAGTTCCTGAAGTCATTTAAAATATGCTTTGGACACTTGCAGCATTGATAAGCCATTGGGGAGCAGAACTTTATGGGGAGAAGTAACAATACTAATGTTTTATACTCTTGGAATCTGAATATTTTTATGCAATACCTATTCCCAGAAATACTTTTTTTTTAAATGTACCATAGGAATTTACTTAAAGGATACCGCTTTTATTTATTTTGCTCATCAGTCACTCCAGTTTCTTTGTGTGTGTATACCCACATAGATGTGTTTTGTCTAGAAATTGACTTTCGTTGTATTATGGTTTATAAGAAGCTCTGATGATGTAGTGGTTAAAGGATTTAGCTACTAACCAGAAGTTCAGTAGTTCAAACCCACCAACTGATTTGCAGGAGAAAGAGGAGGCAGTCTGCTTCTCTTAAGATTACGCCTTGGAAACCCTCTGGTAGTTCTACTCTGTTTTGTAGGGTCTCTGTGAATCAGAATTGACTCAATGGCAGTGAGTTTGGTTTGGTTTTTTGAATATGAATTGATAGAGGAATACCACGTTAGTATTTGATCTGATCCCAACCCTCTCCTCCCAACTTCTCTGCTTTCCCTTTCACCTCAACAGTGATCAGAGCTTAGAGAAACTAAAGAAAAATGAATTGAGGACATATTGAAGTATAGCTTATATGAAAATTATGCAAAATACATAAGCATACAGCTTGATAAACTTTCAGAGTGAACACACATACCCCCTTCTACTTCTAATTGAAGCTGAATGGTCATTTCTGGTTTTAGATAGTTAAGTTTGTTCACTAATTATCTGAAAGAAATATTCTCATTTTAAAGAAAAAAAAAAGCCTATCAATGTGAGATTCTAGTAAGCTAGGCTTTAGGAGTGTTATTTCCATCTAAATCAAATACTGAAGGACTTTCATCATCAAAATATTTTACATACCATGAGTATGTCAAGTAATTTATTTGCAGGTTATTTAATTCCTACAATCATGGAAGATATTATTATTCCTGTTTTGGGTGGACAAGAAAACTAAAGTTTACATGTGTACATATGCCTGGCATCGAGTCAATTCCAACTCACAGCGACCCTTTTAGGACAGAGTAGATCTGCTCCTTAGGGTTTCCAAGGCTGTAAATCTTAATGGAAGGAGACTGCTTCGTCTTTCTTTTGTGGAGTGCCTGGTGAGTTCAAACCACCAAACATTTGTTTAGCACCCGAAAGCTTTAACCTCTATGCCACCAGAGCTCCTGAAGCTTTTCACTACCATCAAGTTGTTTCCAACTCATAGTGACCCCCATTGGGTTTCCAAAGCTGTAAATCTTTGCAGAAGCAGACTGCTCCATCTTTCTTCTATGGAGCAACTAGTGGGTTCGAACCAGCAACATTGTGGTTAGCAGGCAAATAAATGCCTTAACCACTACACTACCAGAGTTCTAACTAAAACTTAAAGAGGCTACATAATTTGGCTGAGTTCAAACACTCAGGACATGGTGGAGTCCACACTTAAATAAGGGTCCTTCTAACTCCAGAGCTTGAATAGTTTTCTATTACGTCCTATTTTCACCCTGTGTACATGTAGTATATTTGCTGCATAGGAAAATGTTGTCAGATCATGTCATGATACAGTAAAGTCTTGGGTTTTTTGTTTTTGCTTTTTAAATCAAAGGTAAAGGATGTCATTTCAAGTATAAATCAGAAGACCTCAAAAAACTATCTTTGTAGGATGAGGCTTTGGTGCATCAGTCTGGTTGGCAGGCAAGACACAGAAATTTGTCTCAAAGATCTGTTTTCATGGCGGGTGCACTATGTTCAGTAAAGCAGCATTAGAGTTGGGGCAGCTATTTAAGACTGTTGGAGGACTATAAGGAGCCCTGGTGGTGCAGTGGTAAGCCTCAGCTATTAACCAGAGGGTCACTGGTTCAGATTCACTATACTCTGCAGGAGGAAAGATCTGGCAATGTGTTCCCGTGAAGGTTACAGACTTGGAAGCCCTATAGGGCAGTTCTGTGGGGTTGCTATGAGTCAGAATCAATGCAAGGGCACTTAACCAATCACAAAATAAGGATCCTTGGTGATGCAGTGGTTAGATGCTACTAACCAAAAGGTTGGCAGTTTGAACCCACCCAGCTACTCTTCAGGAGAAAGATTTTGCTTTGTGGCGATTACAACCTAGAAAACAGTATGGAGCAGTTTGGCTCTGCCCCATGAGGTGCTTTAAGTCAGATTGACTAAACCGCACCTACGAAAAATAACAAGGCCCCAAGCCATCCCTGGTATTACATTGTCTTCAGGTAAAAAGATAGCATAAGTTACTTGAAAGTGTGATGATTTTCCTAAAAAGGAATCTGCAATGAGGAAATTTTAAAAAACAGTTTTTAACTCTTCTGGAAAACATGTGCTAAGTATTTCATTTTATGCTGTTTCACAGAGAATCTTGGCAGGATATTTCACAACCGTGTACCACATTGAGTCTGCTGTTAGAGAAGCTTGGCAAACAAGTTATTTGAAAGCACTCGTGCTTTTTTAAAAAAAAATACATATATATATTTTTTAATCCAAGTCTGTTGAACAAATTTCTGTACTTAATGGAGTTGGAGTAATGACCCATATTTTCTTAAATACTCTTCCTAGGATTTTAGTTTGTGTTATATTGAGGGAACAAGCAAGTCTCCTTAGGGTAGTAACATACACTGTTTACTGATTGGTCGCTACTTCTCATTTTGACTGAATGGTATTGCCACATTTGTGATCAACCACAACAAATGGAAACTGTGTATAATAGACAGTGTTGAAATTTGGGGAACTGTCTATTCTCTACTAAAACTTGGTTTGATTTTTATTGCTGCTGAATAGTTTAAGTTTTCCTTTCAATAAATGTTCTGAATTTATGTTAATAGAAAAGGGAAATTGGTGCATTAGTTTTCTTTCTGGCACAGTTAAGACCTTCAATAAAGTTACAAAACAGTTGAAAGTTCATGGCCTGCCATATAATTTAGTTATAGAAATTGTAGCTCTGAAAAAACATGTATGATAGATTTTAACCCCAGGAGGTCTTCCTTCTTTAATCCTGTCATTTGTGATTTATTTTAGTCCCATTCCAAAAACTAATGGAAAATAATCTGCAACTGCCAAATAGCAGAAGTTCTCATAATAATCTGTGGGTTTCTTTAGGAATACTAGTGTCACAGACATTGGCATGAGTAATTAGAGTTGACTTAGTTTAGGAAATGTAGTTTTGAATGTTGTAATTGTTTAGAGCAGTGCCTCTGAATCCTGGATATACATTGTAATCACATGGGGTGTTTTAATAAAATGTCCTAGTGGTATCTCCAGAGATTCTGATTAATCTGATCCCAGTATATAGTCAAGGTTGATAAGCACTCAGAGTTGAGAGGTTTTCTGATTCAAATAAAAGGTTCCATAGTGAATATGCTTAATCTGATTATTTAAATGAGAAGTTTTTCTGTTTGTTTAGACGGTGATTTTTTTTTTTTTTTTTTTAAAGTCATCAGCCAAGTGAAATACAACATTTTTGTTAGGGCTGCAAAGAAATGTCTGCTTCTTCCTTTATCCCTTCCTTCTTTTTCTTTCTCTCAGTTGCTTAGAATTTTTAAAAAACAAAATTTTATTTATTTCATTGTTGTTGGGAGTGTACCTTCTTTTCTTGTAAGGCGATAACAGATCTTATTGCACTTATTAGGAGTGTGACCATTTGATGGACAGCTCTGACCTTCCTGAAGCTCCTTTTTTAAATAAACCTTAGGAAGAGGTCTGGTTAAAAGGTCGTAGAAGAAGCAGAGGTGGATAAGGTTTGATGGTCTTCAGCAAAGAAGCCCAAGAATAATGTTTGATCTTGATTTAGAAATAGTAACGAGATTTTATATATACATCATTTTTGCAATAAGCTGCAGAAATTATTTAAAGTAGAGGAAACCAATCATCAAATGATAGACTTTAAATTCAGTGCCAATATTTAATTTATTTTTTAAACCTAGGAAAATTCAACCTTTGTAGTTTTGACATGTCTCCGCTTAAGAAGTAGGGAACCAGATCTCTAAAAGAATTCCTAGGTTCCTGAAGACTCAAGTTTGAGCCTGTTGGTTGTTCATCTAGTTTAAAAGGCAGGAGTTTTCGTGAACACAGCAGCTGGAGTTTCTAGAGTGTATGTTTTCCTTCCATTTATGGTAATAGATGATAAGAGTCTTTGTTTTATTTTGGTTCATTTTGTCCATATAGACTCAGACCTCTTACCTAACTATACATACTCTTAAGAAGATCAGCATTAGTTTGTTTGTTACCTCTAGATCAGTAGCACCCTGGAGAAATTAGAAATGAACAATTTTGAACGTACATTCCATTTTAGTGGACTAGAAAAGAATGACCCAAGCTTTTCATTAAGGGAGCAAGTAACTCAGGAGGAGAAGACTATGTGGCTAAAATGGGAGTGATACTGGGAAGCTAGCCTAGGGATCAAGAGTAACTGACTGCACAAGGTTTATAATAGACTCAGATTGGAGAAGCACTAAGAAAGATAATACTGAAAGTAATGCCTCCACCTTCAAACACAACTCCTTCCTGATTCTCTTGTTCTAAACAGAGCCAAATAAATATGCTAACAAGACAATACTTATCATGTTGAAAGCTGACTATAGCAGCACATAGGTAAAGAATATGGACACCAGTATCAGTTTAGGTTCTGGTTCTGCTGCTTACTAGCTATATGGCTTGCAGTAAATTTATCACTTCCCCTTGACTCAGTTTTTCTGTGTATAAAGTGGATATGCCAGTGTATCTGCCTCATAGGATTTTATATTGATTAAATAATGTGATAATGTGATAATCCATTGTGTGATGCTTACTAAAGTGTCAGTAAACATCCACTGATAGAGCATAAGAGGCAGCAGCTGTGTGGTCACAGTGCATGCCACTCTTTCTCCCATGTACTCCCTAAGAGTGAATAATCTCTTCTGCTGTCACGTTAGAAGGCCAGTTTTAGAATCCATTCCTTTAAAATGCACCTTAACAGAATACCTGAAAGGGCCCTTAGGATCAGCGAGCACTCTTTTTTTTTTTCCTTGTACTATTTTTTTGTTTTTAATTGTAGATACTCACACATCCATATCACGGTGTGTCAACACTATCCACTTTTCCTCCCCAGGTTCCCCATTTCTGTTCTTCCAATTTCTCTGTCCCTTCCTGTCTTCAGTTTTGGGTAGATGTTGCCCTTTTGGTCTGGTATAGTTGATTGCTTTAAGGAGCACATTGTTTCTGGGTGTTATTGTTCATTTCATAGGCCTGTCTATTAATTGGCTGAAAGGTAGCCTCTGGGAGTGTCTTCAATTTCAAGTTAGGACCTTATTTTGTCTCGGGGGTTCCTCCAGCCTCTTTCAGACTAGTAAGTCTGGTCTTATTTATTTATTTATTTTTCCAAATTTGAATTTTGTTATCCTTCTTTTAACCTTTCTCACTGGGACCTTCTATTGTGGTCCTGGTCAGAATGTTCAGGAGTGGTAGCTGGGCACCATTTAGTTCTTCTGGTCTCAGGGTAGAGGAGACTGTTGTTCATGTGGGCCCTTGGATTAATTGCTTCCTTAGTCTTCAGTTTTTTTATTCTCCTTGCTCCATGTGGGAAGAGACCAGTAGTTGTGTCATAGATGGCTACTTGTAAGCTTTTAAGACCCCAGATGCTGCTCACCAAACTCAGATGTAGAAAATTGTATTTATAAGCTGTGTTTTGCTTAATGACCTAGATAATTCCCTGAAACTATGATCCTTAGCTTTCAGGTCCAGTAGTTCAGTGCCAGTGTCTTAGTAGTTTCTGTAACTGTGTGTCCTTTATGTGCTCTATTATGTATATGAGTATACATGCAGCATTTACAAATTTGTGTGTAGAAATATCTGCAACCATAACTATATATTAAAAAACAAAACAAAACATTGCCATCAAGTTGAATCTGACTCATAGTGACCCCTCCTTGGGTTTCCGAGGCGGTATCGCTATGGAAGTAGATTGCCCAGTCTTCCTTCCGAGGAGTAGCTAGTGGATTTGAACCACCAGCCTACTGGTTAGCAGTCAGATGCCTTAGGCACTATACCACCAGAGCTCCCAAAAGTATAGATAGTGCCCTTTTATTCTTAATTTAAGGAGCTCTGGTAGCACAATGCCTAAGGTATCTGACTACTAACCAGAAGGTTGGTAGTTCAAACCCACCAGCCACTCTGTGGAAGCAAGACTGGGCAGTCTACTTCCATAAAGATTTACTGCCTCGGAAACCCAGTGGAGAGGGCTATGAGTCAGAATCAACTTGATGGCAGTGGGTTTGGTTTGGTTTTGGTTTTTATTCTTAATTAAGCTTTTACTTCAAAGGAGATGGATTACTTTTGTGTGTTTAAAATTTTCCTTATTAATTAGTTTAAAATTATTAAATGTTTTGAACTGCAGTGAAAATGATTGTTTAAAGCAAACAGACTGTCTCTGTTAGGAAACAAAGAAACTGTTAACAGTGGTTGCCTCTGGAGCAGGAGTACTAGGTAGAAGTATTAATTACAATGATATTTGACAAGGTATATGTGAGACCTGTAAATTCTGTAGAATACAACAGTCATCTCCTCTAACGTACTTACAGGTTAGTAGAATAATAGTAACAAGAAATGTAGTAACAAGTATCCTAAGGTACCTGGAACTTGAAAAATAGATAGATTCAGATAAACGTTGAAGACACCCTTTGTGATATCCACACTCTCATCATTCTGTTCCTAAATTTTAGGAGCCAAATAGATTTGGATAGAAGGGAATACTTTCGTTTCATTTTGGGCAAGAACAGGTCCTCTGAGTTGGGTTGACATACCACAGTCTCTAATTTAGTGGGTGATCTTAGACAAATTCCTTATCCCGATTTCCTCATTCATCAGTGGATGAAGATGATCAGTCTTGTTCTGACCTGGTATGTGGGACTGCTGCAGGATAAACTGAATTTGTATGAAAATAAACTCAACACTGGGCTCAGTTTTGTTAGAAGATGACTAGAAGGTTAGCTTAAACTCCCAGGTAGGTTTTAGCAAGCTCATGTTAGGTTGGCTTGCATATGAGGAGGTAAGACCAAATAACTATACTTGCTTGTGACCAGTTTATATGGTACTTTTCTTGTGTGTGTATGTTTTACAGTATAAATTTTGAGTCCCTAATTTCAGTTTTAAAACTTATTTTATGTTTTAGAGACTCGATTACTTCTGGCTAATTCCCTCTTTTCTGAAACAGGAAGAAACGTTTAGAAATAAAATAATCTAAATGCCTTTTAGAGTTATCATCCATAAATCTTAGAACATAATCATAATGTTCTTGAATGTGGGACAATACCTGTTTAGCACTTCTAATATCATATTTAATAAAGGTGATTAAATTCTTACGATAGAAGTAAGCTCTAACTTCTGTGCTGTATACTTACTGTTTTAAACATTGAGGCTGCTGCTTGTTGTTGTTATGTGCCTTTGAGTCGGACCCGACTCATAGCGACCCCTCCTTGGATTTCCGAGACAGTATCACTGCAGAAGTAGATTGCCCAACCTTCCTTCCAAGGAGTGGCTGGTGGGTTTGAACCACCAGCCTTCTGGTTGGCAGTCAAGTGCCTTAGCCACTATGCTACCAGAGCTCCCTTGAGGCTGCTAAGTTGTAATGAAACCATAAATACTTTCATTTTAGCAGACTTTATTGTTTGTTGTTGGGTGCCACTGGATTGGTTCCAGCTCCTGGCAACCTTACGTACAACAGAACAAAACACTTGCCTGGTCCTGCGATCCTCCCAATTGTTGTTGTGTTCGAGCCCGTGTTGCAACTACTATGTCAGTCTATCTCCTTGAGAGTCTTCCTCTTTTGGGCTGACCTTTTTTGCTATACATGATGTCCTTCTTCAGGGACTGATCCCTCCTGATCCAAGTCTCACCATCCTCACTTCTGAGGGGCATTCTGGCTGTACTTCTTCCAAGATAGATTTGTTCATTCTTGTGGCAGTGCATGGTATATTCAGTATTCTTTGCCAATACCATAATTCATATGCATCAATTCTTGGGTCTTCCTTATTCATTGTCCAGCGTTCACATGCATATGAGATGATTGAAAATATTGTTGCCTTGGTCAGGCACACTGTACTCCTCAAAGTGACATCTTTGCTTTGGAACACTTTAAAGAGAACTTTTGCAGCAGATTTACCCAATCTGATACATCCTTTGATTTCTTGACTGCTGCTTCAGTGGATATTGATTGTGGATTGTGGATCCAAGTAAAATTAAATCCTTGACAATTTCAATCTTTCCTTCATTTGTCATGATGTTGCATATTGGTCCAACTGTGAGGATTTTTGTTTCCTTTATGTTGAGGTGTAATCCATACTGAAGACTATGTTCTTTGATCTTCTTCAATAAATGCTTCAAGTCCCCTTAACTTTTCAGCAAGCAAGGTTGTGTCATTAGCATATTGCAAATCCTAGTGCTGCATCCATGTTCATATAGTCCAACTTCTCAGATCATTTGCTCAGCCTACAGACTGAATAAATATAGTAAAAGGATACAACCCTGACACACACCTTTACTGATTTTTGACCGCTCTGTATCTCCTTGTTCTGTTAGGATAACTGCCTCTTAATCTAACTAAATGAAACTTATGATCTTGATTGGATCCTGAGCAAAAAAAAAAAAAAAAAAATTTTGTTTGTTTGTCATAAAGTCCATTATTTGAGTCCAAAATTTGAGTAAGGTCAATAGATTTTATAATAGTACTGTATCTGTATTGATTTCCTGGTTTGATAATTGTATTATCTTTGTGCAGGATAATATTTTGAGTATTAAGTAATACACTCTCAAGTATTTAAGGTTAAAGGATTAATATATCTACCACTTCCAAACAAAGTAGAAAAAAATAATATGGAGGGTGGGAGGAGAAGAGAGGGAACAGAGAAATGGATAGACAGGTGTTAGATAGGTGGAGACAAGTACTGATTTGGGTAAAGAGAAGAGCAATGTACCAAATGTGAGTGATCAACACAGTGGCATTGAGGAAGAGGAAGACAGAGAGAGGTGCATGGGAGGTACAGACAACAAAGATGAACCCTTTTGCACATATAGTACTCCGTTGTCAGTAAAGGCAAACATGGGTATACGGGTGGATAGATAGGTAGACAGGCTGAAGTATTAGGTATGTCTATGCAGGGGGGAGTGTGCCCAAGGCCATGTATAGGGTTGGCAGACAGTGTTTCTACAGGTGTATTAGTATATTCTGTAAGAATTCCCAGGTATGTAGTAGAGCTGACTAGGGACAAGGTTGAAGTCACTTCTTGGCCACAGTAGGCTTGGGACCATAGTCTCAGGGAACATCAAACTCAATTGGCATACCATACTACACAGAAAAACATTGTTCCACATCCTACTTCGGCATGTGGTGACTGGGATCTTAAAAGCTTGCAAGGGGCCGTTCAACTATGGATCTCTCCTCATCCTGAGCCAAGAAGAATGAAGGAAAACAAAGACGCATGAAAACAATTAGTCCAAGCGACTGGTACACCATGCGGTCCTCTATGAGACCAGAAGAACTAGATGGTGCCCAACTACCACTGTCACCCACTCGGAGGGGGAATCTATGTAGGAGATCCTGGATAGAGTGGGAGAACAATGTGAAACAAAACTCCAAATCATTAAAAAAAAAAAAGAGAGAGACCAGGTTGCTGGTCTGATGAAGCCTGATAGAACCAATGAGACTGTGGCCCCAGCTGCCCTTCAGGTCTGGAATTGAACCCTCTTTTGTGGCTTCTGGCCAAAAAAAGTCAGGCATATGAGCTGAGCATTTCCGTTAGGTAGATACACTCCTTGGAGAGATCAATCATGGGAGAATAGAAGGGCTATATATGCATGCACAGGGAGACAGCTCAGTGGACAGGAGTGCATGGGAGGGAAGGACACAAGGAAGAAGTAACTCTTGGGAGGAAGTGAGAGAGGAGCTGTTGCACTGTGGGAAATTGCAGTCAATGTCATGAGACAGAATGTATGTGAGCCGCTGTATAGAAAGTGAATTCGCTCTGTAAACTTTCACCCAAATCACAATACAAATTTTTTGAAAAATATTAATATGGAAAGAATGATAAAACAGTATGATTAAATGTGAACATTGAATATGGGTAGAGGATATATAGGAATTCTTTGTACTTTTTCTTTGTTTTGGCAACTTTTCTAAGATCTGAAATAATTTGAAAACAAAAAGCAAACTGAGATAGTAACTACTGGAGTTTGCCATAAATTAACTGATTTTTTAGCAGATTGTTTAAAAACCCTCTCTAAGTTAGTTGGTTCATTTATAAAATGAGAAGTGTGGACTCATTTTAAGGGTCCTTTCAGATTTAAAATTCCATGATTATATAAGTATATTTTAATAGTAATAATAGTGTTATTATAAACTAATAATTTATAAAGGGCCCTGGTGGTACAGTGGTTAAAGCACTCAATTTCCATCCAAAAGGTCAGCAGTTCAAACCCGCTAGCCACTCCAAGAGAGAAAGATATAGTAGTCTGCTTCTGTAAAGATTTATTACCTTGGAAACTCTATGGGCCAGTTCTCTGTCCTATAGGATAGCTATGAGTCAGAATCAACTCAGCAGTGGGTTCAGATTTTGCTGGGTTAATAATTTATAGGCTTACTATAGCATGCTTGAAAAGGATAATAACAGAAAATGAAAGTTAATTTCTCTACTTCAATCAAAAACTGTTGTTAATCAAATTTTCTATGTCAAGTGACAGTTTAATGTTTATTGAGCTCAAAAATTATATATTTTTTTCTGTCAAAGAAGCTTTGAGATTTTATTTAATTGTGCAGTTTGTTTGTTGGTCACTTTTTGGTTTGTAATTAATGATTTTTTTCAATTTATATAACTGTAGTTTAAAAAGGTACATTTACAGGATTTTTTAACAAAAGCTTGGTTATTAAGACAAAGAATAAAGTTTATTCAGTCTTAATAGATAACATTCTTCTCCACCACAGAAGGATTATCAAGATAAAAGTAGCTGATGATATGTAAGCCAAATTGATGTTCAATATAAAATAATTTTGTTTGTCATCATGAAATATAATACTCAGTTAATCTTTTTATTTCTTTTATTCCACCCCTCCCAGCTTGGTGATCCAGCTATTTTTCCTGCTGTAATTGTGGAACATGTTCCTGGTGCCGATATTCTCAATAGTTACGCTGGTCTAGCCTGTGTGGAAGAGCCTAATGACATGATTACTGAGAGCTCACTGGATGTTGCTGAAGAAGAAATCATAGATGATGATGATGATGACATCACTCTTACAGGTGCGTGTGTCTCCAGTAGACTTTACTGCAGGACAGCTTTAGGCAGTGTACCAGGCCTGTGGTTTCTGGAGTACAAAAAGTCTCTGACCTTTGAGTAATTTTGAGTGACTTCATTACCTGCAGAGGCTAGAGACCTGCAGGGAGAAGGAAATTATTTTTTTCTATCTCATTTGCCTATGTTTCATATTGCTTTATCACCTCCCCTTTCTTGTTACCTAAATATATTGAAATGAACATGACAAAATAGGAGACATGGAAGAAGGACCAAACTTGTTCAGCTGATCAGGTCTTTGCTGAGTACTCCCCATATCCTAGCTCTATATTCCTGATAAGTTGCTTGTAGGGAAATAGATGGGGCTGTTCATTTGGTGTTGCCTCAAGGAGCACAACAGGAGACCATGGCCCAAACTAAGATAAGGTCCTAGTGTTTACAGATTTCTCTTCTGGTTCGCTAAGAACTAGTGGAGTATTTCAAACTTGAAGAGTAGACTAGAGAGGTGTAAAGTATAGCAATAGTAGTATTTTGATCAGTTCAGAAATTGGTACATACATTTATATTTTTGTACATTTACATTTACATATCTTGTCCAGAGACATAGGAGATGTTTGAGAAGATTATGTGAAAATAAAGATTATGTGAATATTTAATCTTAAATTAAAAAGGTTTACCAGGAATAGGCATATTGAAGTGTATTGCCTAAGGCATTTGACTGCTATCCAGAAGGTTGGTAGTTCAAACCCACCAGCCACTCTGTGGAAGGATGTTGGGGCAATCTCCTTCTCTTCTGTAGAGGTTTACTGCCTTGGGAACCTAGTGGGGGTCACTGTGAGTTGGAATCAACTTGATAGCAGTGGGCTTAGTTGTTTTTTTTTTTTTTTTGGTTATAGATTTCAAGGTGGCAAATACTGTGGCTGCCTTGTTCATAGGTTTACCTTAGCATCTAGACCAATGCCTGATTACATAATACTTACTCAGTTAAAAGTTTTTGAATGAATAACTTCCGCTACCAAACATTAAAAATTTTGAAGTTAACAATAACTAGAAAAATGTAATATTTGTGGAAGAATAGTAAGTTGGATTACTAGAACTGTATATAAAGCATAGATAACAGGTTCTGACCTATTGAAGAATTTAATGTATGATATAAACCTACTGCTATCGAGTCGATTCCAACTCATAGTGACCCTCTATTAGCAGTCAAATGCCTTAGGCATTGGACCACCAGAGTTTAATATTTGATATAGGTGACTTTTTAAATTAGAAAGGAAAGGGAGAATGACTAGGTATGTTTGGTAGGAAAGGGAAAGAAAGATTCCCACCTTGTAACAAACAGTGAAATTTTTTTATGTCCAAATCAGTTTAATTAAAAATGAAAATAACAAATGGATAAAACTATTTACAACTATACGTGGTAGATAAAGACCCTAATATCCTTAATGTACAGAGAGCTTTTACACATAAATCAGTAACAGGCTAAAATTAGTAAAAATTTGAATAGGCATGTAATAAGTGAAAAAAATACAAATGCCCACTAAGTATGACCAAGAGGGTTACTTTTTCTAGTCAACAAATAAATGCAGGGTAAAATGAAAATTAACACCATTTTCACTTATCATGTGGGAAAGATAGCCAAAAAAGATAATTGAAAAAAGATGAAAACCACTGTGATATAGACCAAGACACAAAGGGATAGAAATTGGGTTGACATTTCTGTTATGCATAACAGCAAAAGCTCTGAGCCTGGTTTTATTTGTGGATAGTAATGTGAAATTTTATAAATTAGCCTGGGACACACCAAAATAGAGATTGAAAAGACTATGAGTTTCTTTTTCTTACACAATGGGGAAAGCTAGAGCAGCAGTAGGTTTCAGGAATTTATGATGTAGGCTTGCTGTAGCTGTTGTTGTTAATTGGTGCCATCAAGTCATCTCCGACTTGTAGCAACCCTGTGTACAACAGAATGAAACACTCCCTGGTCCTATACCAGCCTCACAGTCTTGCTAAACCTGACCCCATCATTGCAGCCACTGTGTCTGTAAATCCATCTTGTTGAGGGCCTTCCCCTTTTCCACTGATGCTCTAACTTTACCAAGCATGATACCCTTCTGCAGGAAGTGGTCCCTTGTGACAACATGACCAAAGCAGGTTGGACAAAGTCCGGCCATTTTTGCTTCCGAGGAGCATTCTGGCTGCATGTCTTCCAGGACAGATTTGTTAGTTCTTTGGGCAGTTCATGGTACTTTGAGTATTCTTTGCCAACACCACAATTCAAAAGCATCCACTCTTCTTTGGTCTTCCTTATTCATTGTCCAGCTCTCATATGCATATGAGGCGACAGAAAATACCATGGCTTGGGTTGTTGTTGTTGTTGTTGTTATGTGCCGTCGAGTCAAACCTGACTCATAGCGACCCCTCCTTGGGTTTCCAAGGCAGTATCACTACGGAAGTAGGATTGCCCAGCCTTCCTTCCGAGGAGTGGCTGGTGGGTTTGAACCGCCAGCCGTCTGGTTAGCAGGCAAGTGTCTTAGCCATTATGCTACCAGAGCTCCCATGGCTTGGGTTAGGCACACCTTAGTCTTCAAAGGGACATCTTTGCTCTTCAGCACTTTAAAGAGGTCTTTTGCAGCAGATTTTCCTAGTGCAATATGTCATCTGATGTCTTGACTGCTGTTTCAATTGTTGTTAATTGTGGATCCAAGTAATATGAATCTTTGACAACTTCAGTCTTTTCTCCATTATACCATGACGCTGCTTTTTGGTCCAGTTGTGAGCATTTTTGTTTTCTTATGTTGAGATGTAATCCATAATGCAGACTGTAGTCTTCAGTCTAAATCAGTAAGTGCCTCAAGTCATCCTCACTTTCACCAAGCAAAGTTGTGTCATCTGCATATTGCAGGTTGTTAATGAGTCTTCCTTCAGTCCAGATGCTGTGTTCTCTTCACATAGTCCAGCTTCTCAGATTATTCGCTCAGCATACAGATTGAATTAAGTACGGTGAAAGGATACAACCCTGACACAAACCCTTCCTGATACTAAACCATGCAGTATCCCCTTGTTCTGTTCAAATGACAGCCTCTTAGTCTATGTACAAGTTCCTCATGAGCACAATTCATGTTCTTCTCAGTGTTATCCATGATTTGTTATGATCCACGCAGTTGAATGCTTTTGCATAGTCAGTAAAACACAAGTAAACATCTTTCTGTGTTCTTTGATTTCAGCCAACATCCATCTGACATTAGCAGTGATATCCCTCGTTCCATGTCCTCTTCTGAATCCAGCTTGCATTTCTGGAAGTTCCCTGTCAATGTACTTCTGCAACTGTTTTTGAATTATGTTCAGCAGAATTTTAGTTGTGTGTGATATTAATGATACTGTTCGATAATTTCCACATTCTTTGGATCACCTTTTTTGGAATGGGTGCAAATATGGATCTCTTCCAGTCAATTGGCCAGGAAGCTGTCTTCCGAATTACTTGACATAAACAAGTAAGTACCTCCAGCATGGCATCTGTTTGTTGAAACATCTCAATGGGTATTCTGCCAAATCCTGGAGCCTTATTTTTCGCCAATTCCTTCAGTGCATCTTTGACTTACTCCGTCAGTACAGTTGATTCTTGATCATATGCCACCTCCTGAAATAGTTGAACATTGACCAATTCTTTTTTGTGCAGTGACTCACTATGTTTCTTCCATCTTTGATGCTTCTTGCATCATTCAGTGTTTTGCCTATAGAATCTTTTAAGACTGCAACTCGAGGCTTGAGTTTTTTCTTCAGTTCTTTCAGCTTGAGAAATGCCGAATGTCTTCTTTCCTTTTGGTTTTCTAACTCCAGGTCTTTGTACATTTCATTGTAATAGTTGACTTTGTCTTCTTGAGCTGCTCTTTGAAATCTTTTGTTCAGCTCTTCTATGTTGTCATTTCTTCCATTTGCTTTAGCTACTCACCATTCAAGAGCGAGTTTCAGAGTTTCTTCTGACATCATTTTGGTCTTTTTTTTCCTTTCCTGTCTTTTTAATCACTTTTTGCTTTCTTTATGTTTAATGTTCTTGGTATCATCCCACAATTTTTCTGGTTTTCGGTCATTTGTATTCATTGTTTCAAATCTGTTCTTCATATGGTCTCTAAATTCAGGAGGGATATAATCAAGGTCATATTTTGGTTCTGTGGAGTTGTTTTAATTGCCCTCAGCTTCAACTTTAACTTGCATATGAGCAATTGATAGTCTGTGTCACAGTCAGCTGCTGGCCTTGTTTTGGCAGAAAATACTGAGCTTCTCCATCGCCTCTTTCCGTGGATGTAGTCAGTCTGCTTCTTGTGTATTTCATCTGGCAAGGTCCATGTGAATAGCCACTGTTTATGTTGTTTAAAAAAGGTACTTGCAATAAGTAAGTCATTGGTCTTGCAAAATTCTACCACGTGATCTCTAGCATCATTTCTGTCACCAAGGCCATATTTTCCAACTACCAGTGATTCTTTCTTGTTTCCAGGTTTCGCATTCCAGTCACTAGTAATAATCAATACCTCTCAATTTCTGACTGCAGAAGTTGGTAAAAATCTTCAATTTCCTTGTCTTTGGCTTTAGTAGTTGGGACGTAAGCTTGAATAACAGTAGTATTAACTGGTCTTCCTTATAGGCGTATGGGTATTACCCTATTTCTGACAGCATTGTTCTTCAGGATAGATCTTGGAACATTCTTTGTGATGATGAATGCCACGGCATTCCTCTTCAATTTGTCCTTGCTGGCATATTAGATCATAGGATTGCCTGATTCACAATGGCCAAAAACAATCTATTTCAGCTCACTAATGGCTAAGATATCGATCTTTATGCGTTCCATTTCATTTTTGACAACTTCCAATTTTCCTACATTCGTACTTCATACATTCCATGTTCCTGTTATTAATGGATGTTTGCAGCTGTTTCTTCCCATTTTGAGTTGTGTCCCATCAGTAAATGGAGGTCCTGAAAGCTTGACTCTATCCACTTCATTAAGGCTGATTCTAGTTTGAGGAAGCAACTCTTCCCCATTCGTATTATGAGTGCCCTCCAACCTGGAGGGCTCGTCTTGCAGCACTATATCAAACAGTGTTTCAGGGCTATTCATAAAGTTTCCCGATAATATATCAGACAGAATTTCACTACTATTCATAAGGTTTTCACTGGCCAGTTTTTTCTGAAGCAGATGGCCCCTTCTTCCAAGTCTAGTCTTAGCCGAGGAAAATTAAACTGAAATCTGATCAAGTCTTTAGAGTTTAGAAGAAATACAGAAAATTGTTAAACTATGCAGTGAGAATACAAGTTACAAAATCTAGACTGTGGAAAATGCTACAGGACAAACAGCCTAATTTCTTCAGCATATATTTACAGGAGAAAAAGGAGAGCAAATGGAAGGTGACATAGAAATGAAAAGAAACTTAAGAATCTTATCAGTTAGTTGAAATGTGATGAACTTATTATTTAGATCCAGATTCAAACAAGACACTGTCAAGACATCCCTTCTTCCTACCACTCCCCTTCACATAAACATGCACACTGCTGCCACCATTTATGACAACTGAAACAGTTGGAGATTTGAACATTGATTGGCTACTTGGTATTAAAGAAATTCTGATTTTTAGATGTTTCTGTTTTCAAAACAGAGATTTTACTTTTTAGAGATACTCTGTGAAGTAGTACTGAAATATTAAGATGTTTAGTGTTTGTATCAAAATAATATGAAGGTTGGGTGTGCATCCACCATATATCTGTCCATCTGTCAGTTTGTCATACTATGGTGTATTGCATGCTGCTGTGATGCTGGAAGCTTTGCTACTGGTATTTGAAATACCAGCACTATCACCCATGGAAGCAAATTTTAGTGGAGCTTCCAGACTAAGACAGACTAGGAAGAAAAGCCTACTACTGATCTACTTCTGAATATTAGCTAATGAAAACTTTACAGATCACAGAATATTGTCTGATATAGTGCTGGAAGATGAACCCTCTAGGTTTGAAGGAACTTCAAATACATAGTGACTAAAACCATAGACCCAAGCGTAGCATTGGTCATAGGAATTGCACAGGACCAGGCAGCATATCATTCTGTTGTTCATGGGCTTAACATGAGTTGGAGCTGAGTCGATAAACGTAACAATAATAGCAACAGTGGGGAGTGCATGGAGATAGAGACAAAGGAAGATTGACTATATGGGAGAAAAATGTGAAACAAAACTCAAAGTCATAAAAAAAGACCAAGGTTACTGGTCTGATAGAGACTGGTGACCCCCAAGACCAGGCGTCTAGTCATCCTTCGGGTCTGAAATTAAACTCACTCCTGCGGCTTCCAGCCAAACAATAGACAGGCGTATAAGGTGAACATTTACACCGGGTAGGTACATTCCTTACAATAATCAACCATGGGAGACCAAAAGGGCAGTATTTGAATGGGAGATAGCTCAGAGGACAGCAATTCATAGGAAAGAAGTACACAGGAAAAGGGTAACCAGACAGAGGAAGTGGGGTGGGAGCTGTTTCATTACGGGGATTGCAGTCCATAATCTTGCTGTAATTGTTACAAGAATAGCCTATAATATCTTATCATTCATTCAAGAAAACAAGGAAGCTATCAAAAATTACTCAAATCATACCAAAAAGATGAAGACCAAACTTAAAGAACTTCCCCATGGCCCAAAATGGGGCATTTTAGAGCATCATTAAGAGTTAAAATGGCAGTGAATTGGAAGAACATCAAATATGTTAAAATCTAGATATTCATAATGATAGTATAAATAAATAAATAAATAACTCATTGGTCACTTTTGGAAGATACTACCAAAACCAAAGAACCCAACTCACTGCCATCGAGTTGGTCCTGACTCATAGCAACCCCTCCTTGGTTTTCCAAGGTGATACAGAAGTAGATGGCCCAATCTTCCTTCCAAGGAGTGGCTGGAGATTTTGAACCACCAGCCTTCTGGTTAGCAGTCAGATGCCTTAGGCACCATACCACCAGAGCTCCTAAGAAGCCCATTTATTATTCTGAAAATTGGTATATAATAGAAAAAAAAAAATCAATAATCTGCCTTTATTGTATGAATGGTAACTCATTATAATGAGAGTATTGATAAAGGAAAGTTCTTTATAGGAGATGCTAGCTAATAAATGCTGAACAATGATAGAATATCAGTGTTTTAGAATTCTTAATAATGGCTTAATAGTAACTCAAATAACAGCTCTAAGCAGCTGTCATCATTGACTGCTAAAAGCATTAGGACAAGGACTGATGTAGAGTTTTATAAAGGATAGCATTATGACAACACCTTAGCCCACTGCTCCATCTTATTAGTACTGAAAAAAGACAGCCAGATCTCAACTGTCTCCTGAGGTGATGTGATAGAATCAGACAGCACCACCTTTCAGATATTCTTACCAAGAACTTGAATGTGAAACAGATCAAGCTTTTAGATAGTACTACCAGTTTACAGCTCTGGTAGCATAGTGGCTAAAGCACTTGACTGCTAACCAGAAGGCTGGCGGTTCAAACCCACCAGCCACTCCTCAGAAGGAAGGTTGGGCAGTCCTACTTCCGTAGTGATACTGCCTCGGAAACCCAAGGAGGGGTCACTATGAGTCGGGTCTGACTCGACGGCACATAACAACAACAACAACAACCAGTTTACAGGCAGTACACTGAGGGGGAAGGAGGGACAATATGGTAAATGACCACAGAGGGGTAATCAGCAAAATCTAAAAGGTGAAAAAGTGCAGGCAAATGACCTTGTTTCTTCTAAGATAAAAAGGAAAAAAGAGGTAGGAGGGGCAGGAGGAATGAGATTTAAAATATACATCACCAAATGTAGTGGGTGAACTTTGTTTGGACCCTGATTTGAACAAAGAAGAACCCAAGACTTAAAGAAATTTCAGTATTAGCAGAATGTAGAATAATTACTTTTTAAAAGATGTAGTCCAGGCTGTCTGTCCCTTTAACGTTTCATTCTTTTTATTCCCTACTCCTAACATAAAGAGTTTTTCCCTTGGGAAGGCAGTCAGCCAAATAAATCAGTGTATAAAGCAAATCATTTAATCTGCCATTATTATGACAAACTTTAGCAGTTGTACATTTTGTTTTATAGTAGTGTAGATTAGTTGTCTCATTTTCTTTGAAGGCATAATACTTATTCTCGTGTCCTTGTTTCTCCTACTCTTGCTTTAATTGCCCTCTCTTTTCACGGTATTTCAGTACATCTCAAATGACTCAGCCTAAGCTCATGTCTTCAGATGTTGTTGTTGTTGTTGTTATGTGCCGTCCAGTCAGACCTGACTCATAGCAACCCCTCCCTGGGTTTCCAAGGCGGTATAACTAAGAAAGTAGATTGCCCAACCTTCCTTCCAAGGAATGGCTAATGGGTTTGAAGTGCCAGCCTCTGGTTAGCAGTCAAGTGCCATAAGCACTATACTACCAGAGCTCCCTCTCTTCAGATAGCCTTCCTAATTTTCTCTCTTGAATACCTGTAGTCAATCTCCTATATATCACAAAATTAATCACTTAATTATCTTCATGGGCAATGTCTGTGTATGAGTTACCAAATGATAGCACAGAGGTGCTCATTATTATTGCCAGTTGAGAGCTTGGAGTCAAATTGAAGTTTTATGGGTTCTTGGAGTTCTCCCACCTAAGAGAATGTGAAATATCTAAGAAGTATTTAAAATGATAAATGTTATAGTATTTTAATGAAAAGTTAAGCTAAATATCAAAGATGTACATTTTCTTAGATATCTGGTTATATAGTCTTATTAGTGAAAAGAAAAATATGTTTTTTCCTTCTTTGGATTGTATAAGAGTGGGAGAGAGGACAGTGTCGTGATGATCATTTTCATTTTTTTGAGAAAAAGAAAAGAATGCTTTGAGTGCTCCGTTTATATTTTATGTTTTAACTTTGTGTAAAATTAAAAGGCTTATATTCAATTATGTACTGTCAGTCCAGCCATCTGAAAATCAAGATTTCATATCTTCATCCACACTTTAAAAAAGTGTCTGGGCAATGGGCCTATAAGTTCATGTGAATGATCAGAATTCCCAGGTGTATAGTAGAGCTGACAAGGGGCAAGGTTATGGTCATTACTTGGTCACAGCCAGCTACCCAGAGGGACC
>NW_006921794.1:3630178-3640925 GCF_000298275.1 Orycteropus afer afer
ATGACCATGTATAGTGTTGGCAGATGATGTTTCTACCTGTTTATTTATATGTACTGTAAGAATGTTCAGGTGTATAGTGGAGCCAACAAGGGGCAAGGTTGTGGTGGCTTCTTGGCCACATCCAGCTACCCTGAGGAGTGAGTAGTTGGAACTATGGGCTTGGGACCGTGGTCTCAGGGGACATCTAGCTCAATTGGCATAACATACTACACAAAAACATTGTTCTACATCCTACTTTGGTAAGTAGAGACTGGGGTCTTAAAAGTTTGCAAACGGCCATCTAGATGCAGTGATGGGTCTTTCCTCGTCTAGAGCAAAGAGTGAAGAAAACCAAAGGTGCATGGAAACGATTAGTCCAAGGGACTAGTAGACCATATGATCCTTTGCCTATATGACCATGATACTAGAAGAACTAGATGGTACCTGGCTACCACTATCAACCACTTAGAAAGGCATCAGTGCAGAAGATCCTGTATAGAGTGGGAGAACAATGTGGAACAAAACTCAAACTCATAAAAAAGACCAGGTTTACTGGTCTGATAGAGCCTTGTTGAGACCCCTGAGACTATGACCTCTAGTTACCCTTCAGGTCTGGAACTGAACTTGGTCCTGTGGCTTCCAGTCAAACCATAGACAGACATATGGGATAAACATTTACATCAGGAAGATACAATCCTTGGAGTAATCAGTCATGAAAGAACAGAATGGCAGTGTTTGCACAGTGGGATAGCTTGGGGTGAGAGTGTATGGGAGGGAAGGACACAGGGAAGAGGTAACTACGGGAAAGAAGTGGGGAAAGAGCTGTTACGTTGTGGGGAATTGCAGTCATTGTCATGGAAACAATATGTATGTACTGCTGTATGGGAAATGAATTTGGCCTGTAAACTTTCACCCAATGCAAAAACGGCAGGGAGGCCACATGTTCTGACCTCCTCTAACCCTACGAGGGGAAGGCAGGATTACCAGCAGTAACCCAAGGCCTATTCCTGCCAGGCCAAACATGCTGCTTCCCTCCAGCCCTTTCACCAACCGTTCCTCCCAAAGCACCCACCACCTCTCTCCTGGGTTCGATAATTCGTTGCAGTGGCCACACAGAACTCACAGATTACAGGGTTTATTAGGGAAGCACCAGGCTACAACTCAAGTTCAGAAAGAATGCTCAGTCTCTCTCCCAGCCCACCGTCCCTCAGCCAACAGTCTCTCACAGTCTCTTTCCCAGCAGTGCTGGTCCCTCAGTGTCTCACTCAGCAATGCGTGTCTCTTGTGTCTCTTTCCCAGCAATGAGTGTCTCAGGAGCCCATGTCTCTTTCAGCAGCACGGAGTGGTGAACCAGCAGTCAGAGAGAGTTCTGCCTCCAGAAGGCCTCCTTTAGAGCCCGCAGGGTGGTCAAACTAGCCAATTATAGCATCAGAACTCTAAGCACCTGAGAGAGAGTGGGCACCTCCCAGAACATTGTTTTGTGCCACTCCCAACAGAAATACTGCAAGTGGACACCTTCAGCAATCAGGAGCTCCTCAGTTGCTCATAGCAAATCCCACCTTGGAGTTTACAAAGACTTATGGGTAGAAAAGCCACACAAAGGAAGTTACTACACTGCACCCAAATAACAATTTTTAAAAATAACTGCCTAGGTAATTTTTATCACAAATAAGGATAAATTTAGCAAGTAGGTGTTAAGAGATTATAGATGATGAACATAACTTTCAGATAACTCAAATATACAATTTAGGGCTTTTCTTAACTGAAGTGGGTATCCGATTCTTGAGTTTGGAGGTGAATTTATCCCTAAAAGGAGGGAATTTGTAGCTCCTCATTTAACTTGTTAGTGTCGATCCTGGAGGTAAGAGGCTAAAAGACATCCAGGAATGCACTTTGCCACTATTTTAGACATCTGTCTTGGATGCAGAAAGATTGTTCAGTACCTAGGATGTATGTGGATTCTTTTCATTTGTAACCCATTTGAAAACACACACACACAACAAACTAGCATCAGGTGTAGTCTAGGGTGATTAATGTTCCATAATACACATTAGAAAAGAATGGTACCAGAATGCTACAATTATCAAAGACTGTTCAGATTCTAATAATGTGACTGTGATTAATATCACTTGGAGGTGGTAATAATTCACTAATTACAGAGGAATGGAAGAAGAGTCAGGTTAACAGAGACCCATGCTCATTTCAAGGAGCCTGGTGGCATGGTGGTGGTGAAGTGCTCGGCTGCTAAAACTGAAAGATCAGCAGTTTAGACCCACTAGCCATTCCCGTGGGAGAAAGATGTGACAGTCTGCTTCCTTGAATATTCACAGCCTTGGAAATCCTAAGGGGCAGTTCTGCTCTGTCCTGTAGGGTATCTGTGAGTTGGAATCGACTTGACTTCATGGGTATGCTCATTCCTATTAGTGAACTAAGAATATTGGAATCAGATTTAGAGTTGAAAAGGACCTTAGATTATCAACCCAGTCATGCTTAAGATTGAGTTCTACGGAGACAGAGTGACTTGCGCAATGACATAACTAGTTTAGTGGTACAGCTGGGATTTTTGACTCTCATTCCAAGACTCTTTCCACTCAAGTCTAATGCCCATCATACTTTTTCTTGAAAATATAAGGATTATCAGAGAAATTATATTGGTGTTCTTCCAGACTATGAGCTGTGTTTTGCTTTCCTTTTTGTCTTCCAGCATCTGGCAAACATATTTTTATTTTTAAATAAAAGTAGGCAATTATTTGATAGTAATAATCAGTATAGATTTTATATGTTGTTGCTGTTATGTGCCATTGAGTCGGCCCCAACTCATAGAGACCCCTCCTTGGGTTTCCGAGGCAGTATCACTACGGAAGTAGATTGCCCCATTTTCCTTCCGAGGAGTGGCTGGTGGGTTTGAACCGCCAGCCTTCTGGTTAGCAGTCATGTGCCTTAGGCACTACACTACCAGAGCTCCTAGATGTTATATATTGATGCAAAATATGTATATAAACCCAAAGGAGCTCTAGTGGTATAGTGGATGAGGGACTTGATTGCTCGCTGGAAGGTCAGTGGTTCAAACCCACCAGCTGCTCCACAGAAAGAAGATTGGACGATCTACTTCCATAAAGATTTAGAGCCTCAGAAACCCAATGGGGGTCACTGTGAGTCAGAAACAACTCAATGGCAGTGAGTTTGATTGTTTGTTCAATGTTTGTTTAAATTAAGTGGTGGTGTAGTGCCTAAGGCATTTGACTACTAATCAGAAGGCGAGTGGTTCAAACCTACCAGCCACTCCTCTGAAGGAAGATTGGGCAATCCACTTCCGTAGTGATACCACTTTAGAAACCCTAGGGGAGGGGTCACTATGAGTCGGATCCAACTTGATGGCAATGAGTTTCGTTTTAGTTTTTATTCTAGTTTGAGAGACCAGCAAGTAGTATATGAGTTTCAGAGTAGCAGATGTCTTGTAGCTAATTCTATTTTTTTCTTAAATGTATTATAGTTGAAGCTTCCTGCCAAAATGGAGATGAAACTATTGAAACTATTGAGGCTGCTGAAGCACTCCTCAATATGGATTCTCCTGGCCCTATGCTGGATGAAAAACGATTAAGTGAGTGGTTGTCTGTTACGATTGTTCCTGTGTGTGTGCGCGCTTTGTTGTTATCCTTGCCCTCTCTATTAAATGCTAAGTATCAAAAGATAAAAGACCATAATTTATACTTTTTTGTGCCCCAAGCATCCCATAGAGCATCTACAGTATACGAAGTATACTTTAAATGATGGTAATGATTTCTAAAAAGCAGATAAAGGCTCACTGACAAAAAAAAAAATATTTCCCTCAACTCTCCAAGACTATTGCCCTGAGATACTTTTCAAACTTTGAACTGGAACTAACTCCTGAAGTTACTCTATAGCTAAATAGCAAATAGGCTCAGAAAAATAATGAATGTCACCTGTAAGTACTGTGGTCCTTTTAAAAATTTACCTACATGAGGCCAAGCTGTGAACAATTAATTTAAAAAAAAAAAAAGACTGTAAGGGGCCAGAGAAACTAGATTAATGAAAATGGAACAACCAGAACAGAAATAATGAGAATGTTCACACACTGTGAAGAATATAACCAATGTCACTGAGCAACTTGCGTAGAAATTGTTGAAATAGGAACCTAAACAGCTGTGTAAACCTTCATAAAAACACAGTAAAATTATTTTTAAAATTTATTTCCCTCATCTTACTCCCACAAATAAGTTGAGATATTTTAAGGTACATTACTAGTTGAAGCACCTTTGCTAAATGTTCGGTTAAATGTTTTTTTGTTTTGTTACTTTTTTTTTCCCTAAATTTAGAGACTGAAGTCCTTAGAAACAAAGAAGTACTTTATTAACTGTCACCTTGTTGCTCCCTCCATTTTAAGAGCTCTGGTAGCATAGTGCCTAAGGCACTTGACTGCTAACCAGAAGGCTGGCGGTTCAAATCCACCAGCCACTCCTCAAAAGGAAGGTTGGGTAATCTACTTCCGTAGTGATACTGCCTCGGAAACCCAAAGGAGGGGTTGCTATGAATCAGGTCCAACTCGATGGCACGTAACAAGCAGGTTATGCAGAATATTTTCTTGACCTGATTCGTGAAAGTATTAGGGTATTTAGAGCTCATAGTGGTCTCTATAGATAGTTATCAATGAATAGTCAAGAATCCACTAAAAATTAACACTTCATGACATAAAATTCATCACCCTATTGTGGATCTGCTTTTTTTTTTTTTAATGTTTATTGTGATTTGTGTGAAAGTTCACAGAGCAAATTCATTTTCTAACCCCTAGCAGTTCATACATGTATTGTCTTATGAATAACTGTTTGAAGGCAGAGAAAGTTTTCTCCAGTGATCTAGCTTGACTTCAAATAATTCATTTTGCAGGAACTAGAGAATACTCTCTATTTCCTGGCTACTTATAAATAAATAAATCCAAATCTGTACCATTCTGACTTTTCTTTCTTGAGATGAAGTTGATCTGCCTTTTAAACCTATGTTCTCTTTCACCTTTTCTAACAAGAAAGCAGTCAAACTCATAACTTTGTTACTAATTTATTTCAAGATATGCTTCCTGAATATTTATGGCATACAATGTTTTTATGTTATATATCATTATATATAGGGATCTCTGGTAGCATAGTGCCTAAGGCATTTGACTGCTAACCAGAAGGCTGGCGGTTCAAACCCACCAGCCACTCCTCGGAAGGAAAGTTGGGCAATCTACTTCCATAGTGATACTGCCTCAGAAACCCAAGGAGGGGTTGCTATGAGTCGGGTCTGACTCGATGGCAAATAACAACAACAACATTATATATTGTATGTATATAATATATATATTGCATATATTAAATATTACTATATACTATATGTAGTGAAAGGAGTTTTGGTGGTGTAACACCTAAGGCACTTGACTGCTAACCAGAAGGTTGGCAGTTCAAACCTGCCAGCCACTCTGCAGAAGGAAGACTGAGCAGTCTACTTCCATATTTACTGCCTCAGAAACCCAATGAGGGTCCCTATGAGTCAGAATTGACTCAGTGTCAGTAAATTTGGTGTGTTTTTTTTTGGTGTTTGAAGCGAGGTGCCCTGGTGGCACAGTGGTTTCAGTGCTCAGTGAATTTGAACCCACCAGCTGCTCTGTGGAAGAAAGACGTGGCAGTCTGCTTCCATAAAGATCAACAGCCTTGGAAACCCTATGGGGCAGTTGTACTGTGTCCTATAGGGTCTCTCTGAGTAGAAATGAATTCGACAGGACTGGGTTTGGTTTATATGAGGTGAAGATCCCTATGTGGCGCAAATGGTTTGCACTTAACTGCTAACCTAAAGGTTGTCAGTTAGGAGTTACTCAGCAGTACTACAGAGGAAAAAGCTGGCCGTCTGCTTTCATTAAGATTACAGCCAAGGGAACTTGTTGGAGCAACTGTATTTGCTAATACAATCAGAATCGATTCTGGCATACAACGCATGACGGGTATTAGGCAGTGTTAATGTTATGTGCCATCGAGTTGGACCTCCTTGGGTTTCTGAGGCAGTATTACTACAAAAGTAGATTGCCCAACCTTCCTTCCGAAGCAGTAAAGTGACATATAAATTAATATATAAGTATTTCTTCTCCTAAGGTTTACAATTTAATTTTGAAGACAGATATTTATGTAAACAACTGTAAAGACCAAAATAAAAGGCCATGACAGGATTGATAGCAAAGTCTTCTGGAAGCAGAGAGTATTCAAGTTGAGAACATTGGAGATTTAGGGAGGGAATATTTTGTCCTGGGCTTTAAATGATGAATACTCTTTTAATAGGTTAGAATGGACAGGAAAAGAGCATTGAAGGAGAGTGTGATTTGAGCCAAAGACACAGAGAAAGAATTAAAAGTTGGCGATACAAAATTTTGATATAATTGCAGTATAAGCTTTGTGGTGGGTGGGAGGTGAGATTGAAAGATAGGTTTGATCAAAATTGTGGAAAATTTAAATAATGTACAATAGAATTTGGGTTGATTTTTTTCCTTTTATTCCTCTATCAACTGTGCGGCGATATGCCAATTCCATTATTTTTTTCTAAGGTCTTTGCACAGAGGAGTTATATGGGCAGATCAGACTAAGGTTTCAGAAGATAACTTTAGAATCAATGTGAAGACTAGAAAAGAAAGACCAGATAAATTGGTGATAGACAGCAAAACTAGCAAGAAGACCTTGAAACAGTCGAGTCAATCAGTTTGTTACCTAATTAGGAAATGGAAAACCGAGAATAGATTTCAAGATTTTATTTTTACTTTGATCTTTATAGAAACAGGAAATTATTATGTGAAATTATTTTGATTTACAATAAGTTTATTATAATTAGCCAATTTTATTTCCATTAGATAATAACATATTTAGTTCATCTGAAGATGATATTGGTGTTGCTCCAGTCACCCATGTGTCTGTCACATTAGATGGAATTCCTGAAGTGATGGAAACTCAGCAAGTTCAAGAGACATTTGCAGACTCACCAGGAACCTCATCACCAGAACAACCTAAGAGAAAGAAAGGTGGGCCTTTAATTCATTTATGGTTAAGTCTCCATGTGCAATCTAAATATTATTTTCATTCAAGGATATTTATGAGGAGGCAGTTAAAACTAATATAAGGGAAAAAAAAAAGGATAGCATTTTTAAAAGCTTAGGTAGAAAAAAATGAAGGACACAGACAAATTAAGAAGTACTTCATATCCATTTTATTATAGTTTTATAAATTAGTGTATACATTTAAAATATTTGACCTGTCTTACGGAAAAGGAATTTTCCAACTTTTAAAGCATCAAACTTGTATCTAAAGCATTTTATCTAAGCTCAGAAAGAGATTGGATAGTGCGGGCCCATCAGCTTTCTCCCAACAGGCATAATTTGAAAACCATCAGTATAGAGTCCAATATAAGATTTCCATTTTCAGGAAAAGGAAATTGGAAGTCAGGTAAGTAATAGAAGAGGAAAAAAGTTAGAATGTTATAAAGTAAGAATTTAATTTTTCACAAACTAAGACTATACTTAACATTCTAAAGTCTAACATTCTTTCCATATCATTGTGTTCTGATTCTACTCCAGCTTGTTTAATATTTTGAGTTTAATATCTTGGTTAATGGCATTATCAGCCAACCAGTAGCCTAAACTAAGGGAAATTCCAGGAGCCAAAATGAAGGAAAATAAAAACAGTAAGCGTGAGCTGATAATGTAGCAACTCTCAAGGGCTAAGGAAGATATATTGGTCGTGGTGTCGAAAAGATTGGACTTGGATTTTACTGCACATGTAAGAGTCAGAAACATGGGTCTTGGACCCATGTAAGATGAGTATTGGACAGAGATCTCAGCATAAAATTAGAGTCCTTGAGGAGCCATACTCTTAGGACTTAGGGGGAAAAATTAACATATTTACACAGAGAGATGTCAAGGAAACTTGTATTTCTTGGCCTGGGCTATGAATGGAGAAATTCTTCCTCAGAGAATGTGTAATCCTAGGCCTGTGTTAACTTGATTTTAGGATTAGATTTTAATTTATCACTGCCTTTGGGAATTCCCAGCCAAATAATTAACATAAAAGTGGCCCCAGGATGATAATAACTTTGCAGCATCTAGCAGAAGCACTTGTAAAATTGCTGAGAAAGGACATACCCTCAACCTGGGTCACACAAGATTTCTAGATAAATAGAGCCCAGTTGAAGGTGAGCTCATGTTTCAGTATGACAGAACACATGAGGAATCATTTACTGATTGAGAAGCAACAGACATAGGAAACCCCAGGGTTAGCAAAAAGAAACTTTAAATTAATGATTATAATTATTAAAATAATATTTAAAAACATGGTAAAAGTATAAGACTATTTTAAAAAGATCAGATGAAACATCTTCTAGCCAAGATGGAATAACAGAAGCTGGATTTATCTTCTCACCTAAAACAATAAAAATAGTGGACAAAATATATGAAAAAACAGTGTTAGAGACTATGGATATCAGTTAACATAAGACATTGATCCCTGAGAGATATGCACTCCTAGAACAGTCAACCATATGAGATCAAAAGGGCAGCATTTGCCCAGGAATAATACTTAGAAGGCAGGAAGGGATGGGTAAGAAAGGATGAATAAAAACAGTAGACATGGGGAGGAAGTGGCAAGAGTGCTGTGAGTTGCAGTCAATGTATGAATTGTTGAATGGAAAACCAATTTGCTCTATAAACTCTCACTCACAATAAAAGTGTTTTTTGTTTTGTTTTTGTTTTTGTTTTGATTAAAAAAAGGCAGTGATCCCTGAGAGACAGCAAGGAAACAAATGAGGTGAGCACTATGATTGCTCTGTGTTACTGCTAGGAGAAAATTTCTAAGCCTCGGCATAGGGAGAAAGAACCCAAGCAGAGCACAGTGATGAGGATGAGCTGAACATCCAGGAGGCAACTACAGATTGCAGGGCAGAGGGTGGGAGAGGAGAGAGCTGCACAGAGAATTATGGCTATCTGAAGAGGGTCCTCCTTGAATATTCAGTTGACTATTCAGTGCATGCATATGAGGAAACTGTCCAAAGTCAGGAAAAGAACCGCCCAATGTATTACCCCAGACATAGTTTTCTAAGAACTTCAGATAATGAAATAATCAAATAGAAACTTTAAAGTAAATGTGATTACAGTTATTAAAGCAAAAGATTCAAAGGTATGGTAAAAGGATTACAGGGAATAATGCCTGAAGCTTACAAAGGGCAATAAATAATGCCTGTTCTAAATAGCCTAAGTGTAAAACTCATAGTTCAGAAGACTTCACATAGAGAATTAAGGACCTTCCCCACTCAGTAGTGAAGGAAAATTAATCCTAGACTAAATGCAGCTCTCATCCTACCTAACAAATTAACTTTCTCCCACATTAAGCTTAATTACATCTATCCCAGTCATTGCCAAATAGTTGATTCTGACTCATAGTGGCTCCATATGGTTTCCAAAGCTGTAAATCTTCATTGAAGCAGGTTGCTTCTTCCACCTTTCTCCCGTGGAGTGGCTGGTGGGTTCAAACCACTGATCTTTTCGTTAGCAGCCCAGTGTCTTAACAAGTGAGCCACTATTTTAATTGTATGACTAGGAATTCCCAGTCAGTAGTAAATAAAAATCTAATTCTAAATTTGAGTTAGCACAGGCTTAATATTATGAATTCTCTGAAGATTAATAGTCTGCATGAACCATGGTTTCATCTATCCTTAGACCAGAATAATTAGATGGTGCCCAGTAGAAGATCTCAGATAGAATGGGAGAAGAATGTAGGACAAAAGTCAAATTGCTGGGGAAAAAAAAAAAAAAAGGCCAGACTAGTGTCCAATCAAGACTAGGGGAACTGCCTAGATTATTGCCATAAAATACTCTTTGAACTTAGAACTGAAGTTCTAGAGATCACCATTCATCTATATAATAGATTGGCTTACAAAATAAACACTATCACCCGTGAGTACTGTGTTCCCTTAAATAATCAACTATATGAGACCAGAAGGAGCTCTGGTGGTACAGTGGTTGAGCACTTGTCAGCTAACCAAAAGGTTGGCTGTTTGAGTCCACTAGCTACTCCACAGGAGAAAGACGTGGCAATCTGCTTTTGTAAAGATTCACAGCCTTGGAAGCCCTATGGGGCAGTTCTAATCTGTCCATAAGGTTGCTGTGAGTCAGAACTGACTTGACAGTGGTGGCTGTGAGGTTTTTTTTTTTTTTTTTTAATGTATTAAATAAGGAGTTCTGGTAGCTTTGGGGTTGCATATGCATGCTAACCAGAAGGTGGTCTGCTGAAGGAAGATGAGGCAATCAACTTCCTTAAAGATTTACAAGATTTACAGCCCTGGAAACCCAATGGGGGTCGCTATGGGTTGAAATAGACTCAGAGGCAGTGGGCCTGGTTTGGTACATGTATTAAATAAATACTCATTGAGGACTTATATTTGCTGGCCCCTGTACCCTTGGAATACAGAACATGAAGAAGACATTATTCCTACTCTCAAGGAAATCACTGTTTAATGAGAGAGACAGACTCATAAATAAATAATTGTAATACATTGTAGTAAGTACTATGAGAAAGAGCCCCGGTGGCATAGTGAGTAAGGCAGGCTGCTATTTAGAAAGTCAGTGGTTCAAACGTACCAGCTGCTCCACAGGAGAAAGATGAGGCAATCTATTTCCATAAGGATTTACAGCCTTGGAAACCCAATGGGGATTGCTATAAGTTAGAATCGACTTGATGGCAGTGAG
>NW_006921794.1:3641025-3662901 GCF_000298275.1 Orycteropus afer afer
TTTTTTTTTTTTTTTTTTTTTTCCCCCAGTGGGTATGAGACCAAACAGCCAACATTAACCCTGAAGCAAACTTGTTAAAGAAAAGAAGGGCAGGGAAGCTAGATTAATGGAAACAGAACAAATAGAAAGGAATTAATGAGAATGCTGACACATTGTGAAAATATAACCAATGTTACAGAACAATTTGTATAAAAACTGTTAAATGGGAACCTAGTTTGCTGTTTAAACTTTCACTTAAAACACTGTAAAATATGTTTTAAAAGAATAGAGAAATGCTCATTTGTCATGCAAAAAAAAATTAATAAAATGAACAATTGTTCCTGATAAACTGAGAAAGGATGTAAAATGGAATCATGAAAATCAGTCCAAAATTGCAGGGAAAAAAGAAGAGATGGGGCAAGTAGAAAATAAATAGCAAGATGATAGATTAAAACCCAACAATATCAATAATCACATTAAATGTAAATAGTCTAAACACCCCAATTAAAAGTCAGATTGAATAAAAAAGTAAGAACTGACTGTATGCTTGCTACCTACAAGAAACCCATTGTATAGAGACACAAAATAATTACAAAAACAATGGAAAAGTGATGCATAAATAGTAGAAAACTATTACCAAGGATAAATAATGTTAAAGATATAACATAACTAAGAAGGCATAAAAATACTAAATATTTCTCCTTCATAACACAGCTTCAAAATATATGAAGCAAAAATTGATAAACCTGTAAGGATCCTCATTAATAGTCCAAGCTTTTAATACCCCTTTCCGTAATTAATAGACTGTATAGAGAGAAAATCATCTAGTATAATAGAAGAGTTGAACAACACTCAACTAACTTGATTTAATTGACATTTATAGAACACTCCCAACAGTGGGAGCTCTAGTGGCATAGTGCCTAAGGCATTTGACTGCTAACCAGAAGGCTGGTGGTTCAGACCCACCAGGCACTCCTCAGAAGGAAGGTTGGGCAATCTACTTCCGTAGTGATACTACCTCAGAAACCCAAGGAGGGGTCGCTATGAGTCGGGTCCAACTCGACGGCAGTGAGTTTGGTTTTGGTTTTTTCTACCCAGCAGCAGTGAAATATGCATTCTTTTCAAGTGCACTCAGAACAGCTTACCAAGATAAACCATTTTCTGGGCCATAAAACAAGTCTCGATAAATTTAAAAGGATTTAAGGCATACAGAATGCATTCTCTGAACATAATTGAATTAAATTAGAAATCAATAACATAAAGATAACTGGAAAATTCCCCCCATATTTGGAAACTAAAAATCACACTTCTGAATAATTCAATGCACAGGGGAGAACTTTTAAGGTATTTTTAATTGAATAAAAATGAGGACATCAAAATTTGTGGTACAGCCACAAAAGAAATGTAGAGTGAACTATATAGTACTAAATTACCTGTATGAGGAAAGAGGAAGTCCATCAAATCAGTGGCTTCAACTTCTACCTTAAGGGGATAAGAAGAAAAGCAAATGGAACCCCAAGTAAGCAACATAAAGGAAATAATAAAGAGCAGAATGGAAACCAGTGAAATAGAAAGCAGAAAAACAATAGAGAAAATTAGTTAATCCACAAGTTGGTTTTCTTTAAATACTTAAGTTTAAAACCAGAAACAAAACTTCAGGCTAGAAGAGTTCACTGATGAGTTCCACCATACACTTAAGGAAGAAATTATACTAATTCTACACATGTTGTTGCTGTTACGTGCTGTCAAATCAGACCTGACTCATAGTGACCCTTCCTTGGGTTTCCGAGGCAGTATCACTACGGAAGTAGATTGCCCCATCTTCCTTTCGAGGAGTGGCTGGTGGATTGGAACCATCAGCCTTCTGGTTAGCAGTCAAGTGCCTTAGCCACTATGCTACCAGAGCTCCCAATTCTACACATAGTCTTCCAGAATATTGACAGGGAGGAAATACTTCTCACTTCATTCTATGAGGCTAGCTTTACTCTGATATCAAAACCAGAAAAGGACATTATGGGAAAAGAAAGCTATAAGCCCATATCCTTTAGGAATGTAGACACTAAAATTCCTAACAAAACTGAATCAAATAGAATTGGGATTATCCCTAGAGTGCAAAGTTGACTTAACATTAGAAAATTAGCCAATGTAAATTGTATTAATAAGTGAAAAAGAAAAACCACACGATCATACTAATAGATGCATAAAAAGCATTCGACAGTACAGACAACAAATATAAATCCTTTCACATATACAATACTGCATTATCAGTGATAAAAAAACATTAATCTGTGGGTAAATAGATGAATAGAGAGGCTGAATGATTAGCTATATCTAGACAAAAGGGAATATACCAATGACCATATATAAGGTTGGCAGACAATATTAGTATTTCTGTATACGTGTTTGCATGTCTGGTAATACTGTGTGTGTGTGTGTATGTATATATATATATATATATATATATATATATATATATATATATATATATATATGTAAGTAAGTAAGTAATAGAGCTAACAAGGGGCAAAGTTAAGATGACTCCTTAGCCACAGCCAACAATCTTGAGGGAGCAAGTAATTGAACTTGTGAGCTCAAGACCATGGTTGCAGGGGATATCAGGTTCAATTGGCATAACATACTACACAAAATCATTGTTCCACATCCTACTTTGGTGAGTAGAGACTGGGGTCTTTAAAGTTGCAAGCGGTCATCTAGATGCAACAGTGGGTCTCTCCTCATCTGGAACAAAGAAGAATGAAGAAAACCAAAGACACATGGAAACATTAGTCCAAGGGACTAGTAGACCATGCGATCCTCAGCCTATATGACCATGAGACCAGAAGAACTAGATGGTACCTGGCTACCACTGTCAACCACTTGGAAAGGGATCAGTGCAGGAGATCCTGGGTAAAGTGGGAGAACAATGTGGAACAAAACTCAAAATCATAAATTAAAAAAAAAAAAAAAAGACCAGGTTTACTGGTATGAAAGAGTCTGATGAGACCCCCAAGACTATGGCCCCTGGTTACCCTTCGGGTCTGAACTTGAACTCACTCCTGTTACTTCCAGCCAAACAGTAGACAGGCATGTAGAGTAAATGCTTACATCAGGTAGATACGCTCCTTGGAGTGATCAGTTGTGGACAACAGAAGGGCAGTATTTGCACAGGGAGATAACTTGGGGACAGGAATGTGTAGGAAAGAAGGACACAGGGAAGAGGTAGCTATAGGGAGGAAGTGAAAAGAGAGCTTTTACATTTGGGGAATTGCAGTCAGTGTCATGAAACAAAACTGTATGAACTACTATATGGAAAATGAATTTGCTCTGTAAACTTTCACCTAAATCACAACAGAAACTTTAAAAATAATAATAATAAAGCATTTGACAAAATCCAACATCCATTCCTGGTAAAAACTTTCAGCAAACCAACAGTAGAAGGGAATTTTCTCAACCTGATAGAGAGTATCTTCAAAGACCTACAGTTAACATCTTAACAGTGAAAGACTGGGTCTTCACCCTCTATGATCAGGAGCAAGGCAAAGATGTATGCTTGTACCACTTCTAATCAGGGTGGTACTGGAGGTTCTAGACAATGCAATAAAGCAAGAAAAAGGAAACAGAAGGCTTTCAGGTTGGAAAAGAAGTCAAATTGTCTCTATTTGCAGACATGATTGGCAAATAGAAAATGCTATAAACCAGTTAACCATCAAGTTGATTCCTACTCATAGCAACCCTATATGACAGAGTAGAACTGCCCCATCGGGTTTCAAAGGCAGAGATCTTTGTGGGAGCAGAATACCACATCTTTCTCCCATGGAGCAGCTGGTAGATTCAAACCAACAGCATTCCAATTAGCATCTGAGTGTCTAATCGCTGCATTACTAGGGCTCTTTAGAAAATGCTTTACCAGACCAGACCAAACCCATTACTGAGTCATAGCAACACTATATGACAATAGAACCCCATAGGGTTTCCAAGGCTGTAGATCTTTATGGAAGCAGACTGTGACATCTTTCATCCACGGAGAAGCTGGTGGGCTCAAACCCTCGACCTTTTGATTAGCAGAAGAACACTTAACCACTACATCAAGAGGGCTTCTCTAGAAAATGCTATTGAACCTACAAAAAACTACTAGAAGTAATCTATGAGTTTGTCATCGTTGTTAAGTGCCGTCGAGTCGGACCCGACTCATAGCGACCCCTCCTTGGGTTTCTGAAACAGTATCACTATGGAAGTAGATTGCCCCATCTTCCTTCCGAGGAGTGTCTGGTGGGTTTGAACTGCCAGCCTTCTGGTTAGCAGTCAAGTGCCTTAGCACTATACTGCCAGAGCTCCCATCTATGAGTTTAGCAAGGTTTAATGATAAAAGAAACCAGTTGTACTTTTGTATATTATAATGATCAATTAGAATTTGACAATATTGTCAAAAAAAATGTGAAATTCTTAGGATAAATATGACAAAATATGTAAGACCTGTGCATTGAAAACTACAGCAATATTGCTCTGAGAATTAAAGACCTAAAATGGATTGTGATACTATGTTCATAAATCTAAAGACTTAACACTGTTAAGATGTCATTTATCCCTTAATCTACAGAATCAATGTAGTTCTAATAAAAGCAGTCTTTTTTGTAGAAATTGACAAGTTGATTCTAAAATTTATATGGAAACGTAAAGAACCTACAAGTTAGAATACCTTGTGAAGAAGGAAACCCATAAACATATGATCAGATGATTTTTCAACAAAGATTGAAAGGCAGTTCTATAGAGGAAGAATAGTGTTTTCAATAAATAGATGCTAGAATAACTGATACAGATACTCCCATGTAAAAAAAAATTAAAACAGTTGGTAGTTTCCTTAGAAAGATTAATGTGTACCTAACGTGTGATCCAGCTGTTCCACTCCTATTTATTTGCTCAAATGATATGAACCCATATGTTAATACAGATACTTGTACATTAATGTTCTCAGCAGTTGTATTTGTAATAGACTAAAACTGGAAGCAACTTACATGTCCATCAAGTGCTGATTGGATAAATGCAATTATAATATATTTATACAATGGAATACTAATCAGCGATAAAATGAAATGTACTGTTGATACACACAACAAGAAAAGGGATAAATCTTAAAATAGTTAAGCTGAATGAAGGAAACCGGACAAAGATTCTATTTATTTAAGATTTAAAAAACCAAAACTACTCTGCGAAAACAGAATGCATATCAGTGGTTACCTGTGGGTTGAACAGGGAAGGGAGGAGCAAGATAAAGGATTATTACCAAGGACATAAACTTATCAAAGCATTTCAAATTGTAATTTTCAGACATAGGCAGTTTATTGTATGTTGATTATACCTTAGTCAAGCTTTTTTTTTTTTTCAATTTTTTATTGTGATTTGGGTGAAAGTTTACATAGCAAATTGGTTTTTTCTTTTTTCTTTTTTTTTATTGTGATTTGGGTGAAAATTTACAGAACAAATACACTTTCGATACAGCAGTTCACATACACTTTGTCTCATGATACTGACCACAATTTACCACAATGCAACATCTCCCCTCCTACTTCCTCCCGATAGTTACCTCTTCCCTGTGTCCATCCCTCCATGTACTCCTGCCCCCTGAGCTATCTCCCTGTGCATAAGCAGCCTTTCTTGCTCCCATGCTTGTTCTCTCCAAGGAGTGTATCTACCTCAGGTAAATGTTCAACTCATATGCCTGTCTATTGTTTGGCTGGAAGCCACAGGTGTGGGTTCAATTACAGACCTGAAGGGCAGTTAGGAGCCATAGTCTCAGTGGTTCCACCAGGCTCTATTGGACCAGCAAACCTGGTCCTCCCCTTTTTTTTTTTTCCAAATGATTTTGAGTTTTGTTCCACATTGTTCTCCCTGTCTATCCAGGATTTCCTACATAGATCTTCTTCCAAGTCGTTGACTGTAGTAGCCAGGCATCATCTAGTTCTTCTGGTCTCATAGTCATATGGGCTGCAGATTGGATGGTGTACCAGTCGCTAGGACTAATTGTTTCCATGAATTTTTGGTTTTCTTCATTCTTCTTTGCTCTGGATGAGGAGAGATCTATTGTTGCATCTAGATGGCAGCTTGCAAGCTTTTAAGATCCCAGTCACTACTCGCCACAGTAGGAGGTGGAACAATGTTTTGTGTAGTATGTTATGCCAGTTGAGCTTGATGTCCTCTGCAACTATGGTCCCAAGCCCACAGGTTCAACTACTTGGTCCCTCTGGGTAGCTGGCTCTGACCAATCAGTGACTACAACCTTGCCCCTTGTCAGCTCTACTACACACCTGGGAATTCAGATCATACACATAAAGGTATAGGACCATTGTCTTCCAACCCTATACATGGTCTTGGGTACACTCCCCACTTCATGTTGTTGTTGTTGTTATTTGCCGTCGAGTCGGTCCCGACTCATAGCGACCCCTCCTTGGGTTTCCGAGGCAGTATCACTACGGAAGTAGGATTGCTCAACCTTCCTTCCGAGGAGTGGCTGGTGGGTTTGAACCACCAGCCTTTTGGTTAGCAGTCAAGTGCCTTAGGCACTATGCTACCAGAGCTCCTCCCCACTTCATAGACATACCTAATAGTTCAGCCTGTCCACCCATCTATCCACCCATATGCCCATGTTTGCCTTCACGGACAGCACCGTACTATATGTGCAAATGGGTTCATCTTTGTTGTCTGTACTTCCCACGTACCTCTCTATGTCTTTCTCTTCCTCAATGCCACTATATTGATCACTCACATTTGGCACATTGCCCTTCTCTTCACCCAAATCAATACTTTAAAATTGTAATTTTCAAACATAGGCAGTTTATTATATGTTGATTATACCTTAGTTAAGCTTTAAAAGAAAAAAAAAAGTGATATAAAAAGTACTAATAGAGCCTCAACACCAAAGGAATTAACAATCCAATTGAAAATGGGCAGAAGACATGAATAGACCCTTCACCAAGGAGGATATTCAGGTGGTCAGCTAATACATGAAAAGATGCTCACAATCATTGGCCATCAGAGAGATGTAAATCAAAACAACAATGAGATATACCACCTCACCCCAGCACTGATGGCAAAGTTCAATGAGACAGAAAATAACAACTGCTGGTGGGGATGTGGAGAGATTGGGACTCTCATACACTGCTTGTGTGACTGTGAAGTGACACAACCACTGTGGAAAGCAATATGGCGATTCCTTAGAAAGTTGGAATTGGAGATACCATTTGACCAAGCAATCCCATTGCTAGGTATATATCCTGGAGAGGTGAGAGCCAGGATAGATACATGCATGATCATGTTCATTACAGCACATTTACAATAGCAAAAAGATGGAAACAACCTACATGCCCATCAGCGGAAGAGTGGATGACCAAATTATGGTACATACACATACTGGAATGCTATGCAGCACTAAAGAATAACGTAGAGTCTGCAAGGCACCACATAATATGGATGAATGTGGAGGACATTATGCTGAGTGAAATAAGTCAATCACAGAAGGACAAACAGTATTAGTTCGTTGTTGTGGAGGGTCAAGGAAAGGTTTATATATGGAGGGAAACTTTCTTTGTTGGTTGCCAGGGGTAGGAGGGGAGGAGAAGGAATACTGCAACAACAACAACAAAAAAAATGCATTGACCCATGTGACTTTAGTTTTGTGTATTTCACTGTACATAAATTACATTTCAATAAAATAAATTTTTTAAAAAAGTACAAATAGAACTTAACAGAAATGAAGTTGAAAACATGATAAACAGCCGACTTCAGCTGGTGTGCGCTGGTATAGATCTGATGTTGAGTTTAAAAAAAAATATGAAAGAGTTGGAGACATGGAGGATTAAATAAATAGGTTTATATGTTTATACAAAGTTCTTCGAAGAGATGATCTATAGAGTGAGGAAGAAGCCATATTCTAAGAGATAATGACTAAGAATTTTTCAGAAGGACATTAATCCTCACCAAGGTGATTGCTGAGTGGGTTAGCGGAAATAAGTCCATGCATTATAAATACATTATAATAAAAATGCAAAATACCAAAGATCCCTTCCTCTACCTCCCCAAAAAAGAATAGAAACAAACAAGGGAGAAACTACAGTACTTAAAGAAGAATAATTTTTAGATTGGGATTATAGAAACTCTGAATGAAAGCTGCAAGAGTTGGATATCTTCAAAGTGCTGAGAAGAAATAACTGTCACCAAAAATTCTAAGCTGTAATTCATATGAAGTTGTATATACATTGCTACCATGAATACTAAGGAAGATGATGGGGAGAGAGTGTAGATGTAGGTAGGCTAATCTGCCATGACTTTTAACTGTTGTTGTTGTTGTTATGTGCCGTCGAGTCGGCCCGACTCATAGCGACCCCTCCTTGGGTTTCCGAGGCCGTATCACTATGGAAGCAGATTGCCCAACCTTCCTTCCGGTTTTAACCAGCAGAGGGAAACAGTGGGAACAAAGAAAATGTTATCTATTTAAGGATAGATAGGTAAGTAGAAGAAATATGAAGCACAGAGAACAGATAGGATAGCACAAAAAAGATCGTAGGAAGATACTGAAGTCATAGGTTCTAGCATCTAGTGCGTCCTGATTTCTCAATGAAAATCTGTTATGAAGACAGCCAACTAGAAACATCTCCCTTGTAAGTGGGTCTCTGTACATTTGATAACTGGAAGTTGAAATACCTGGCTGACTGGTTGCACATGCATACATTTGGCAGTGTTGTGAGGGGCCTGAAGAAGTGAGCTTTTTGACCCTCTTCTCATTGCCCCTTACTTGAGAAATGTTTTCCTACTCTGTTACTGTGGGTATAGCTTGTTACTAATCCTGACAATTTAGCTCTGGGACTCTGCTTTTCTTAGTTACTGTCCTCCATTAGTCCAGATTTCACCCGTAAGATTTTAGACCAGAAAAAAGAGTCAGCCTTGAGAATATTGGTGTGGGACGTACAAACTAAAATTTCCATTTATGCTTAATCTTCATTGTTTCTCACATACAGAATAGTAGTCTGTTCAGACAGCACGATCATTTCAACTGAAATGGCAACATTGCCACCAAGCTGCAATTCTAGATAAGTGACAAAAGAACATCGCAAACAAGGCTTTAGAGTAGTTGGCTACCTAGACAGAATGTGTTTATAAACTAATGGACACCTATGAAGTTTGTTTGAATAAAAAGAAGTACAAAAAAGTGAGATGTTAAAAACATACAGGAAAATAAAAATTATATGGTCTGCCAAAACTTTGCTCAAACATTTTCTCTACCCCTAGAGTTCTGGGAAATGTCCAGTATTTGAGAACTAACTGTCCTCAGGGATGTACGTAGAAAAGAATAGCTAAACGTCCATTTCTCTTACCTTAAAAAACTTACACAACCTGAAAGCAAGCAGACCTACATGGCTTATTTTTGAACCCAAGTTTTACCAGCCTTGAGACATTCTCCAAAATTTTAAGGAAGCCATGCCAGTATTGTCACCTCAAAGATAAAATACATTTTAAACTTAACATCATTCTTACAGATGAGTGAAGTATAATTTCCTATATAAATTTATTATCTAACCTGCACTGATGTTCAGTTATTACTAAAGTTATTTTCTTTTTAGTAAGCAGCACTTTAGGAGGCCAGTATATGTGACAATAGCATTTGATAAACAGCTAAATTGTCCATTGCCTCTCACTTTTGAGGGCGAACATTATGTAAAGCTATTCTGATTTCAGGGAGAAAAACGAAACCACCACGACCAGATTCCCCAGCCACTACACCAAACATATCTGTAAAGAAGAAAAACAAAGATGGGAAAGGTAAGTACTACTGTAAATTCTCTATAATATGAATGGGTCAAATAGCATTCAGATTGCATTAGAGTGTCTGGATATTGTAAGTAGAAACCACCAGCTTTCTTGACATAATGGAATAGATCTTAATGCTACCACACATTTATAAGATATGTTTAGCACTTTCTGTAAAGAGGAGATGGGTGATAATGTATTTACAGAAATCTGTTTGAGTGATTTTCACTTCCATGTCAAAAGAATCCATTCTTTTGTTACATAATGAGGCTCTTAGAAGAGTTTAGCCAGGTTAGGTTTTCACTTCATAGGCACTTTAGTATGTTGTCTTAATGTTCTAATGTTTTCATAACTGCTTCCCAAATTTGAAGAAAATTGCTGTATGGCTGACACTACCTCTGATATAAAGAGAACAACTACTGAAAGATTTTATATAACTTTCCCACTGCTTACTTTATGTAATGGTTCTTCAAGAGGCAGAAAAAATTAAGTCTCAAAGAACTTTGCAACTCTTGTTGTTATGTGCTGTGGAGTCAGACCTGACTCATAGCGACCACCCCTTGGGTTTCCGAGGCATTATCACTATGGAAGTAGATTGCCCAACCTTCCTTCTGATGAGTGGCTGGTGGGTTTGAACCACCAGCCTTCTGGTTAGCAGTCAAGTGCCTTAGGCACTACGCTACCAGAGCCCCTGCTTTCCAACTAAGTCATCACAAATCTGATTGACAAGATCTGTTCAGAATTTCAATAAGAGACTAATGAAAAGATCTGTATTAGACTCTAAATATTAGGACCCTTGCACCATAGAAATCTAACTGAACTTTGTAGTATTTTTGTATAAAGATGGAACTTTTATAAGGCTTTTTAAGTTATATTTTATTGTGCTCTTTCAAAGGAAATTTTGGTCAGTTAAAACGAAATTGTTTTTGTTTCAGGGAACACGATTTATCTTTGGGAGTTTTTACTGGCATTGCTTCAGGACAAAGCTACCTGTCCTAAATACATCAAATGGACCCAGAGAGAAAAAGGCATTTTTAAATTGGTAGATTCTAAAGCAGTATCTAGGTTGTGGGGGAAGCACAAAAATAAACCTGATATGAATTATGAGACCATGGGAAGAGCTCTCAGGTATGTGACATTTTTATAGTTCATTGTGTTAAGAATCTCATTTCCTAAATACTAAAAATATAGAGGCTAAAAAATTAAGGAGCTAAAGGTTCATGAAATGTTACTGAATTTTAGTTATTTTACATATTGAAATCAGTATGCATATATTTAGAAATTTTATTCCAGTCTGGGAAAATGTTTCTCTTCCAAGAAATTTTTGTGCAAAAAAGAGGTATTTATTTATAAAAAGATTAGAAAATGTGAAGCTGTCATCAGTGATTGTAAACAAACCACAGGGTCATATGTTTTGGCACATTAAATTTAAATTCAGCACAAAGTACACATGGTGATAATGCAGGTACTTAAGAAGATATTATTTGAGGGTTCATTTTTAAACATAAATCTTGGGCATGATATGCTATATATTTTTCAGAATAAATTAATGCTGCAAGAATAATACTTGTTGTTGTTGTTATGTGCCGTCGAGTCGGCCCCGACTCACTAGGTAGTAAGAAATTTCTGGAGCTCACTTTTGTTTTTCTGTGTTCATGTCATTTATTCTTCAACATAAATGTCCTTGAGAGTCATGTTACAAATAGCAGTGGAGCTGAATGATTTTAAGGGTATATTTAATTTGATAACCTTTTTCCGAAACTCATACCAAAAAACCAATCTCACTGCCATGGAGTCAATTCTGACTCATAGTGACCCCCATTGGGTTTCCAAGGCAGTAGATCTTTATAGAAGTAGATTGCCCCATCTTCTTTCCACAGAGTGGCTGATGGGTTTGAACCACCAACCTTCTGGTTAGTAGTCAGATGCCTTAGGCACTACACCATCAGAGCTCCCAAACTAGAACTATTTAATTACAAGGTTTTTGTGTGAGTTTTTAAGCTTACACATTACTTTCTCCTTGTTTTAATTAAAATTGATGACAAAACTTAAACTACTACTTATATATCATTAAATATTATACACAATGCAATCAAATAACTGAATCAAATTTAAACTTTGGGAACAAGTTATAGGAAGCTATGGAGGGGAAACAATTTCTTGGGGGTGAAGTGGAGAATTGTAGTAGATTTGAATATCCCTGAATAATGTATGTAGCAGAAAGGTAGAGGAAGGAAGAAAAGTGAAAGTCTAGAATAATCTGTTTACTCTGTCAGTAATAATCCCTTAGTTGGAACTCATTTTAGATTTAGTAGGTAATAAAGACTTTTCTCTGTCTGTGAAGAAATGTGAATGTTTTGCATATATTTAATTTCAAGCTTTTGCTTATGATTAGGAACATTTGAATATCATTTTAACTATAGAGAGAAATATTGATGAAATTGTCTTCTTTCAATAGGTACTATTACCAAAGGGGTATTCTGGCAAAAGTGGAAGGTCAGCGCTTGGTGTACCAGTTTAAGGAAATGCCCAAAGATCTTATTTATATAGATGATGAGGATCCAAGTTCCAGCATTGAGTCTTCAGATTTATCACTATCTACAACAACCACTTCAAGCAAGAACCAGGCAAGCCGATCTAGGGTATCTTCAGGTCCAGGGTTAAAAGGAGGAGCCACTACAGTTCTCAAACCAGGGAATTCTAAAGCGGCAAAACCCAAAGATCCTGTGGAAGTTGCACAGCCATCAGAAGGTTTGAGGACAGTACAGCCCACACAGTCGCCATATCCCACCCAGCTCTTCCGGACTGTTCATGTAGTGCAGCCAGTACAGACTGTCCCAGAAGGAGAAGCAACCGTAACCAATAGCATGCAAGAGGAAACGTTAAATTCTTCTGTTCAGAGTATTAGGTGAGAATACTGAAGTTACTAGTGCATGATACCACTGTGCGATGTTCTGCCCAGAGCCATTATGTAGTTAAGTAGATTGAGATTCAGAAGTGAAAGTAATAATTACATAGATGATAATTACATAAATTTTAAGTTAAAACTTTTTTTTACTGTTAGATTTAAAAGACATAAAATTGCTCTGACAAATTGTTACACAATTTTCTAAATGCTTATTGTTAATTTCTGTACTTATCTCCTCATGGATCAATAACAATCACAGATTGGCACAGGTCTACCAACCATATGTTAAAAAGCACTGTATTAATAAAAATCCTATGATGTCATTTATATCGCCATTCTGCAGTTGAGAAAAGTGAAGCACAGAGCAAAGCAGTTGGTTATTTAGCTAATGAGGCCAAATTAGATCCCTTTAAGTTAGAATTCTTGATCAACAGATTGTTTCAGTAATAGTAAATATTCCATCAGTCCTCTATCAATGATATCTTATTTTACTTATTTAAGTTTAGTGCAGTATACCTGTGTATAACTGCATTGATCATGCAAGTAGTGATCCAAATAAGAGAAAATCCAGAGAATGGTTTCAGATATATTTTCTAACCGATTCAAAAGCTGTAAAAATTCAGTATAAATTGATATTCCAAGATCTTTCAGCACACATTTAGTTTCAAAAAATAAATATTCCATGGGGTCATCTTATCATGGAATACTTCTAAAGTTCAAACAGATAGGGACACCAAAAGTCTAAGGTTGAAATGTTCTCTTTTTCAGCCTTATAGATTGGCAGAAGTTGGAAGAATAGTTTATGTTTGTTTGTTTAATCAAATCATATTTACCTCATAGTCTTAGGAAAAATGTGAAATAACAAATAGACCAAGAAAACACTGTCTCCTTTTGACTTGGTGCCTCAGTAATCGGGGACTGGTCTAAGCTGATTTAGAATGGTGGTTGTGGTGATGTGGGGAAGCAGAAATGTAGATGGGCATTTACAGTGTCAGTTTTTCTGTTTCTACTGTCATGAATTTCCAAGAAATTAATTACAAAACTTAGGAGCCCTTCCAAAGCCAATAAAAATGACTCTTTGATTAGTTTCGTTAACAAACTACAGTCCCCCATACACTCCAGAATATGAATGATCTTCATCTGATCTCGAAGTAAATCAATATTACCTAGAATCCAGACAGACTTGGATTGTCCTTGTACAGTCAGTTTAAACTTTCAACATTATGGAAATCTAATTCTCGTAACTCTTTAGTTGAATTGTAAGAAGAGGAAAATAAAGATCTTTTTTTTTTCTAATTTAATTGGATAGGAATGATGACATTTTCAACTTTAGAAGAGTACTTTCAGCTCTCATTTTTTCCTTTTAATACTTTATTTTCCTCTAGGTCCTATTGGTTATATGTGGTAACTGAGTATGTATTAGGAGTATATAGCTCCTCCCACTGGTTTCTGGGCTTTTTCCATCTTACTGTTATTGTTATTGTTTGTGTTGATAGGGAATATACAATGACCAATAGTCACTAAGACCCCCTACATAAAGTGTTCTAAAGTAGGCTTGTCATGCTGTTTTCTTGGAGCTATTGTTAGATCTGCTGTTGTTAGATCTGTTGTTACACATAGAAAACCAAAAAAAAAAAAATGAAACTGCAGATCCAACTCATAGTGACCCTTCTTGGGTTTCCAAGGCAGTATGACTGTGGAAGTAGATTGCCCAGCCTTCTGTCTGAGGAGTGGCTGGTGAGTTTGAACATAGAGTGCAGTCCAGTTTGTGTAGCCTTGCTTGCCAGCTCCTTGTGCTTTCCTTTCTTTCCAGTAAGCCTCACTACATGCCTGTACCTTAGTCTGGTATACACTGGCATTTCAGTTGATTCTAACCACCACCTCCTCCTATATGTTTAAATCCGTAGTAGTCAGATTTTATGCATTGCCATTTTCCCCAGCACCTAGCATAGCATCTGGCACATAACATGCATTCATATTTATTGAATTTTCTTGAAGTAGTGTATGTATTCTTTCTCTGCCTTCTCTGAGGTTAATAAATTCTCTTAGTAGATTCTATGTGAAGAAATACAAAATTTCACTTGCTCAAACTTGAACTCATACATTCTTATTATATTAAGTCATTCCTCTGTATATGGTTTTTAATTTTTAATTCTCTTCTCTTATATATTTTGTTATCTACCCAAAATTCCTACTTATTTCTAAGCAGTTAAACTTTTAATAGAATGCATTTTAGTCCCTGAAGTTACTAGATGTGGTTTGGTTTTGAAGACTTACAGCTCCTTGGTTTGTGTTTTTTAATCTTGTTCCTCTCTACCATATAGGAAGAAAAGTGTTAAATAAATTTCAAGCAAATTGTACATATCACGCTGAAATTTTACCATATTATTACACTTTTTCATTAGAATTAATTTCTAAAATTTGTTTATAGTCCCTTGTTTAGAGATTTTTTTTATATTTACATTTTTATAATTTCCTTAGCTTTTTATTATGAAAAATTTCAAGTATATAGAAAAGTTTAAACAGTACAACAAACACCTATTTACTGTCATCTTCTAATCACAGATGGCTTGCATTATTCCCTCTTCGTTTTCTGTCTGTATTTATTTATACTCACTTTTTTCTGTTTATTTGTGAAGTAAGGTGACCTCATCATAATATTTAAACTTAGAACTCCTAAAAACAGAGGCATTATCCTGCACAATCATAGTATTACTCCCACCAAAATTAACAATAATTTGGCCATGTCTTTCTTGATCCTTTGACTCTTTATTAATAAAAACATAAAAAGACCTTATTTTTAAGATTTTTCTGTGACTGAGAGAAGGTAGATTGCCTGTTACCTAAAATTTAGCTAAATTAATATAGTAAGAGTTAAAGAGTTCTGTCTGCCAAACTTTTGCATATATTGATCTATAGCATACTCTTAGTTCATTGAAGTGTAGACAGCATTATCCCCATTTTACAGATGAGGAAATGGAAGCAAGGAGAGGCACTAAGGAGCTTGGTCACATCTAGTAAATGTAGGTATCTAGCCAGTATTATAAGATTTTTATAAGGTAAGTTTAGCCCACAGCAGTGAGCTTAATGACATGCTGTACTGCTGACTGATTTACATAAATCACAGGAATTATCAGTTATTTACAATGAGGCAGCAACATTTCAACTTTTTTCCTTTGCTTATTTCTCTTCATCTCAGATAATTGCATATATCTGTGTTGAAACTAATTAAATTTTGGGGGGTATTGATTCATGGTATTTATGTGTTCAGTTTATACAAATTCAAACTTGACTCTGTCTTCATTTTACAAGAAGGAATGAGAGAGAGAGAACTTCTGGTAAATGATTTTACTGAAATTGTATCCTGGTAAACTTGGTGGATGTCTGTATAACTAGCAAAATACTTACAATATTTCTATGTGTATTCAAGCAAAGCAGTCTGTCTTAAAGGTCTTTAAAATAATTAGACTCTAAAAATGTATAATGTATAAGGTACCTGAAAAGCAATGTGATGAATGTAGTCATAATCCTCCCACCCTCCAGCTGGGCCAATTATTATATCTGACAGTGAGTCAAATGAACTATTCTGAGTCTGTTTCTCTGGAATAAGGATGATAAAAGTTAACCTTAAAGGAAGTTGTGATGATTAAATGCCATTTCCATAGTAGATTATTTGAAAAAAGTTAAATGTTATGTTGCATATCTTTCTTAGCTTCAGCAAGTTTGATGAATTATAAATTAGCAAGCATTGTACCAGTTCCACTTGGTTATAAGAAGTTTAGAATTTTAAAAAACAGTTAACTATAATACACCCATGTGACCAAATATAACTGACAGTTTAATCATTAACTAAGAAAAAAAATAATTTAAAATTACTATGATTTGGGAAAGGCTATACAATATGTTTTCCTTTGCTCACTGACTTTTTTATTAGTAGAAGTTACTTTCGAAAACGAAAAAACGAAACTCACTGACCTTGAGTCGATTCGACTCGTAGCGACCCCTCCTTGGGTTTCTGAGGTGGCATCTCTACAGATGTAGATTGCCTAACCTTCCTTACGAGGAGTGACTGGTGGGTTTGAACTGCCAGCTTTCTGGTTAGCAGTCAAATGCCTTAAGCACTATACCATCAGAGCTCAAAAAAAATTTTATTAGAATTTGTTTGAATAAGCCAATATATTTACATCATAGACATTGTATATATGTATTTTCTGGCAGATGGCAGTCACGTGTCTAAGAAAGGAACATCTTTTTCTAATCTTAATAAAAGCATTGAGGGGCTAATGGTAACCCTGATTAGCATTATGGAAAATTTCCAAGTACATTATTGCTTATCTAGTTACATAGAGTATGAGGAAGGGAGGAGGTGTGTATTAAAGAGTAGTAAGTGGCCACGGTTTAAAGAATAATTATAATAGTAAGTATTCACCCTTTGCAGAAGTTATTCAGGGATTAAGATGTGGCAGTATGGTTAAGCACATAGGCTCCATAGTCAGACTGCCTCTTACTAACAGGTATTCAACTCTTTGTGCAAATGTTTTCTTACCCAAAGAACAGAAATAATAGTATTTATTAAGGTCATTGTGACAATGAAGTAAGATAACACTTAGAACAGCTTGTTGTTGTTGTTGTTGTTGTTGTTGTAATATGCCGTTGAGTTGATTTCGACTCATAGTGACCCCTCCTTGGGTTTCTGAGGCGGTATTGCTACAGAAGTAGATTGCCCAACCTTCCTCCTGGGGTGTGGCCGGTGGGTTTGAACTGCCAGCCTTCTGGTTAGCAGTCAAGTGCCTTAGGCACTATGCCACCAGAGCTCCTTAGAACAACTTAGTACATATTAATTACATCATTAATATATAATATTAATATTAATGTATATCTACATTGGCAAGCTATACATTTTTATAGATACAGTCTATGTGCTTACTCTATGCTAAGCACTCTTTTATCTGTGTGTCCATGTATATACACTCTTGGTCTGGGAAGCTCTTGGGTCTTTTTTGTTGTAAGAATGTTATCTGACCGTATGGCTTAGATATGCTAGTTCAGTAAGTGGGGGGAGTGTATTTTGAAAAACTCCCTACCTGCCAAGCTGATTAATTTCTTTCCAATTCACCCCTGCCTACCCAATCATATTAGTGTATCTGGTCTTTATTCCTTACCACACCCTAGCCAGTTATTGTCAGTTCCTATTCATGGAGACCCCCAAGTGTGTCAGAATACAACTGTGTTCCACAAGGTTTTCAATAAGTAGATCAAACCACTAACTATTCTGTTAGCAGCTGAGCATGTTAACGGTTTGCACCACTCAGGGACTCCACCCAAATAGTAAACCCCACCAAAACACGTTGCCATCAAGTTGATTCCGACTCCTAATCACTCTATAGGACAGAGTAGAACTGCCTCATAGGGTTTCTAAGGCTGTACCTGTAGAGAGAAGCAGATTGACACATCTTCCTCCTGTGGAGTGGCTGGTGGGTTTGAACTGCTGACCTTTCAGTTAGCAGCAAAACGCTTAACCACTGCACCACTAGGGCTCCTTAGCCATACCCTACTCACCTACTAAATCCTCATTACCCAACTCACATCTCTTCTAGCTCTCTCATTCAAAAGAGCTGTTAATAGCCTGCTCTGGACTGATTGATCCTCATAATGGTCATTTGGGTGACAATCTGAACACAGGAATCTGTATCTGTGATGAATGAGATAACTAGCCATCCTGTGTCTTCCCAGTCCATTTGAACCTGTGAGTTGAGCTAATTGTTTTTTTTTTTTATCTTTACACCTAAACCATTTATTTTCTCCCCCAAAATTTAATTTCATATGTGAAAAGCCATATATCTATAACCTTCTACAATTTAGCTTTAATAATCTACTGGCAATAACTTATATTATGTTTATGGGAACTAATCTGTTACCCATTTGAAGTAGCAATCATTTATCTTTCATAAAATAGCTTTACAAAATTCAGAGAAAACCCAGTTGAGATCCAGATGCTGGGTTTTTCCAACTGCAGTTTGTTTTTATTAACAGTGGCCATAAAGACAAATTTCACAGCTGTGAACTTTTACAATTAGATTGACTTGTGATATCATTAATATGCCTCTTTCTTCAATAAATGGGATTAACAACCTGACATAAACTGGCAATGCTAGATTAACAGCACCAAAAGGTTTTATGTTAAAATGTAGTTTTGTAACTAAAATCCGTGAAATTATTTAAGTCTTGGAAAATTGCTAAAACACACTTCTTTTATGTTTGCCAAAGCTTGTCTTTTTTATATTCTGCCAGCCTGAGAATCCTCACAAGTCAATTATGAACATGACTATATTTATGTAAATATATTAGCTATGAAATATTAAAATTATTTTAAGAATTCCATCACGTGTTTATTTAAGACAGGTTTTTTGTCTTTACTTTTTAATCTGTATTCTTTATCTGTGACTAAAGCAAACCACATTGAAAACTAGGGTCACATGAACTCGCTCACTGTTTCGGATATTATTCTTCAAATATTAACATAATGAGAATGAATCAGATACGTGTCTTTTTAAGTTCTTAGAGTTCTTTCTAGCAGCTCACATATAACGCCTCTGCTGAGCATTTTTATATTTCCCTTCTTCCCCAATAAAATTGCTTCCCTGTTTGTGTTAATGTAGCACTTTGTACATACCTATTTTCCATAGAACTCAGCAGATGGTATCACATTTAAAGACCGGAGTGTCTTGTGTTTGGCATCTCTGTGTCTACGATATTTAATACAGGGTCTGGTAACCCTAATACTATGTTGCATTGAAAAGCTGAGAAATTGCATTCGACATATATAACTTGTATTTTGTCTTAATGACTTGTCAAGTGTTAAAATTTTAAATGATGTGGAATATGCTAATTTTCTCACTTTTGTTTCGCAATCTCAATAGGACTATACAGGCTCCAGGCCAAGTTCCAGTGGTGGTTTCTCCAGGGAACCAGCAGTTGCATACAGTAACACTCCAGACAGTGCCACTTACAACAGTTATAGCCAGCACAGATCCATCATCGGGTACTGGATCACAGAAATTTATTTTACAAGCCATTCAATCCTCACAGCCCATGACAGTACTGAAAGAAAATGTCATGCTGCAGTCACAGAAGCCGGGCTCTCCTCCTTCCATTGTCTTTAGCCCTGCCCATGTACAGCAGGTTCTTCCTAGCAATGTTCAGTCCATTTGCAATGGAACCGGCTGTATGGCTTCTTCTGCATCCTTCAACGCTTCTCCACCCGTGGTGACCTTTTCTCCTCGAAGTTCACAATTGGTTGCTCACCCACCTGGCACTGTCATTACTTCAGTTTTCAAAGCTCAAGAAACGAAAAGTCTCATACAGGAGGTAGTGAAAAAGGAGGTCAAGGATAATTTGAATGAAGACACTGAGAAAAGTGAGCAACAGCCACAGCCTTATGTGATGGTGGTGTCCAGTTCTGGTGGACTGGCCTCTCAGGTAGCTATGAAACAAAACGAACTGCTGGAACCCAACTCTTTTTAATTAATATACCAAAGGAATTATGGATGATTATTTTTTAATTGAACATTGCCAGTTGTTCGCAAACTATCTAATTCTATGACAAATGCAACAGAAGTTCCTAATTTTTGTAGTTAATTTTTAAAATAATTTAGAGTTAATTTTTACTTTGTTAGATGAGAGAGGGAAAAACCCAAGTGTTTTTTGTTTGTTCTCCAAATGTTTCAGAACTCATTTGTGAAGGAACAGACATTTTATACTATGAAAACATTCTTTTGAGATTTTTTTTTCAGTTGCTACATCATAAACATTTTTAAACTTTATTTTCTAATTTTACATTTTAATAGTTTTCTGATTTTTTTGTAAATAAGTACTTAAATGTAAGGTAACAGGAAATTTATATGGGAACTGTTTTCATTCCACATGTATGTTAATTAAGTCTTGACTCTCTCAAATGCAAAAAAACCTGTTTTATGCTTTGTTAAAATTATGATTTCACGTAGATTGACTTTAGTTGGCTGCACTGTGAACTATGGATATGTAAAATAGAACATTAAAAATGAAAGTATGCTCAGGATGTGGATGAACATAGACTGCTTTGGAATTATCTCCAGAAGCAGGAGAGTATAAAAACATTAGCCTAAGAGTGGCTTTCCCACTTAACTGTGTAACCTTGGGCAGGCCACTTAATCTTCCTGGACCTCAGTTCTGCACCTTCCAGGAAGGAATATATTAGACTAGATGATCTCCCATTTTCCCTTGTAAAACTAAATTTTATGATTATAACTCTTGTATTTTGAATTTATATCAATTAAAACATTATCAGGTTATATCCTAATGTAAATATAGCTAAACTATGGAAGAAAAATAAGTAGCTCTGCAAAATTCATTCTCCTTTATCAGTAAGATCTGCCATAAGTTTAAATTCTTCTTAAATCCTTTGTTCATCAACTCCTTAGGCCATTGTGGGTCATTGCTGAATGCTTAATGATATACTGCTGTTGTAAAAGAGTCAAAGACTTTTCTTAAGGGCCCAGAAAGCAACTTGAGCCTTGGGCTAATCTGGCCAATAATCAGTTGCTATAAAAGCGTAATTGCTTTATGTTTGGATCACTTTTTTATTGGGGGTAAAAGGGGGGAGGTTTGCATACAAAGGTATATACACATATATATCCAAGTTTCTGAAACGAAATACTTTTTAGATTACTTTTTGAATTGTAAATAATGTACATTTTACTTTCTCAAGAAAAATTGTTTTCTTCAAATTTTGTAGTATAGCAAAGAAAAATTTTTGTAGATGAAAAAACCATTATGTTTAGAGGTCTAATGTATGTTTTCGTATTACAGAGTGAATTTGTATTTAAACAAAATTTTTAAATTTTTGAATCCTCTAAACGTTTTTGTATCTTCAATTGGTTTATTAAATAAATCATGTAAAAATTCTCAAATGTTTGCGAGTAGATATTTTCTAAAGAACAAGTGTGCAGAGAATGTTCCTCTATTTACAGTGTTACTAAATGTTTATTTAACAAATCCCATTAATGTTATTAGAATTGAAGAATGTCCTCATCCTGTAACTTTTCCTTCCCACCATGCCAAACCATGATTCCCAGCCATCTTCGCACAATGGCTTACCAGGCTTCAAAATTTAGAAACCAGTAAAATGTTCACAGCAACAATATTAAACACAC
>NW_006921794.1:3670462-3679885 GCF_000298275.1 Orycteropus afer afer
AAAAAAAATCATTGTAATCGCATACACAGTAGTAACTTTAACTTACTCATTTTCCCATGTCTATTAGTATTTTCCAAATAAGATGTTAAAAGTAGTATAATATTATGTTAGGACACGATAATCCAGTTAACTTAAACCTTTTTGAGTGGGTAAGTTAGTTTTGTGGATTTCTTTTTTTAACATAACTGTGAAAATAGTATATACTGTTTCCTTAAATTAAAGCTCTTATAATGTCTTAATGGTATCAGTTTTCTTGATTGTAGATAGTGTATACCAACTATGTTGTTGTTTATAATGATGAGAAACCATTCTGCCCTTATTTAAGTTCCTTTACTTTTTTTAAAAAAAAAAAAAACCCCTTTTTACAAATGCTCTCTGAGAATAAGAAATTTTTGAGATGCTTTCATTTAAGGTACTGGAACAGTGTACAATTAACCATGAACACTGAAATTTTAAAGATAGAAGCCACCTAAAAGTCATATAGTAGAAACTTTGAAATCTCAAAAGCATAATACAATTAAGTTTTTTGGCTTGAACTAAGTACCAGCTACTAAGAGGCTTTTTTTTGTATTAGTGTTTCTCATTTATCAGTATATACCTTTTTCTATCTATTGCTACATCCTAATTTTAGTCCTTAGTAAGCTACTTCTGCCACAATTCAATCATGTAACCAATACTTGAGTGCCTACTCTGTGCCAGACATTGTTCTTAGTGCTAGGGATGCATTAATGAACCAAACAAAAAACCAAACTCACTGCCATCGAGTCAATACCAACTCATAATAACCCCCATTGGGTTTCCAAGGTTGTGAATCTTAATGGAAGCATACTGCCTCATCTTTCTTCCACAGACTGACTAGTGGGTTCAAACCGCGAACCTTTGGGTTAGGAGACAAATGCCTTTCCCACTGCACCACCAGAGCTCCTTTCATCGATGAACAAAACAGATACAAATTCCTACCCTCACAAAGCTTACATTTTGTAATAGAAGATTCTGTGGTGACTTCACACTTACAAACTCTTACTTAAAGATGCACGGGACTATGTGAAACACATACTTCTTTCCCAGTTACTTTCTCAAGCTCCATGTCCAGGATCTGGGATGATGAGCTGTCCTCTTTTTCAGATCAGCTGTGGTTCCCTAGTCTCTTGCCTATCATACCACGTCTGTTTTGAGCCCTGGAAAGAATATTCTTTGCAAGGCATCATAACACATTTCTTGATGGTTTAATGCTTTGTTTCAAGATCACTATTTTCCCAGCCTGGAATAGCCTCCATCCTGCTTCCTCCACCTGGCTAGTTATACACATGAGGGTCTGTTTTGTAGCAGTTCACTTCCAGTTACCAAATTAGCAGTTTGGGTTCTTAGTCATAAGCAACAGAAATGGATTCTGGTTTTCAGTATAAAGAGATTTTGTTCCAAGAACATTGAGCAGCTCACACAGTGGCCAAAAGAACTGGCACATTGGGGTCAGTCTGAGCCACACAGCTAGGAACAGTTCCCAGAACCATCCTGCACATCTGGTCCCATGAGGAAACTGTAGCCATTGTTGCCAAGCACTGAACAGTGCACTTTTTGTCCCATTGTCTAGTGCTTCAGAAATCTGATCTTCCTACTAGTGCTACCTACTATATCTGAAGAGAATTCATCAAAGTCCTTCCTTGATTCTTTGTGTCACTAACTACCAATTCAAAAGTATATAATTGGCAAAATCTACATCAAGGGGCCATGCCTTCAGTTCCAAAAGCAGCTGAGGAAACAAGTTCAGCTTCTCAACTAGTTTGTCATGTTTAGCTTCTATAGAGAGAAGCTGGCTCAGTGGGAATTAAAACTGAAGGAATTCTCCAAACATAGGGAAGGGCTTAGATACTGAGTAACCCAAAGGAATGATTAATATTCTCTACAGTGACCAATTCTGTTTATGTGAATTTACCCAATTTGGTAGTAGTGGTAATGATTTATTTGTTGTCATTGTTATATGCCATCGAGTCGGACCCGACCCATAGCGACCCCTCCTTGGGTTTCCGAGGTGGTATCACTACAGAAGGAGATTGCCCAACCTTCCTTCCAAGGAGTGGCTGGTGAGTTTGAACCACCAGCCTTCTGGTTAGCAGTCAAGTGCCTTAGGCACTGCACTACCAGAGCTCTTAATGACTTATTTAGGAAGAAGAATACAGGTTTCCCATGCTATCCAAAAGAGTGCTTTTATGAAACTTTTCATAAGCAGAAATGGCATATGCAAAGCAGCAATTACCATTAATTTATATGAGAACAATTATTTTCCTCCCAGGCTCAAAAAATAAGCCCCAAAATTGTATGAAATAACACATAAAACCTAAAATAGCATTAACAATTGTTTACAGAAGCTCTGGTGGTATGGTGGTTAAAGTATTTGACTGCCAACCAAAAAGTCTGGTTTGAAGCCACTAGCTGCTCTGTGGGGAAAATGAGGCAGTTTATTTCCGTAAAGAGTTACAGCCTTGGAAACTCTATGGGACAGTTTTACTATCCAACAGGGTTGCTATGAGTCAGAATCAACTCGATGGAAGAGGGTTTGGGTTTTTGGATAGACATAGTTGAAAGGTATGGTAGCTTGATCTTGAAATGGTGAGTGTAGTTCCCAGTGAAGGAGCTTCGCAATGCCACTTTTGCTGCCCAGGGTGCACATTGTCCATTTAAAAGCTTGCTGCAAGACAAACACTGAATACTAGTTTTACTTTTTTGTAAAAGAACAAATCGTTTTTTGCTTTTTGTGAACAGGTACTAATGTAGGTCATTTTTATTTAAAAAAAAAAAAAAAAAAAGGCATAAAGCAAACTTCTGAAAAGCAGGGGTTAAGGGGTTACCTGTACCAAATCAGAGGACTTTGAAGGGACCTATGCAAATGAGCCACCACTGGTCTGTTTGTCCTACTGTGGTGGCTTGCAAGTTGCTGTGATGCTTGAAGGTATGCCACTAGTACAGGCATACCTCATTTTATTGCACCTCCCTTTATTGTGCTCCAGATACTGTGATTTCCACACATTGAACATTTGTAGCAACCCTGTGCCAAGTAAGTCTTTCAGTGCCATTTTCAAACAGCATGTATTCACTTTGTGTCTTTATGTCAGATTTTGGTAATTATCACAATATTTCAAACTTTTTCATAATGCCATTGTTGTATACTGAAAAGACTATAGTGTGAACATAACTTTTATATGCATTGTTGTTGTTGTTGATATGTGCCATCGAGTCAGATTCAACTCATAGCAATGCCTCCTTCCGTTTCCAGCGTGGTATCACTACGGAAATAGATTGCCCAACCTTCTGAGGAGTGGCTGGTGGGTTTGAACCACCAGCCTCCTGGTTAGCAGTCAAGTGCCTTAGGCACTATGCTACCTAAGCTCTTTTATATGCATTGGGAAACCAAAAAGTTCATTTGACTTGCTTTATTTGATACTCACTTTATTCCAGTGGTCTGGAACCAAACCTGCACTATCTCCAAGGTATAACTATTTCAAATACTGTCAGGGTCACCTATGGTGGACAGGTTTCAGCAAAGCCCTCAGACTAAGACAGACTCAAATTGAGAACCTGGTGGACTGCTTCTGAAAAAGTTGGTCAGTGAAAACTTTATGGATAGCAGCAGAATATTGTCTGAAATACTGCTGAAAGATAAAGCCCCTCACATTGGAAGGCACTCAAAATATGCCTGGGGAACAGCCGCCTCCTCAAAGTAAAGTTTACTTTAATGACATAGATGGAGTATAGTTGATGTGGCATGACTCAAAATAAGAAGAAATATCTTCAAACATTCATTAATAATAGAAATGTACAAAGTATGACTCCAGGAAAATTGGAAGTTGTCAAAAATGAAATGGAATGCTTGAAGATTGATATCCTATGCATTAGTGAGCTGAATTAAACTAGTACTGGTCATTTTGAATTGCACAAACATAAGAGTCTACTCTTGCCAGGAATGACAAATTGAAGAGGAGTGGCAACATATTCATCATCAAAAATAACATTTTAACAACACTATCAGTGATAGGATAGTATCTGTACACCTACAAGAAAGACCAGGTAATACAACTATTACCCAAATTTATGCACCAACCACTAATGCCAAAGGTGAAGAAATTGAAGATTTTTACCAACTTCTACAGTCTAAAATTGATCAAACATGCAATCAAGATGGCTTACTAGTGATTTGAATGTGGAAGATGGGAACAAACGAGGATTATAAGCTGGAAAATATGGCCTTGGTAATAAAAACAACACTGAATGTCACACGATAGAATTTTGCAAGACCAACAGCTTACTCATTGTAAATACCTTTCTTCAACACCATAAATGGCAACTATACAAGTGGACCTCAGCAGATGGAGTACACGGTAATCATCTGTGGAAAGAGATGATGGAGAAGCTCAATATCATCAGTCAGAAGGTGGCCAGGAGCCAACTGTGGAAGAGACCATTAATTGCTCATATGCAAGTTCAAGTTGAAGCTGAAGAAAATGAAAACAAGTCCACAAGAACCAAAGTACAACCTTGAGTATATCCCACCTGAATTTAGAGAGCATTGCAAAAACAGATTTGATGCATTGAACACTAACAACCAAGGACCAGACAGGTTTTGGGATGACATCAAGGACATCATACATGAAGAAAGCAAAACATCATTAAAAAGACAGGAAAGAAAGTATATGATCAAGAACTAATGATATAGAAGAAGGAAGTCTAAGCTGCACCAAAGGTGCAGAAATTGATGAGATACCAACTGAAGTGTTTCAACAAATGTATGCAATACAGGAAGTACCAGTAAATTTGGAAGACAGGTACCTGGCCAACTGACTGGAGAGATCCATATGTGTGCTTATTCCAAAGAAAGATGATACAACAGAGTGAGGAAATTAATTGAACAATATCATTAATATCACATGCAAATAGTTTCACTGAAGATAATTCAAAAACGATTGCAGCAGTACCTCAACAAGAAACTGCCAGATTCAGCAGATGACATGAAATGAGAGCCATCATTGTTGATGTCAGATGATCTTGCTGAAAGCAGAGAATATTAGAAAGATGTTTACCTATGTTTTATTGATTATGCAAAGGCATTTGCGTGGATCATAAAATAATTATGGATAACATTGTGAAGAGTGGGAATTCTAAAACTTAATTGTGCTCGTGTAGAACCTATACATAGACCAAGAGGCAGTTGTTCAACAAACGAATATTACCTGGTTTAAAATCAGGAAAGGTGTGTGTCAGAGTTGTATCCTTCCATGATACTTACTTTTTTTAAAAAAAAAATTTATTGTGATTTGGGTGAAAGTTTACAGAGCAAATTCATTTTCCAGACAGCACTTCATACACATTTTGTTTCGTGACATTAACTGCAATCTCCACAATGTAACAGCTGTCTTTCCACTTCTTACTGTAGTTACCTATTTCCTGTGTCCTTCTTTCCTATGCATTCCTGTCCCCTGAGCTATCTCCCTGTGCATGTGTTCATGTGTTTTTTGGCTGTCTGAATATCTTCTTTGATGAAGTGTCTGTTCATGTCTTCTGCCCATTTTTCAATTGGATTGTTTTTTTGATGTTGAGGTGTTTCAGTTTTCTATAAATTTTAGAGATAAGTCCCTTGTCAGATATGTTGTTGAATATTTTTTCCCAATCTTTAGGTTTTCTTTTTACTCTTTTGGAGAAGTCTTTTGAAGCACATAAAAATTAAATTTTTAGCTTATCTTAAACATCTAGCTTATCTTCTGCTGTTTGTACATTTTGGGTTATGCTTGATAGTCTATTTGTGTCATAAATTACAGCCACTAAGTTTTCCCCTGTTCTTTCTTTGATGAATTTTATAGTTTTAGATTTCACATTTAAATCTTTGATCCATATGGAGTTAGCTTTTGCATATGGTGTGAGGTATAGATCTTGTCTCATTTTTCTGCAAATGGATAATCAGTTTTGCCAGCACCATTTGTGAAAAAGATCATCTCTTCCCCATTTAATTTCAGCTCTTTGTCAAAGATCAGCTGACTATAGGTCAATGGATCTATTTCTGGGTTCTCAATTCTGTTCCACTGGTCTATGTGTCTGTCGTTGTACCAATACCAGGCTGTTTTGACTACTGTAGCTGTATAGTAGGTTTTGAGGTCTGAGAGTATGAGACCTCCTACTTTGTTGTTGTTCAGTAGTGCTTTGCTTATCCAAAATCCCTTTCTTTCTTTTCCACGTAAAATTAGTGATTAGTTTCTCCATGTCCTTAAAGAATGTCAATGGAATCTAATCGGGATTGCATTGAATGTATAGATTGCTTTGGGTAGTACTGATGTTTGCACAATGTTCAATCTTCCTATCCATGAGCATGGTATCCATGAGCATGGTATCCATGAGCATGGTATCCATGAGCATGGTATGTTCTTCCTTTTAGGTAGATCTCTTATAGTTTTTTGAAGTAGTGTTTTGTAGTTTTCTTTGTAAAGATCTTTTGTGTCCTTAGTGAGCTTTATCCCCAAGCATTTTATCTTTTGGTAGCTATTGTAAATGGTATTGATTTCCTTATTTCTTTTTCAGTGATCTCTTTGCTGGTGTAGAGGAATTCAGCTGGTTTTTGTATGTTGATCATGTATTCTGCCACTATGATAAATCTTACAATTAGTTCCAGTCGTTTTCTTGCTGAGTCTCTTGGGTTTTCTATGTGTAGGATCATATCATCTGCAAGTAGGGATAGTGTCATTTCTTCCTTACCAATTTGGATGACTATTATTTCCCTTTCTTGCCCTATTGCCCTATCTAGGACTTCCAATACAATGTTGAATAGAAGTAGTGATAAGAGGGCATGCTTGTCTGGTTCTCATTCACAAAGGTAGTGGTTTCACTCCATTGAGAATAATGTTGGCTGTGGGTTTTGCATATATACTCTTTGTTATGTTGAGGAATGTCCCTTCTATTCCTATTTTGCTGAGAGTTTTGATCAGGAGTGGATGTTGGATTTTATCAAATGTCTTTCCTTCATCGATTGATATGATCATGTGGTTCTTTTCCTTTATTTTACTTATGTGATAGATTATGTTGATTGTTTTTCTAATGTTAAACCATCCTTGCACACCTGGTATAAATCTCAATTGGTCATGTTGTATTATTTTTTTAAATATGTTTTTGGAGTCTATTGGTTAGGATTTTGTTGAGGATTTTTGCATCTATATTCATGGGGGGTATTCGTCTGTAGTTTTCCTTTTTAGTGCTGTTTTTGCCTGGCTTGGTATCAAGTTTATGCTTGCTTCATAAAATGAATTTGGGAGGATTCCAACCTTTTCTATATTCTGGAATGTTTGTGTAGGATTGGTGTCAGTTTTTCTCTGAATGTTTGGTAGAATTCTCCAATGAAATTATCTGGGCCAAGACTTTTTTTTTTTTTAAGACATGTTCAATTTTTTCTTTTGTTATGAGTCTGTTCATATTTTGTACCTCAGTCTCTGTTAGTTTAAGTAAGTAGTATGCTTCTAGAAATCTGTCCATTTCTTCTAGATTTTTTAATTTCTTGGAGTACAGTTCTTCATAGTAACCTGGTATTATCCTTTTTATTTCAGTTGGCTCTGTTGTGACATTACTCATTTCATTTCTTATTCATGTTATTTGCATCGTCTTTTCCTTTGTTAAGTTTGCCAGTACTTTGTCAATTTTATTAATCTTTTCAAACAACCAACTTTAATCTTGTTGATTTTTTTCTATTGCCTTTCCGTTTTCTGTTTTATTTATTTCTGCTTGAATCTTTACTGTTTCTTTTCACTGTAGGCTTTCTTTTTTCCCCTCTCTTTTTCTAATTGTTGGAGATGTTGGATTAAGATGTTGATTTTGGCTCTTTGTTCTTTTTTGATATGAGCATTTATTGCTATAAATTGACCTCTGATCACTGCTTTTGTTTTGTCCCAAAGATTTTGGTGTGTGGTGTTTTCATTCTCATTTAATTCAAGTAAATTTTTTTATTTCATTCATTTCTTTTATTACCTAGTAGTTTTTAAGGAGGGCATTATTCAGTTTCCATGTGTTTGCTCTTTTTCCGTTGAACTTCCTATTGTTGATTTCTAATTTTATAGTATTGTGATCTGAGAAGGTGCTTTGCAGTATTTCAGTGTTTTTAAGTTTATTGAGGCTTGCTTTGTGGTCTAACATATATATGGTCTATCCTGAAGAATGTTCCATGTGTGCTGGAAAAGAATGTATATATAGTGCTATTGTTGGGTGAAATGTTCTGTAGAAGCCTATAAAGGTCAAGTTGGTGGATTATATTGTTTAGTTCTTCTGTGCCTCTGTTGAGTTCCTTTCTATTTGTTCTGTCTTTCATTGAAAGTACATATTAAAGTCTCCTACTATTATTGTGGAGTCATCTGTTGTCTTTTCAATTCTATTAAAGTCTGATTTACGTATTTTGGGGCTCTTGCGTTGGGTGAATGGGTATTTATTATGGCTATGTCCTCTTGTTCAATTGATCTTTTTATATAATATCCTTCTTTGTCTCTTATTGTGGTTTTTGTCTTAAAGTCAGTTTTATCAGAAATTAATATTGCCACTTCTGTTCTATTTTTATTGCCATTTGCTTGATATATCTTGCAGCCTTTAATTTTTAGTCTATTTTTGTCTTTGTCTCTAAGGTGAGTCTGTTGTGGACAGCATATTGATGGGTCATATTTTCTTATCCAGTCTGCCGCTCTTCATCTCTAGAGTGGTGCATTTAATCCATTTACATTCAGTGTAATTATTTACAAGTATGTATTTGTTGCTGTCTTTTTGTTATATTTTTTTGTGGTGTTGCTTTCTTCCATAAATTTTCTGTGCATTTTGTTTATGAATCATATTATCATTTCCTTTGTTGCTATTGTTTTAGTATTTGCTAAATATTTTTGCCTGTCCTCTTTTATTTTGATGTAAGGGTTTATTATTTTTTCTTTGAGGTTACCCTGTGATTTATTATTTTCTTCCCAAGTTTAGAAAAGTCTGTTCTGTTTTGCAGTTGTCTTGACTTCCTCACCATCTAGAAGTTCTGTAATTACACTGTTCCTTCTTTTGGTTCATAATTGTCCTCATTTACCAATTGATGTCTCTGGTTGCATGTTTACATTATAGTCTGGTAAGCTTATTTTAGTTTGGATACTTCTATAACTGGCTTGGTTTCTGGATTATGTCACTATGTGTGTTAATCATTGGTTGTTGTCTGCTGTTTTTTGTTCTTTGTCCAAAGGACTCCTTTTTGCATCTCTTGTAAGGTTAGTCTGGTATTAACAAATTCCCTTAATTTCTGTTTATCTGGAAATGGTCTAATTTCACCATCATATTTGAGGGACAATTTTGCTGGGTATATAATTCTTGTTTGGAAATTGTTTTCTTTCAGGATTTTGTATACATCATTCCATTACTTTCTCACCTGCCTGGTTTCTG